>NC_136270.1:2801590-3006590 GCF_964187855.1 Myxine glutinosa
CACAAGGTTTTTTTTATGAAAAATAATGCAGATGTATAACAACCCACCAATGCAAGTTCAGAAATGAATGCAGATCCTTTACTTTGCGATACAAACGCAATTCCCGCCATTTCCACTCACGATGGAGGCCTCCACAGTGACCGCGCCTCTTCTTCCTCCTACAACTTCGTCTCACTTCTTTCACTCAAAATGTCATGAAATTCTGCCACATGAAATTATGTAGAGGCCTCGTCGGGGGGATATAAGGTAGATAAGGAAGGCGTTGTAACAGAAGAATCAAAATAAAAGTGGAAGAACATAAGGAAATGGGAGCTATTCTGGACCCACAGCCAAACCCGACAAACCATTGCAATACACCCCGAACGTTCTAGCGCCGCCACAAACTACACCATGGAATTGCAGCTGGCGCGGTTTTTTTAAACCATTGATATTAAAATAAATCGTAGCCGAAAACCACCGGGATTTTATGCTGATTCCGAATCTGTGTCTAAAACTTTTCTCCGATGTGTAGTTCTTGAGTTATAAGCGGACATCCAGAGACACACACACACACACACACACACACACACACACACACACACACACACACAGACACTCCTCCTTTTGCTGAGGTACCCGGCTTCGCCCGGGTTGAATAAGAATAATACAAATATATGATGAAAAGAACATGTATATTTTAGAGCAATATCACAGTACATTTCCTATATGACGTTTTGTCAATTTTCAATTTCTCAAACCTCTTGATATATACACAAAGAATTAAGTTAAGCACCCCCCCGTTTTTTTTACAACCTCGCACATTACAAGTTTGTTGTCGTCAAAACAGTGTAATATACCCATGATATTGCTATATTTTCTGGAGAAGTGATATTATGGTCACATAAAAACATAACAATCATGCCGTTTTCAATATTTTATTCTGAATAATTTAAGGTGAAATTTTTTGGGAATTTTAGGCATATTTTCACCTCAATTTAAGTATGGAGCTATAGGTCCATCACGGACAGTGTGGATGACGTTTATGTTTTCTAACGTACAGTCATTGTTCTGAGAAGACCTCTAGCGATCTTTGCGTCAATAACGTGTGTAGGACCCACGTGATCGGATCACTGACTCAACCCTACGTCTCATAGACCCTGTAAGCCGTCGTATGCGTTGCTGTGGCAGGTTGTTCCATTCCCGATGTAATGCACGTTCCAATTCATCCAGATTGGCTATTGGAGGGACCATCTTCGCAATTTGTCGTCCCAACATGTCCCAAACGTGCTCGAGGGGGTTCAGGTCAGGACTGTACGCAGGCCAGGGGATGGTTGTCACAGCACCTTGCTCCATCCGATCACGTGGGTCCTACACACGTTATTGACGCAAAGATCGCTAGAGGTCTTCTCAGAACAATGACTGTACGTTAGAAAACATAAACGTCATCCACACTGTCCGTGATGGACCTATAGCTCCATACTTAAATTGAGGTGAAAATATGCCTAAAATTCCAAAAAAATTTCACCTTAAATTATCAGAATAAATATTGAAAACGGCATGATTGTTATGTTTTATGTGACCATAATATCACTTCTCCAGAAAATATAGCAATATCATGGGTATATTACACTGTTTTGACGACAACAACTTGTAATGTGCGAGGTTGTAAAAAAACGGGGGGGTGCTTAACTTAATTCTTTGTGTATACAACATTTCTGGTTTTCTTACTTGGTGCCAAGACATAAAGATTGCTTGGTTTTCCAACCCTCGAGCAGCCCACGTACAGCTGGCCATGGGAAGTACCCGGCATTCCCGGGCGGGGGAAGGGAGGGGGAGGAGGGAAGGGGAGGGGAACGGGGGGAGAGGGGAGAAGAGGGGGGGAGGGGAGGGGAGAGGAGGGGGGGAGAGGAGGGGGGGAGGGGAGGGGAGAAGAGGGGGGGGAGGGGAGAAGAGGGGGGAGGGGAGGGGAGGGGAGAAGAGGGGGAGGAGAGGGGAGAAGAGGGGGGAGGAGAGGGGGAGAAGAGGGAGGGAGGGGAGGAGGGAAGAGGGAGGGAGGGGAGGAGGGGAGGGGGAGGTGAGGGGGGAGGTGAGGAGGGGGGAGGGGAGGTGAGGGGAGAGGAGGAGGGAGGGGAGAGGAGGAGGGAGGGGGAGGGGAGAGGAGGAGGGAGGGGGAGGGGAGGGAGAGGGGAGAAGAGGAGGGAGGGGTAGGAGGAGAGGGGAGAAGAAGAGGAGGGAGGAGGAGAGGGGAGGGCGGAGGGAGGGGGGAGTGGAGGGGAGAGGGGGAGTGGAGGGGGAGGGGAGAGGGGGAGGGGGAGGGGGAGGGGGAGGGGGAGGGGGAGGGGGAGGGGGGAGGGGGAGGGGGAGGGGAGGGAGGGAGGGGGGAGGGGGTGGGGGGAGGGGAGGAGGGGGAGTGGAGGGGGAGGGGAGGGGAGGGGGGGAGGTGAGGGGGAGGGGAGGGGGGAGGTGAGGGGAGGGGAGGGGGGAGGTGAGGGGGAGGGGGGAGGGGGGAGGTGAGGGGGAGGGGGGGAGGAGGGGAGGAGGGGGGAGTGGAGGGGGGAGGGAGGGAGGGGAGGGGGAGGGGGAGGGGAGGAGAGTGGATGGGGGAGGGTGAGGGGAGGGGGGAGGGGGGAGGGAGGGGAGAGTGGAGGGGGGTTTTGGGGGGAGGGGGAGTGGAGGGTGAGTGGAGGGGGAGGGCGAGTGGAGGGGGAGGGGGGAACGGCTAGCTTGGCAAGCGATAGCAGGCTTTTTACTTTTATTTTTACCTCAATGAGGGCTATATATTGTTGCGAATATGGAATTTGGCCTCCATATCCGCTTGTAAATATTCCCTATTTTCTCCAATACTCCCCAACTTTCCCCAATCCCCCATTCCCTAGTCCCATTGCATGTAAATAACAATCAGTAGAGCCGACCTTCCCCTTATTCCCCCATTAAATGTCGTGCCCAGGTCCACCGCACCACACGTAGACAACTTTCGGACATCTTCCTAGCTATTCTTATTCTATGTCAGTTAAGGCCTCGTCTCCATTAATTATGACTCTTCGTTGCACCAGAATGTGATTATATGGCATCAGTAGTGAGTTTAGGACCTTTCCCATACCTCCTCCCATCTTCTTCCCCAAACAACAACAATAACAACAACTACAACAACAATTACAACTACAACTACGACTACAACAACAGAGGGGCGGGGAGTGTGCGTCCTCACACCGGCTCGGTTACCCGCCATGACCATGCGCTCCACGGCGTTACCCCGAAGGGGCTGGCTGTCAGCTCCTCGTCAGGGGCGGAGCCAGTAACCCCCCCACGCACCCAATGAGAAGCAACGTGCCGATTCCATCTGGGGCGGAGCTAACGAGCCGAGGGCGTGTCACTCCCCGCCGGATATACGCGGCCCCGCGCCGGATGTGACGTCAGATGCGCCTCAGCTTGGAGAGAGAAGCCACCGCCACCCCCAGCGCGACGATACCTCCCCGCATCTTTGGACCGGACCGGACCGTACTGTACCCTGCCCCGAGCCCAGGAGGACCTGGAGCCATCGATACCCGCTTTCCTGTCATCAACCCCCGTGTGAGTCAGCCGTTGTCCCGTTTGTCTGTCGTCTGTCCGGGGTTAATATAAGAGTGTGTCTAAGTGCCTGTCTTTCTGTGATTATACCTCTAGCCCCTGTAATCTGACCTTTCCGTACGAATATAATCTCCTCCGGAGGTCTTGAGATTGAAACATTGGTGTCGGTATTGTGTTATTGTAATCCAGCCGGGTGTCTTCTTTTTCTTATTGAGCCAGCATCGCGCGACTAGTCAACGTTCGGGCACAATCGGGTAACTTGTGCAGACGTGGTCATACCATAAAACCGCTCGGTAAATAACATCCAAGCCACGTCTGTAACAATTGGTGTCGAGGAGTGAGATTCGGACCCGGGACTAAATTAGTTAGGCCCAAATTTTGGGAGGGAAAATCGAGCCGGAGCGCGTACGGCGCTCGACCAAATCGATTTGGAGCGCGTTTCCCGCGCGAAATTATAACGGCCGAAATTTGAATTTGTTTTACGAAAAAAAAAAAAAAAAAAACCGAATTTTGAAAGTCGCGCTATGGCGGATCAAGACAGCTGGGGTCCGGTAGAGGAGAGTGAAGCAGGGTCGGTCCAGGACCAAATTGAGGGACATGAGGAGAGCGAAGCAGCGAGGGTAGCAGACGCACAAAATGGCGCCTCGCTGGTCACCGCGCCCGCGACCGTGGTAGCGCCGCCGATGGATTGGGGCCTATTTATGGAACAAATAAAGGCCTTTATGGTTAAGTCGGGTGAAGAAATGAAGGACGAGATGAGGGCTAATAGTCAGCAATTGGGAAACCAAATTGTGGGATTGAGGGCTGATAGTGAGCGATTAGAGGGCCAAATGGGGGTAATGAGGGACGAAGCGAGGGGTACCAGTGAGGGGTTAGACAATAATTTTGAGGAGTTAGACAAGAAATTTGGGAAGTTAGACAATAATTTTGAGGGGTTAGACAACGGGATAAAAGAAGTGAAAAATGGGTTAATGGGGGTAGAAAATAGAATGGCTGCCCAGGAGAATCAGATAGAGGGAGTGAAAAATGGGTTAGAGGGGTTAGAAAACAGTATGGAAGGCAAATTGAGGGACATGAGGGACCAAGCGGAAAGGGAAGTTAAACAAATGGAGCAGCAGATAGAGGGGGTCAGAATGGGGGTAGAAACCAAACTGGATGCTCACAGGGAGGAAATGGAGCAGATGAGGGTGGCATCTGGGCAGGAGATGCAAGTGATGGGAGAGGAGATCAGAAGAGGAGTGAGTGAGGAGGTCGGAGGAGTGCGCGAGGAGGTGAGGCACTGTAAGGAGCACATGGAGAAGGAGGTGAGAAAGGGGACTGTAAAGTTACAAGGGGGCATAGAGGTCCTGACGCAGGAGGTGGAACAGCTGACGGAGGGACAAAAAGGACTAACGGAGCAGGTTCAAAGGAACACTGCGGTATTAGGAGGGTTGAAAGCGACACAAAACGACATAAAAAACGACTTGATAGCGACAAAGAGGGAATGTCAGATGGTACGTGAGGGACTGACAACGAGGTTGGACGAGGTGATAGAGGTAATGGAGACGAAGGACCGGCAGGTGAGGACGCACCTGGAAACGGTCAAGGTAGCCTTAGAGGATGAGCTTGAGGAGACGTACCGGGGAATAAAAGAGGTGAAGCACAAATTAGAAGAAGTGGAAGAAGGGGTGAGCGAAATTAAGAAGCGACGGAGAGGGGATAACAAAGAGATAAAAGAGGAGATAAAAGAATTGGTCCAAAGTCTGTGTTTGGATCGTGATGTGCTCGTTAACCGGATGAGGGATTCGCAGGTGATGGAGGAGAAGCGAAGAGGAAGAGGACCTGGTGTAAGTGGTGACCAATATGGTCGTGCGTATGATGCGCCAGGGGATTTAAGAAGCTTGGGGGTCGAGATGGACCCGGGTGTTCGTGAGAGGCCACTGGTGAAGTGTGCGACAGGTCTGGTGTGCGAAAAAGGAGGTGTGCGAGGAAGTCCGACTCTGGGGTGTGTGAGGAAAAAGTGCGTGCCAAGGAGTGAGGGTGCTGGCGAGAGTGAGTCGGTCGTAGCGCGTGTGCGAGGGAGCACATGGAAGCGTGCTGTGGTGAGTGTTACAGAGGGTGTAACGGGAGAGTGTGCGCGAGAAAGGTGTGTGACGGACAGGTGCATGGGGAAAGAGTGCGCTGTCAAAGGCAAGGAAGAATGCACACCTGTGGTGAGTGTTACAGAGGGTGTGACGGGAGAGTGTGCGCGAGGAAGGTGTGTGACGGACAGGTGCATGGGGAAAGAGTGCGCTGTCAAAGGCAGGGAAGAATGCACACCTGTGGTGAGTGTTACAGAGGGTGTAACGGGAGAGTGTGCGCGAGAAAGGTGTGTGACGGACAGGTGCATGAGGAAAGAGTGCGCTGTCAAGAGTAAGGGTGAGTGCGCTGTCAGGGATGGAGGTGAAAGTAGTGAGAGTGACATGGAGCGTGAGTTAGTTGTGACAGGTGAGCGAGGATGTACACCTGGGATGGAAGGATGCACACCTGGAATGGTAGAGCGTGAGTGGGAATGCACGCTGGAGTTGGTGGTGAGGCACGTGATTGGGTGTGCGAATGAGGGCACACCTGTGATTGTCACAGAGGAGGTGACCGCGGAGGGGGCGCGAAGCGGTGTATTGGTGAGGTGTGCGAGCAACGAATGTGTGCCAAAGTGTTCGGTGGTCAGGTGTGTGACCAAGGCTGTGAGTGGAATGGGTGTACCTGGGTGTGTAAGGAAAGGTACGAGGAGCATGGGCACGGCTGGGTGTGTGAGCAAGGAACGGGCTGCGGGGTGTAAGCATGCAGGTGAAGCATCGACGTTAGACGGGGTAGAGTTTAGAACGACTTTTAGCCGAAGCAGGCCCTCGGTGCGTGCCGGGCCTCGCTTTGAACGGCCGCGTCCAGGCTCCACTAGGCGGAGCTGGCAGCCCGATAGGAAGGGTCGTTATGGCGACCACGTTTTGTTGAGACGTGCCGGCAGGTCGAGATCGGGACATTGGATGGCTCCACGCCGAGGTGATGCGTGGGATCTCGGCCCGAGTAAGCCCCCGTCCCTGCACCGAGTGCCGGACGCATCCAGCCGCTGGCACAAAACAACCAGCATCCATTGCTTGGCTTTACGAAGCCGGGCTTTGGACAGGGATTGGCGCACCGAGAGGTAGTAGTGAGTAGACTGGGTGATGAGGTTAGTGTTTTGGACCCAAAATTAGAGAAAAACAAAATTTGATGATTGGCAAGGGATTGGCAGTAGTGATTGGCAGATGATGGGTAGTGATTGGCAAATTTTTGATTTATTGAAATTTGATGTGCAAAATTGGTAGTGAGAGACCCCCGATGTGGTGGGATGGCATCCCTGCCACCCTTCCCATGTGGGGGGCAAAGGAGCAATAGCTTATGGGGTGTATGGCAGTGAAAACTAGCCCGGGTGGGTTAGGATATTGTGTGTAGGGATCTAGAAGATGACATTAGGTAACGTTAAGATTAGTTAGTGACTGATACCTGTAGTGGGGACGCAGGTAGATTAGTATGGATGATAATGACGAGGGAGCGCAATAGTTTAAAGGGACGACTGGGAAGCGCAAGTTTCAGAAGGGAGTAGTTAGCTGAGATGATGCCGTGTTTGTGAGAATTGAACAGGTGTGATTGCACAGGTGTGCAACTGGACAGGTGTGTGGAGCAGTGTGTGAGTAGTGAGTGTGTGGATCAGCGCGAATGCGCTTGGGGAGAGAAGGGTGCAGGTGGCACCAGGTGTGAGAGCACAGGCGTGCAAATACAGGTGTGTGGAGAGAGTTGGAGTAAGTGGTACGGAGTGGTGTGCATGGTGCGAAGGTGTGGATGGGGGAAGAGTGGACCCCCTTTCACGAGTACCCGGGGCGGGTAGTGAAAGTGTTAGGTAGAGGGTGCAGGTAAATTGTGGTTGGATATTGGCATTTGTGGTGCGGTTGCAGAATGGTATTGTGAATGGGTGCATTAGTGTTGTGGAAATGGCGGGGCGTGTAGCCTGTTAGTGTGTGTAGTTGGTTGGGCACTCCACCACTGTGAGGATGTCGGCCAGGTGAGGCCGCAGGTGGGCTCTGGGAGCCGGTAGTTGTGAGTGGGTGCCTGAGGATCCTGGGTGTGGATCGGGCAGCCCAGTGCCAGAGAGGGCACGGAGTGGGGAGAGCGCCAGAGGGCCTTCCCCAGGTAGATAGGTTAGGGCAAGGAGCAGGTAAGCTCGGAGGCAACCGCAGTGGTGGAGGTGTGCAGGTGGGTAGACCCACTGGGAGAGGTACACGCCACAGCCCAGAAATTGTGCGAGGGCACCGGGAGATGAATCGGGGGAGTGAGACCCCAAATTGAAAAGCACCACAGTTTGGCCAATGGGAATTGGTTTTTAGAACCCATAGTGTAAGAGGGCCAATGGTTTGGCCGGAGAAAGACCCCGGGTAGTGTAAAGTTGTTAAAGTCATTTAGGAAATAGTTAGGATTGATGAACCTGTCGCACCATACGCAGCCACTTACCTGTGGTGATGATGACTCCACACCTGTGTTTTCTTTGTTTTGTGCAGGAAATGAGATTGCTGTGAGGATTTGTGAGACGCATCACGACGTGGATGAGACATTGGGGTGATTCCATCTCTCCCTCCCTAGGAGGGACTGATGATGAATTGGTAATGGCAAATTTTGATGTTGAGTTGAAAATGGCAAATTTTGATGAGAGTTGAAAATGGCAAATTTGATTGGTTAGGAGGGAGAGAAGACGAATTTGGTTTATAGGAGGAACGGGGAAGACAGTAGGGATGTTTGTTGATTTGTAAAGTAGATGTTTATGGGTAGTGTTGTGTTGTGTGGATACAGTAAGGGGTAAGGGAGGGGCCATGTAGGTTACCTGGTGGGGGGGGGGGGGCGTACGATAGGAACGTACCTGTCTCACCTGGTTCCCATGTGCCCCCAGTGTGCATTACCTTATATTGCGTGCACTTTTGCGCCCTTACCACCTTACTCACTTGTTTCTTCTTTTGTCTCCCACCTCCGAGGATCTGGCTTTGGGGTAGAGAGAGAGGAGAGAGAGGTGCTGGCTGCGCAGTTGTGGGCCTGCACTTTCGCTGTTTGCTGCCGGGATCGATACACCATATGGACCGCAATGTTGTGGCCACCCACAATGGACCGCAGTTCGTTTGCGGCCAAGCACCACCCGGGGATGGACCTATGGGTCAACGTGGCACCTATGCCATAAAGGTGAACCACTGTTAATTAACACCACTGAAGGCCACACGAAGAGCAAGAGACACCTGCAGGGTTAGGGGTTGTCGAATTTATTTTTATTCCAATGAACAATGGTGACTGCACCGATTGGTGGTGGGGTGGTGCTTTTGATGCTGGGAAAGGGTGCTCTGCACGTTATTAAAGGCCGTCGGCCACAGAGCACTCGTGGGTTGGTGTATCGATGCTGGCAAGTGCGCTCTCTCTATGCATAACATCTGCATGTGTTCCTCCAAAAACAGGTCCTGGATCGTAGTGTAAATAGCAGCGTAGTCGTGTAAATAATGCTCCCTACCGGCTGTATGTGTAGTTTGCGAATTCTTTCCGGATTCGGTTATCCTGTGGGTGTGTTTCTGTGAGGAGAAGGGTGCAACGTCGCAGGGGGACATATTTACTCATTTGTGAATATCTGTAAAACTGTCGCACTCAGGGTAGAGTTAATAGTAGAGGGAACTACATTGCGTGCCACACTAAAGTAGGTAAAAATTTATCGGGTCGGGACGCCCCGAGGGTAGAGAAGGGTGCAATGTTGCGAATATGGAATTTGGCCTCCATATCCGCTTGTAAATATTCCCCTATTTTCTCCAATACTCCCCAACTTTCCCCAATCCCCCATTCCCTAGTCCCATTGCATGTAAATAACAATCAGTAGAGCCGACCTTCCCCTTATTCCCCCATTAAATGTCGTGCCCAGGTCCACCGCACCACACGTAGACAACTTTCGGACATCTTCCTAGCTATTCTTATTCTATGTCAGTTAAGGCCTCGTCTCCATTAATTATGACTCTTCGTTGCACCAGAATGTGATTATATGGCATCAGTAGTGAGTTTAGGACCTTTCCCATACCTCCTCCCATCTTCTTCCCCAAACAACAACAATAACAACAACTACAACAACAATTACAACTACAACTACGACTACAACAACAGAGGGGCGGGGAGTGTGCGTCCTCACACCGGCTCGGTTACCCGCCATGACCATGCGCTCCACGGCGTTACCCCGAAGGGGCTGGCTGTCAGCTCCTCGTCAGGGGCGGAGCCAGTAACCCCCCCACGCACCCAATGAGAAGCAACGTGCCGATTCCATCTGGGGCGGAGCTAACGAGCCGAGGGCGTGTCACTCCCCGCCGGATATACGCGGCCCCGCGCCGGATGTGACGTCAGATGCGCCTCAGCTTGGAGAGAGAAGCCACCGCCACCCCCAGCGCGACGATACCTCCCCGCATCTTTGGACCGGACCGGACCGTACTGTACCCTGCCCCGAGCCCAGGAGGACCTGGAGCCATCGATACCCGCTTTCCTGTCATCAACCCCCGTGTGAGTCAGCCGTTGTCCCGTTTGTCTGTCGTCTGTCCGGGGTTAATATAAGAGTGTGTCTAAGTGCCTGTCTTTCTGTGATTATACCTCTAGCCCCTGTAATCTGACCTTTCCGTACGAATATAATCTCCTCCGGAGGTCTTGAGAATTGAAACATTGGTGTCGTATTGTGTTATTGTAATCCAGCCGGGTGTCTTCTTTTTCTTATTGAGCCAGCATCGCGCGACTAGTCAACGTTCGGGCACAATCGGGTAACTTGTGCAGACGTGGTCATACCATAAAACCGCTCGGTAAATAACATCCAAGCCACGTCTGTAACAATATATATATAGTCCGTGCTTGGAGCCTTCAAGTTCAACATAAAGTTTTTTTATGAAAAATAATGCAAATGTATAACAATCCACCAATGCAAGTTCAGAAATGAATGCAGATCCTTTACTTTGTGATACAAACGCAATTCCCGCCATTTCCACTCACGATCGAGGCCTCCACAGTGACCACGCCTCTTCTTCCTCCTACAACTTCGTCTCACTTCTTTCACTCAAAATGCACGAAATTCTGCCGCATGAAATTATGTAGAGGCCTCGTCGGGGGGATATAAGGTAGATAAGGAAGGCGTTGTAACAGAAGAATCAAAATAAAAGTGGAGGAACATAAGGAAATGGGAGCTATTCTGGACCCACAACCAAACCCGACAAACCATTGCAATACACCCCGAACGTCTAGCGCCGCCACAAACTACACCATGGAATTGCAGCTGGCGCGGTTTTTTTGAACCATTGATATTAAAATAAAACGTAGCCTAAAACCACCGGGATTTTATGCTGATTCCGAATCTGTGTCTAAAACTTTTCTCCGATGTGTAGTTCTTGAGTTATAAGCGGACATCCAGACAGACAGACACACACACACACACACACACACACACACACACACACACACACACACACACACACACACACACACACACACACACACATACACACACACAGACACTCCTCCTTTATATATAGAGATTACTACTATTATTATTTTACTATTAGTATTAGTACGATTATTATTACTATTATTATTATTACTATTATTTTTGCTGTTATTGTTACTATTATTACTATTATTATTACCTCCGCCACCAAAGGTGGATGGAGGTTATGTTTTCACCCCTGTCTGTTTGTGAACAAAATATCTCAAAAAGTTGATGACGAATTCAGACGAAATTTGGCAGAGATGTAGCGTATGTGACGAGGACTAAATGATTAGATTTTGGTGAAGATCCGGATTCGGATCCGACTACCAGAATCTTTTCATTGATTCTTCACCATTGGGAGATAGGGCCAAAAACGATACATAGCAGGATATCTCAAAAAGTTGTGGATGGATTTGGATGAAACTTGTTGGACAGGTTGGGTGTCTGACAAGGAAGAATCGATTTGATTTTGGTGAAGATCTGAATATGGATTCCGATATGAGAATTATTTAATTTTTGACGAAATTTTGATTCTTCACCATCGAGTGATATGGCCAACCAGGTGGAGGTATGCTCTCTACTGAGTGCCGTTCTCGTTGTTATTATTATTATTATTATTATATTTTGTACGAAGCCTGTGGCAGCTGTTTGCATCATTTCTGGTAGTGCTGCTGATGCAGTGCCCCCCCCCCCCCCCCTCCCCCCATTACCAGTAATCAGGTATTCATTTTGCCGACCTCAGATGGATGACAGTCAACCCACCTGGTGTTATTTAATCAGAACAACAAGGGCTCAAACTCAACACCCGAAGATCTTAAGCCGGCCACCTAAGCCAACATCAGGTGATGATCGATGGTCAATCAATGCTTTGTCGTCTTCAATGAACCGCACTCAATATCACATGGTCACCATCACCACTGAATGACATCGCGCACGGCATTGTGGGAACGATTGAAAAAGTCGCGCAAGATTAAATCCGTCTGCCAGTCCGCGGATTCCAAACATGAACGAGGCATATTCATTGTCGATCCTCCCAAACAACTCGGTACTCGTATTCCAGCGGATCCCGTCGGTCACGTGGCTGAAACGGCATCCCATTAAACAGGCAGGTGAGCGCTTACCTGGAAGACAGCAGCTGTCCGCGCGCGTCCGTGCCGTTGAATTGACAGCGCACGAAGTCCCCCGCACGCACGCTCCGTACGCACGATCCGCGGCGTGCTGATAGTCCGTCGCGCGAGCCCAGGGGGGCCCCGCACGCGCCGCCGAGCAGCAGCACGAGCGCCAGGCGAGCGAGCGCCGCGTGCATGGTCGGGGCCGCACGCTCGCATCGGCGCCAGGGCTCGAGTCCCCGGTCCCGTGGTGTCCTCTCTCTCTCTCGCCTCGTGCTTCGTTCGGCGGTGCGAGTTTCGTACCGAGGGCGATCCTGATCCTGTCCGCTGTCTCCGTCCCCCCAGCACTCCCACCCTCGGGCACTGTTGCCTGTAAACGTGTCCGGGTCCTCCCCGTGCTGGCAATCTCCCCCTCTCTCTACTGTACATGGTTGTTGTTTTTCTTTCGTTCCCGCGTTGATACAGTACACCGGCCGAACCCCCCACTGACTATAGACCGCCCCACGGGTCACCGTGGCCGCGTGGCGCGCTTATAAATGCAACATATATAATTTAAAACGTTTATTATTCCATTTTTCCGTTTATCCTACTTCGAATAACATTCGGTCTCTGCCTGCCAAGTGAACTCTCGAACTCATTTTGGACCATCGGTCTCTGCCTGGCGGGTTAACTCACCAATGTACCTTGACCCCGCCCCCTAACCTCGGCCTCCATGAAAACACTCGCTATGGAATCGAGATGCATCCACATCTGTATTTGATACACGCTGCAGAATCTATCATTAGGCCAAGAGAAATGACCGTTGTTTGTTCATTGTTGTTTCAACATATATACATATCTTATTATAACGGAGCAAACGTATGTGGTGATGTTTGTATGTTTGTTTATTTGTGACCATAACGTCTTCTTCTTCTTCAAATCTAAATTACACTTAATGACGTACTGTTGGAATATACCTTTTGACCCTTTAGACTGCTGATACCCCTCAGACCTTTGACGACCCTTTAAGACCCCTCAGACCTTTGACGACCCTTTAAGTCCCCCAAGGCCCTTAAGACCACCAAAACCCCTGAAACCCAAATACCCTTAAAGACTGCAAAGACCCAAAATACCACGAAGACCCAAAATACCCTTAAAGACCATGAATACCCTTAAAGACCCAAAGGACCAAAAAGACCTGAAGACCCAAAAGACCCCCAAAGACCCAAAATACCCTTAGACCCAAAGGACACAAAATACCATGAAGACCCAAAATACCCCAAACACCCAAAAGCCCCTGAAGACCCAATGTACCCTGAAAATCCAAAACACACCGAAGACCCCGAAGACCCAAAACACTCCAAAGACCCAAAATAGCTTTTAGCTCTTTCACGAGCCTCGACTCTGTATACAAAAAATAAAAATAAAAATAAAAATACCCTTAAATGCCCAGAGGATCCAAAATGCCCTGAAGACCCAAAAGACCCTTAAATACACTGAAGACCCCGAAGACCCTTAAAGACCCAAAATATCCCAAAGGCCCAAATACCGAAAATAACCTGAAGACCCTTAAAGACCCCAAAGGCCCAAAATACCACAAATACTGAAAAGACTCTGAAGACCCAAACCACCCTTAAATACCCTGAAGAACCAAAATACCCTAAAGACCCTTAAAGACCCAGAGGAACCAAAAGCCCCTGAAGACCCCAAATACCCCAAATACCCTGAAGATCCAAAACACCCCAAAGATTCCAAACACCCCGAAGACCCAAAACACCCCAAAGACCAAAAAATACCCTTAAAGGGCCAGAGGATCCAAAAGACCCTGAAGACCCAAATGGCTCCAAAGACCCAAAAGACCCTGAAGGCCCAAAACATCCTGAAGACCCAGAAGACCCAAAACACTCCAATGACCCCAAAATACCCTTAAAGGCCCAGAGGATCCAAAAGACCTTGAAGACCCAAATGGCCCCAAAGACCCAAAAGACCCAAAACACCACAAAGACCCAAAATACCCCAAAGACCCAATACACCCCGAAGACCCAGAACACCCCGAAGACCCAAAACACCCCGAAGACCCAAAATACACTGAAGACCCAAAACACCCTGAAGACCCAAAACACCCTGAAGACCCAAAACACCCTGAAGACCCAAAACACCCTGAAGACCCCAAAAACCCTTCAAGACACTGAAGATCCTGAAGACCCTAAAATACCCAAAATACCCCAAAAGCCCAAAATACCGAATAGACCTGACCCTGAAGACCCAGAAGACCCTTAAATACCATGAAGCCCACAAGACCATAAAGACCAAAAAGATCTAAAATACCCCGAAGACCCAAAACAACCCGAAGATCTAAAACACCCTTATAGACTCCAAAGAACCAAAATACCCCAAAGACCCTTAAAGACCCAGAGCAACCAAAATACCCAAAAGACCCTGAAGACCAAAACGACCAAAAATATACTGAAGACCCAAAAGTCCCTGAAGACCCAATTTTGGCCGTTCTCCCCCACCATTCCCCCCCCCCCCCCATCACCATCCACCCAATCCCCCCTCCACCATTCCCCCACTTCCCCCCACGATCCCCAATCCACCATCACCACCACTAACGCCCACCCACCATTCCCGCCATCCCTCACTCCCTGACAAAGCAGACATGGTCAAAGATACCTATCCCTCTGAAACGACTTGTGGTGAGGTACGAGTATCCATATATACATATACATATTAATTGTACATGTATATTTGCACACATGCACACACACACACACATACACAGAAACACATGCACATACACACACACACACACACACACACACACACACACACACACACACACACACACACACACACACACACACATGTATATATATATATATATATATATATATATATATATATATGTCCTATAGAAAGTCTACACCCCCTTTTTAAAAATTTCACCTTTTGTTACCTTATAATCTGGAATTAAAAGGCATTAAATCTGACATTTTCCACCTTTATTTACACATCGTAACGCCGAACTCCTAAGTGAAAAACAAAATCTACAAATTTCAGAAAATTAATTTAAAATACAAAACTAGAATATCTTGGTTGGATAAGTTTGTGTCCCCCTGAGCTAATACTTGGTGGAAGCACCTTTGACAGCAATTACAGCTGTGAGTCTGTTGGGATAGGTTTTTTTTACCAGCTTTGCACACCTTGATTGGGCAATATTTGCCCATTCTTCTGTACAAAACTGTTCAAGCTCAGTCAAGTTGTGTTGGGAGTGTTGATGGACAGAAATGTTCAAGTCATGACACAGATTTTCGATTGGATTTAGGTCTGCGCTCTGACTGGGCCACTCAAGGACGTTTATCTTTTTGTTCTTTCGCCACTCCAGTGCAGCTTTGGCTGTGTGCATTGGGATGTTGTCATGCCGAAGGTGAACTTCCATCCCAATTTCAGCTTTCCTGCAGAGGGCAGCAGGTTTTCCTCCAGGATTTTTCTGTATTTTGATCCATCCATTTCCCTTCTATCCTGACAAGTGCCCCAGTCCCTGCTGATGAGAAACATCACCATAACATGATGCTGCCACCACCATGCTTCACAGTAGGGATGGTGTTCTTTGGGTGATGTTCTGTGTTGGGTTTGTACCAAACGTAACGTTTTGCATTTAGGCCAAAAAGTTCCATCTTGGTTTAGTCAGACCACAAAACGTTTTGCCACATGGCTTCAGAATGTCCGGAGTGGTTTTTTGCATACCTCAAATAGAACTCAAGGTGGGCTTTTTTTAATCATGCTTCCTTCTTGCCATCCGACCAAACGGGCCAGACTTGTGGAGTGCTCGGGATATAGTTGTCACATGCACACAGTGACCAGTCTTTTCCAAAAAGGCCTGTAGCTCTTTCAAAGTTGACATTGGCCTCTTGGTGGCCTCTCTGATCAGTCTCCTCCTTGCTTGGTCATCCAGTTTGGAGGGATGGCCTGATCTAGGCAAGGTCTTGGTGGTCTCATATGCCTTCACTTCTTAATGATTGTCTTGACTGTGCTCCAAGGGATATTCAAGGCCTTTGAAATATTTTATACCCATCTCCTGAACTGTGCCTTTAAACAACTTTATCCTGGAGGTCTTTTGAAACTCAGTCAAGCTTTGGTTGAGTCTTGGCTGAGTCTTTGCTGTGAAATGCACTACCCAGCAGAGGAAACCTGCAGGACCAGCTGATTTTATTCTGAAATAATCAGAATCATAACAATTTAATGCAGGTGGAGGCCAATTAACTTGGTGTGTGATTTTGAAGGTGATTGGTTACACCTGAGCTCATTTACAATTGCTATTATAAGGGGGGTGGACACTTATCCAACTAAGATTTTCTAGTTTGGTATTTTTTGTAAATTTCCTGAAATTAGTTGTGGACTTTTTTCACTTGGAAGTTGTGGGTTACGATGTGTAAATAAAGGTCGGTAATGCCTGATTTAATGCATTTCAATTCCAGGCTGTAAGACACCAAAAGGTGAAAATTTTGAAAGGGGGTGTATGCTTTCTATAGGCACTGTGTCATATATACTTGTACATATATCCAGTCACGTGAAAAAGTAAGTACACCCCATGTAAAGTTTTGACTTTTTCAACATATTTCAACATACAGCTATTTGATCTTCATTTCAACAATATTGATAGATAAAGGTGATATAATATAACAAATATCATGAAACATTTACATTTTGTAGTCCATTGTATAATTTAAATAAACATTAATGCAAATTTCGCATGTGCAAAAAGTAAGTACACCCTTGGCTCTAATAGGTGGTATTGCCCCCTTTGGCAGAAACAACCTCAAGTAGGCGTTTCTTATAACTGTCTACCAGTCTCTGACATCGACTGGGAGAAATTTTTGCCCACTCCTCCATGCAGAATTCTTTCAGCTGTGCGATGTTTGAGGGGTTTCTTGCATGCACAGCTCGTTTCAAATCCCCCCCACAACATCTCGATGGGATTTAGATCTGGGCTTTGACTTGGCCATTCCAGAACCCTCCACATTTCTTTATTTTCAGCCATTCCTTGGTGGATTTACTGGTATGTTTAGGGTCATTGTCATGTTGCAAGGTCCACCTTCGGTTGAGCTTCAACTTTCCGACAGATGGCCTCACATTATACTCAAGCACCCTCTGGTACAATGAAGAATTCATAGTGGATTCTATGATGGTGAGCTGCCCAGGCCCTGATGCAGCAAAGCTGCCCCAAACCATAATATTTCCACCACCATGCTTTGCAGTTGGTATCAGGTTCTTGTGGTCAAATGCTGTCTTTGGTTTTCGCCAAACATGTCTTCTGGTACTGTGGCCAAATAGCTCTACCTTTGACTCATCTGTCCATGCACATTGTTCCTGAAGTGCTGGTCTTTGCCTCGGTTTTCATTAACAAACTTGAGTCTTGCCCTGATGTTCTTTCTGGACAGCAAAGGTTTCCTCCTGGCACACCTCCCATGTAGATCAAATTTGTGCAGCCTCTTTCTAATGGTAGACTCTTGCATTTTGACATCAACAGTGGCAAGAGCTATCTGTAGGTCCCGTGATGACATTCTGGGTTTCTTAGAGACTTCTTTCAGCATCTTGCGGTCTGCTCTCGGGCTGAACTTGCTGGGGCGGCCTGGCCTGAACAAGTTGACAGTTGTTTGGAATCTTCTCCACTTGTAGATGATTTTCCAGACAGTCGAATGATTGATTTCAAATTGTTTGGAGATCTTTTTAAATCCCTTCCCAGACTCGTAGGCATCTATAACCTTCTTTCTGAAGGCCTCAGAGAGCTATTTTGATATAGGCATGGTGACGCCGCACACTTCAACAACAAAGAGCAATCCAAACTAAATGTCTGAGGTTTAAATAAGACAGGTTCCTCCAAGATCCTCTCTAATGATGTTCTAATCATTTGCACCTGAGCTAGTGTACCTGATTCTAATTTTAGGTATTTGAAGTCGTGATAAATGTCGGGTTGTACTTACTTTTTCCACATGCGAAATTTGCATTTATGTTTATTTAAATTATACAATGGACTACAAAATGTAAATGTTTCATGATATTTGTTATATTATATCACCTTTATCTATCAATATTGTTGAAATGAAGATCAAATAGCTGTATGTTGAAATATGTTGAAAAAGTCAAAATTTTACATGGGGTGTACTTACTTTTTCACGTGACTGTATGTATCACATGATTACCTTTTCCCTGGAATGTGTTATCCTTTTAAGCTAAAACACTGACAAGCAACTCAAAACACTAAACATCGCAATAAGGCAAAGGCCGTCCTCTTCTTTGTTGTACCCGATATTATATCCACATCATCACGTGCACTATGGTACCTAGCTCGGTAATAAATCGACGTGAAGCTTGCTGTTGGCTTCGCGGTTAAGGTGGTTGGCTTGAGATCTTCGGATCCTGAGTTTGAGCCCCGTTCGTGCCGTTAAATTAACACCAGGTGGGTTGACTCAGCCTGTCATCCTTCCAAGGTCAGCAAAATGAGTACCAGCTTCCTGGTAATTGGGGGGCACTGCATCAGCGGCACAGCTGAAAATTATGCAACAAACAGCCACAGGCCGTATGTGAACTACCCAAAATAGACGTGCACTCCCAATTCAGTATGATTTCCACGTTCACTACCTATCTCACATTATATCCACATGCCTGACCGATCCCAGTTTTAAATGTATGAGTAATTAGTGTTTCTGGGGCATGAACTCTCTTCCCCACCTCTCTCCCCCACCTTCCTCGCCCATGCCTCGCCCTCCACCCACCACCCCCATTGCCTTCTTGCTCCTGGTTATATAGCTCAGTATCTTCAACTTCTGGGGTTTACGCTATAGCTGGGAATTTAAAATGAAGTTGAGTATACTCAGCAATAGGAATGAGAAGGATGTATATTTACTGTGGTGGAGGTGATGGTGTTGCAAGTAGCAGGTGTGACGAAGCGGAGGGAGGGTTGAGGTGGATATCCTACCCTCACCTTTAACGACAGAGGCATTTATCCACACCTTGAGGGTCACCAGAAGTTGATTTAGCCCCTAGAATTGAACCAAAAGTTGCATGCCCCAGCCTTCACCTTTTTCTGAAAACTAAACAACTACTTTGTTTGATTTTGCATGGCAAAGTTATGAATAACTTCACAGCGATCAACTCTGCGAGCCAGCTCACTTTCGATGTTAGTCGAGAGCAAGGTCATGGAATCTTTCCCGAGTGATTGTGCTGCGCATTTAGGTTTTGATAAGCTTGAGTTTGCTGTGCCTGGCAGTGTACAAAACAATCTCAAGTGCTGTATCAATATTGCTGAAAATCTCTTCCAGTTCCAGCATGCGGCCTAGTTCGGAGAATGCAATGGCCGAAGAGAATGTGTTCTAAAAATTTGTGACTTTTGAAATGATGTAATCCGCCAGTGAATGCTCGGCGCACATGCACAGAAACCCCTCACAACAACGGTCATCGGGGTAAGGAATGTATTGTCGTGTGGATGGCTCTATTAAAACGGAGCACACCATGAATGACCAATTGAGCGTTACTTTGAGGCGTTATTAAATCGCGGATTTCACCATATCTGCGCCCGTGGTAGCGAGAAGAAGAAGAAGCTGGACGCCTTTACCTGACGCGTACTCCGAGCAGTCTTCAATTCTGTGGAAATTAAACTCACACGAACCAGATTTTATGTACAAAAATAAACAAGGCTTTATTGCCACAGTGCCGATAATACAAAATAAAACGCGACGCTCAAATAAATGTTCTAAATTGGGACGTCCCCGCACCAGAGTTACACACGGACGAAGGGATAATTAAATGAAAAGAACCGTTGTGTGTGTGGTGTGTGTGGGCTTAGCTCAAATGGCTGAAGTATCCTGTCAGGAACTGTAGGCCCCAAACTCGCCGTCCAGACGCGGCTCCGCGCTTGGCGGGAAGAAGGCCGTCCGGTCGTTGGTGCGAACCTCTCGTTCCACGCTGTTAGGCCTCACCGGACGTCTCGCTCGCCCCTGCCTCTTCACGCTGCAGGGGCAAGCCGCGCTGGTACGCCCGTCGCTCGCACGGAGAACCCAACTCTTCGTGCTCGCTCAACCGTCTCTCCTCCAAAGTCCGAAGGCAAGAGAATATCGAGGAATGCAAGGGAAGTCCAGGGCAAGCAGAAAGTCCAGCGCAAGAGGGGAAGGTCCAAGCGCAAGAGGGGAAATGTCGGTCTCTCTCCACTTTTTATCAAACCCTCGTGACATCCTTCCTCTCTCTCTCTCTCTCTCTCTCTCTCTGTCTCTGTCTCTGTCTCTCTCTCTCTCTCTCTCTCTCTCTCTCTCTCACTCTCTCTCTCACTCTCTCTCTCTCTCACTCTCTCTCTCTCTCACTCTCTCTCTCTCACTCTCTCTCTCTCTCTCACTCTCTCTCTCACTCTCTCTCTCACTCACTCTCTCTCTCACTCTCTCTCTCTCACTCTCTCTCTCACTCTCTCTCTCACTCTCTCTCTCTCTCTCACTCTCTCACTCTCTCTCTCTCACTCTCTCTCTCACTCTCTCTCTCACTCTCTCTCTCACTCTCTCTCTCACTCTCTCTCTCACTCTCTCTCTTACTCTCTCTCTCACTCTCTCTCTCACTCTCTCTCTCACTCTCTCACTCTCTCTCTCACTCACACACACTCAGTTCTCCAATAATGGCCATGTCACTTCTCTCTCATGCCATCGGTCGGTGGACAATCAGATTGTCGCTTCTTCCTACCAATCAGCGGGTCGCTCTTTGCTCTGCCCCTGCCTTCCCGTTGGTCGACACCTGGCCCAATGGTGTGATCTCCCCATCAAACCCTCTCGACCAATCCATCGCGAGGTGGGCATGGCCTCAACCTGCCTGAGCAATGTTTTATCACCATGCTGGCGCAATGCGTGGGCACTTCCTGCCTGCACTACTCTTCTTCCGGTGAGTTTTGTTGTGGGGGGTGGGGGGATTTAATTAGTACGTGTGTGCTAATGGGCCTGTCTAGTGTCTATTGGTGTAGTGCTATATGGGACAAAGGATAGATCACAGAGGTTTGACTAACAAGGTAGTAGTTAACATAATCCCTATAATTAGTTAAAATGCCCCCGTTCCTCGTAATGGGGACGAAGATACACCTTAATCTGACATCCGGGCTCGACAGGTCCTCTACTTATGTACATCGAGATGGTTCTTCTTCTTCACGACAGTCGGAGCATGATACCTACACATATCTACCTGATCTATCTATCACTCTACCCCAAAATTCATAACAGTATATTGTGCATGTCAGATAATGATTGCTATCTTGGAAACAGTATTGGCCTGATGGGGTCTCAAATCGAAGCAGACGCTGATTATCAGCATCATGTTTGACAGCCCAGGAGCCACACTTGGCATCAAGCTTCAAGAAGTATTTCGCTCCAGTAAAACGATAATTTTTGCTCTTCAGGTGTTGGGGTTCTGTGATGTGAGTGGATCAAAGCACGGTTCAGGTGACGAGGGTCTAGGCAGACATGAATGCCACTGCCTTCTCTGTGACGTATATTAATGAACTAACCCATTCCGATGGTTCCTCAATACTCCTCATAATGCCAAGATGCTCCATGTTGTCCAAATCAAACTAAATTTAGGGATACCTTTTTTGGGTTGATTTCTTCATGTTGCCGTACAAATTAATTTGGTAGTCTATTGAACTTTTCACGTATTCAGCCAATCTTACAGTTGTCACTGTGCATTTGGTTTGACTTCATCAAGCTGCTGCCTCCTCATCTTGGCAGGTACATTCTCTGGATACATTGATTTTTGGAGAACATTTTGTGTATGGTGAGGAGATTCCATGTTTTGATGTCTGGTTTATTGATTTCCGCTTGTGGCCGGTTTATTATTCCACAGCTCTACTTGAATACTGGTACTGCTCGTTGGTTTATGACTTTGGTTTTGTTTCTCGGGGAAAGTTCCAGTATATGTTTTCAGGATAATTTGTGTTCTTCGCAGGTATTCTTTGGCAATTGTTTTGCACCTTTTTGTGACAAATTTAGTGGAACTCTTTTACTCCAAGGTATTTGTAAGATGCTTCATTTTCCAGTTTCTGTATTGTTGTATCTCAGTCGATTTTTATGTTGTCTGTTTTTGTTGGTTTACCTTGTAGGAATGTGCACTCGGCACACTTATCAAGACCAAATCCATGTGAATGTTTCCACAGTACGGCTTCACAAATTTGAGTTGTAGGAAGTTTTTGTCGTTTGGTGCGAAGATTTTTAAATCAACCATGTACAATAAATGTATCGCTTTTCCTGTCTATTTGGACATTCTTCTTTTGGATGTTCGGGTGTATCCATGTCCTTGCTCATTAATGAGGTTGCTTCGTGGGTCAGGCAAAACAGGAGGGGTGAAAGGCTGTCACCCTGTAGGTCCCGCGTTGTATCTTCACACCTGGTATTTCGATCTTTTCTTCTGATTGTTATAATATCAATGTGGTATTCGAGAGCTCCATTGCCTTCTTAATCAGTTTGATTATTTGGGGGTTGATCTTGTACATTTGCATGCATTTTATCATCCATGAATGTGGAACACAATAAATAGCTTTTTTATAGTCTAACCATGCTGTGACCAAATCCATTCTGTGACCAAACGTAGACAGGTTATTGTTTGGTATTTGTGAGTTAGTCGGGTTTCTTCAGATTATGGGACGAGGATTGTGTTACCTTCTGACTTTCTGAGTCACTCACTCATCTAATGTTTTCCTTGAGCTTTCCTCCTGATTGTTTCCACTTTTGAAGATGTTAACGGTGCTTTGGGAATGCTGTCAGTAATTTCCTTTTTAAAATCTTGTGAAAATGTTTTATTTGTTTTGAACGCTTCAATTTTTCCGTTTCACAGATATTATAATGCAGTGTGACAGAACAGAAATTCGATGACATCAGGTAAGAAGCCAGCCAGCATTGCATTGAATCGAGCAATTTCCCACACTTGTTTAGAAGCATGATCGATATAATTAACCATTGAATGATAATTTAAATGCACTGTCATTTTTCAATATCAGATTAATGAAAAATCATCACAAAATGTAAAAGGGGAAAATTGCGATATTAATGAGGCACTTTCATTTGACTCTGAAAAAAATGTGTGAAGTTATTTCATCATCCAGTCGTACCCAGTGGTCACAAGTGAAGGAGTTATTCAGTAATTGAGCAGGAAATCGAGACAAGAGAAAGAGTTCAAGAAATTGAATCTCTTAAGTCTGGTTCTTTAGGGAAGGTCGATTCCCTTCTGTTCACAACTTAATTTCACTTCAAAGTAAAATAAAACTGTTGGTAACACGTCATATTAATTGTGTTCCGCTCGATGGTTGCGTGCTTGGTTGGACTAATGTAGCCATAAGAAATACATAGCGGATCAAAATACCAACCTGGAAGGTATCGCTATCGAACGGAGGTTCAGCTTTCGAATGATGTGGTATCTAAAAAGAGGACGCTTTGGCTCTTAATAGTAAAGAGGATATCTTTTTGATAAACATCATTGAATTAAAGTTTTATAAAATGGCCTAGTTGGTCAAACATCTAAATTGGCCATCCTTTCAACATGTTATGTGTTCTTAAGGCGGACTCTTTGCTTGATGCTCATAACTTTTTGAGATGTTTTTTTTTTTTAACATCCACGTTTGGGTCCAAATCAAAACTCACAAATCCTTTTCAAATTTCAAGTCGATCGAATGAAAATTGACGATTTTAGATATACGGCCTATGTTGACCTTTGTCCTCAAGTTAATTAGCAGTTGAATTAAATGACTAAATATGCAAATCCTGTTCAAATTTCAAGTCAATCGGATGAAAATTGACGATTTTGGAAATCAGGCCTATGTGACCTTTTGACCACAAAAGTAATTGATGGTGGGATTCAATGACCTGAAATGAAAATCCTCTTCAAATTTCAAGTCAATTGGATGAAAATTTACGATTTGAGAAATCAGGCTTATGTTGACCTTTTGACCACAAAAGTAATTGATGGTGGAATTCATTGACCTGATATAAAAATCCTCTTCAAATTTCAAGTCAATTGGATGAAAATTTACGATTTTAGAAATTTGGCCTATGTTGACCTTTTGACCACAAAACTAATTGATGGTGGAATTCAATGACCTGATATGAAAATCCTCTTCAAATTTTCAAGTCAATTGGATGAAAATTGACGATTTTAGAAATCAGGCCTATGTTGACCTTTTGACCACAAAAGTAATTGATGGTGGAATTCAATGACCTGATATGAAAATCCTCTTCAAATTTCAAGTCAATCAGATGAAAATTCACGATTTTAGAAATCAGGCCTATGTTGACCTTTTGACCACAAAAGTAATTGATGGTGGAATTCAATGACCTGAGATGAAAATCCTCTTCAAATTTCAAATCAATTGGATGAAAATTTACGATTTTAGAAATTTGGCCTGTTGACCTTTTGACCACAAAAGTAATTGATGGTGGAATTCAATGACATGGTATGCAAATCCTGTTCAAATTTCAAATCAAACAGATGAAAATTTACGATTTTAGAAGTTTGGCCTATGTTGACCTTTTGACCACAAAAGTAATTGATTGTGGAATTAAATGACCTGGTATGCAAATCCTGTTCAAATTTCAAATCAAACAGATGAAAATTGAGGATTTTAGAAATTCCACCTCAGTTGTTGATCTTTGGCCTTGTTGACCTTTTGACCTCAAAATCAATATACTTCTTGTTTATGATCAACTCTACCGTTGGGTGAAATTTCGTGAAGATTGGTTTCAAATCGTGACCTGTAGGCGATTGACATACAAACAAACAGACGGACAGAATAACGTATGCGACAAACCAATACAAATGGAAAAAAATCGATATCTCAAGTAAAAAGGAATAAAGAAGACAAGCAATCGATTTCATTTTTCAAGACCATTGTTTAGCAGTGAAGAAAAACATTGACAGTAGTGTTTCACAGGTGGGGTGCTGCATCCCAAAGTGTGTCCACTCAGAGAGGCACTAAGCTGGAGACCCATCTGTTAGCATTGATTGGTGGACATTAAAGGTCCCTCGATGAAGAGGAGGCGAGTATCACCAACACCCTTGCCAAATCCCAATTTCTGCCCAAATTGTGCTTGCAGAGGAGATGGACACCACCAGGTCTATTTACTGATGGAAATGCCAACATTGCATCTCCAGCAAATGATTACGTCATAGGATACATGATGATCAACTCAAGATATAAGGTATGATTGTGTAGGTACTTCTGAGATGGTGCTTTAGCACTTTATTTGGGATATGATGGGTACCACACAGAAATGCAATTCTTCACATTCTCAGACGTATTTTGGAGACTGTGGTTGCACTGAAGAGGCTTCGGCCACCTTCAGTCTGTCACCTGATGGGTCATATCCTGATGGTTCGCACACGAGGGTCGTACGACACGTCGACCGCAACGAATCGCAGGCCTGGCAAATCAACCACGACCACAAGTCGAACAAGTTTTTCACATCAAGTAAAAATCAACAAATATTGTTCATGAAGAGGAGGAAGGAAGCGGGAGGGCCGACGGAAGTTGTGGGAGATATGTTGAAGGCAGCAGGAAGTTGGGGGTGTGAAGAGAATGACAGAGATCTGTAATCTGGTGGTGAAAGAAGGCCGCATTCCAGTGGATTGGGCACTGAGTACCCTCGTCCCTCTATACAAGGGGAAAGGTGACCCTCTGGAGTGTGGCTTGTACCGAGCAATAAAGTTATTGGAGCATGGAATGAAGGTATTGGAAAGGGTGTTGGAGAGGAGGATAAGGAAGAAGGTGAAGATCGACGAAATGCAGTTAGGATTTATGCCAGGAAGAGGAATGACAGACGCGCTCTTTATTGTGAGGCAGTTGCAGGAGAAGTACATGGAGAAGAGGAAGAAGTTGTTTCTTGGGTTTGTGAATCTGGAGAAAGCATTCAATAGGGTGCCACACAAAGTATTGACATGGGCATTGAGGAAGTTAGGAGTGGAGGAATGTTTGATCAGAGTAGTGATGGCAATGTACAAAAGAGCGCGCACAGCTGTAAGGACGAAGGACGGGAACAGTGGTGAGTTTGAGGTGAAGGTGGGAGTGCATCAGGGGTCGGTACTAAGGCCACTACTATTTGTAGCTGTGATGGAGGTGCTGGCTCAGAACGTAAAGGAGGGTTTACCGTGGGAGTTGTTGTATGCAGATGATCTGGTGTTGATTGTGGAAAGTATGGATGGACTGAATGAAAAGATGAACAAGTGGAAGGAATGTATGGAGACAAAAGGTCTGAAGGTGAATATCGGAAAGACGAAGGTGATGGCAAGTGGTAAAGCATGTGGTGAGGTGGTAAGAACTGGGAAGTGGCCATGTGCTGTGTGCAGGAAGGGTGTCAGAGTGAACTCCATTCAATGTACAATGTGCGCTGAGTGGGTTCATCAAAAATGTAGTGGTCTGAGAGGGTCATTAACCAGTGTGGCAGCTACATTCATATGTAAGGTGTGCACAGAGGGAGCTGCAGATGGAGGAAATGTTGAGTTGGATCTTGGAGACGGCATGAAGCTGGAAGATGTGAAAACATTTTGCTACCTCGGAGACATGCTGAATGGAGAAGGTGGATCAGACTCGGCAACGGTTGCCAGAGTGAGATGTGCATGGAAGAAGTTTCGGGAACTGAGTGGCGTGCTGATGAGGAGGGGAGTGTCGTTGAAGCTGAAGGGAAAGGTTTATGCTGCATGTGTGAGAAGTGTTATGATTTATGGGAGCGAGACATGGGTAATGAACGTAGAGCAGCAACGAAGGCTGGAAAGGGTGGAAATGCGAATGGTTCGGTGGATGTGCGGAGTATCGTTGAGAGAGAGGAAGACAAATTATGACTTGTGAAAGATGATGGGAATAGAGCCTGTGATGGATGCTGTGAAGAGGACCAGGTTGAGATGGTTTGGTCATGTGTTGAGGAAGGATGAAAGTGACTGGTTGAGAAGAGTGATGGAAATGAATGTAGAAGGAAGTAGAGGACGGGGAAGACTGAGAAAGACTTGGCTAAAGATGGTGGAAGAAGAAATGCGGGCAAGGGGGTTAACAAGGAGAGATGCAGAAAATAGGGCAAAATGGAGAAGATTGTCATGGGGACCGCAAGGCTAACCCCCACTCTGGCAGGGAAAATGGCCTTAAAATGCATGTTGTTGTTGTTGTATAAATGTGTCATTATCTCGTGGACCATCGTGTATACGTTTTTATACCATTTGTGTTTGCTTGAAACGTTAATGTACAACTAAAACTGCCTGAAAATATATAAACTTTTTTGCACTTGCTTATTAGATAGTCTTCTATGTCTCAATATTATCCGATAAGAGACCATTCGGAAAGTTTTCCACTGTTTTATTTCTCACAATCTGGTTCCTGGTGGCTGGGCTCTGGCCTATCATTACTGTCATCCTGGTCAATGGATGCATGAATCATGGATGTATAGACCTGTCGGATTAATAACATAAATGCCATAAGCCATGATGCTCAAGAGTTGTTGTGGTTACGTCACAGGTTCATCATGTTATGTTATGCATGTCTGTTGCCAATACAGTCTGCACCTACATTTCCATTTCCATGTCATTCAGCTTATCTTCAATAAATGTATGAGTGGATGCCCACTTTTGGATGCATCGTATTCCAATTCTGGGAATGATTTGTTTTCATGGTAATTAATAAACCAATTTGACTCTTGTTGGTTGTTGTCTCTATATGCGGGTTTTAGGATTTGGGAGGAAGTTCTCCCAGAACCAAAAATCTCCACCTTTACCGTTTTTTCGGTAAAGGATCATTATTCATGAACCATATTGTGAAACTTCATTCTCATAGTTTCGTTCCAAGGTCTCTTTTTAGAATCCTCACTGAACATCTGACAGCCTCCACTTGTAGCTCATTTGTATCTATCTTCTCATTCTCTGTATCACGTCTCCACTTCTCTGTCATTTAGCTTTTCCACGACTCTAAGAAGGTCATCCTTAACACAACGGACATGGCGACATTAGAAGGAAAACATCCTCTGCTAAACCTGTTTTGCATTTCGGAAAACTGTGAGAAAGAATCGCGAGAGACCCTGAACTTTCTGTCCATTTCTCTTCCGCAACACCACAAATTTATCAATAATTGAGATGTGTTCCTTATGCCAGTCACAGGCGCGTCCTCAATTCTAGATGCCATTATTTTTATTCCCAAAATGAAAAAAAAGTAAGAAACTTGATATTTGCCAGAGAAATTTACATTTGATTTTTCATAAACTTGGGCCTTTCAGCCTGGTGTTGGCTTCGCGGTTAGGGTGCTGGCTTGGGATCCCAGGATCCTAAATTTGAATCTTGGTCGATTGCTGAATTAATGCCAGGGGGGTTGACTCAGCCTGTCATCCTTCCGAGGTCGGCAAATTGAGTACCAGCTTGCTGGGATGAATGATCCCGGTGTGTACCCCGATTTAGAATAGGTACACCGTATCCCTGCGCATCGAAAGAGCGTGACCAAGGGTTGGTGTCAGGGAGGGCATCCGGCCATAAAAACATTGCCTCAAAACAGGGAACCATGATTGTCATGGGGCATGCATCGTATTCCATCACATTCCAAACAGGGAACCATCGTATTTCAAGGCTAACCCCCTACTCTAGCGGGGAAAAATGGCCTTAAACCGATCATTCATTCATATATATAAACTTGGGCCTTTCAGGCCTTTCAGGCCTTTCAGTTAAGCTGTTAAGAAATCCTAGTTAAAGGCAGGGTGATATAATCTTTGGGATGACCATCGTACGGAGTCGTGAAATTTCGAGTCTGTGTCGCCATTTTTCATAACTCCGGCTCTAGCTCCCAACCACGATGACCTGCAGGTTTCTTTCGATAAACAATGAGCAAATCCAACCGAAAGACCCAACGGATCAACAAATAAATCTTTACCAACCATTTCCTCTTCATATAGTCATTGTAGCTTTGGAGCTTGACAGGTCGATCCCTTTCAGAGTTCCATATTGGAGATCTGTTCCTCATGCCACGTCACTCTCATAGAGCTCCGCTTGGCTTGTTTTCAGAAAACTTCTGAAAAACTTTACCAGGTTGAAATTCCTGTCTTTTTCTCTTTTCTTTGTCTTTTATTTTCTTTGAAAAAGTCTTTTTCAAAATCTTTTTTTACTCTTTTTTTACTAAAAAGTCTTTTTTTACTTTGAAAAAGTCTTTTTCAGAAATAAATATTTACATGGAAGCAATGCTTACTTAGGATTATTACGCCGTCAGAAAAAATGATTAGCAACGACCCGAACCCGAACAAATAATTGACCGAAAGCATTGACTCGTACCTTCTCGCCCTGAAGAACAGAGAGGAGGAAGTTCTCACCCGGCTTGAACATTTTACGGCAATTGGCCCAAACCGTATCACAATTGAAACGCCATTATATGTTAATGTGATTACTGTTGGTGACGTAGGCATATGCATCATCGCTATTTGCGCATGCGCGTCCCGGCGGTTCCGGTGTCTTGTTCATCCTGGTGTACTGTTGACTCATGCCTCGTCACCCGACAAAGTGTGGTGATTAAATGCTGATGTTACAACAAAGCCTTAACCTGTTTTGGTTGGGCATTCGCTCTGGAGGAAGGAGAGGCCTTTACCATTTACTGGCGAAGCTTAAAAACCAAAGTAATATCTTACAGCTTTGACCTGATATTCCAATTGGTTACACTTTAATCCCGTACGAGTATTCTCTCAATAATTCATGCAATAATGATTTTTGTTTGGACATTTATCGAAGTCTTCATCGTACTTTGTGCCGTTAACTATTGATGCGCATGACGGATTGCTGTAGTCTGTAGATCTCCAAGTTGACTTTTAAGTTAAAAAAGAGACTTGTGTCAAGTTGGGATACTATAATAACCAGGTAAAAGGTGTGTATTTAAAGGGCAGGTGTTTACATGTTCTGCTGCATCTCAATGTCCTCGTTTTGTCCTGATAAATCCTTCCCATTGAACGAATAAGCCGATGACTGCTGCTGTTTCTTCTTGTGGAGCCACACACCTAATACGATAGCGAGTACAAGGACACACAATAGAGTTACCACGATGGCTATGATGGTGCTGTAACCATTGGGTTCGCAATCGGAAGCATTGCAGCCATTGAAGGTCGGGTAAAATGTGTCGCCCTCCATGGAATCGTGGGTAGCATGCACGTCTGGGAGTACTTCTTTGGGTGTGCTACGAGATACGTCGTTTGTAGGTGAGCCTGATGTTGCTTTCATTGGAGATGCGAGGGTTGGGATAACCTTAAATGTCAGTTCTTCACTGTTGATGCCGGGGCTGTATTCTGGTGTGACATAATAAGGGATCGGATAGGTCCGAGCATCCGTAACTATCTTGGGGTCCGATTCATCAGAATGGGAAGCTTGTTCTATCATGGTTGCCTTTGTTGGTGCCCAGAACCATTCTGGAATGAAATCTTTCACATCTTCTGGCCAACTGGTACCTTGTAAAACATCGAAAGATGGCGTTGTGAATGCCTCAACCGGTGCCTTGGTCAGCTCCAACGTTTCTTGTTCACCATGTTCAACCCGTCTTGAAAAGTCCTTGTTGTGTTTTTTATTTTCCAATAGCTCTTCCTCGGGCTCAAGAAATACATAGCCATCCATCCAGGAAAGGCCATTAGTGACCTCCCTGGTTCCTCCCACACCTTCTACCTCTTCCTCGGTCAATCGGGTGCCTTCGACGTCAAATCTGTCCTTGTTGGAGAAATCCATCTCTTGATTCTCATCATGCTGTTCACCTTTGAGCTCGGATTTCGGTCCAAATTGTACAAACGGATCCTCCGGAGCACTCTGCGCCTCCGGCAGGTGCAACATCTTCTCGGCAGAGGTACTCCGCAGGGTCGACACGTTCTCACGGTTTATCTCTCTCTGGCTGATGTCATGAAGCTCTGACTCAACTGGCATAAACGAAGGAACTTTGAAAGAGGGGTCCTCTTGTGATGGATCATCTGCAAAGGTGGGAGTGTTTGGACAAGAAGTTTAATATGAACAATAATTATTCATTTCATTTCAACAAGTGTTAACTAATGACTGTAATGATTGCATATGAGGCAATATTTCCACTCATCTTAACCCTCCCTCATACATTCTTTGTTTGACAAGCAAAGCAATGAAGATCCCCCACCTACTCTTCCTCCAAGTGTCTCTTTACCATCATTCCTGCTTCCTCCTAGTGTCCCTCTACTGAGAGTTTCTCCGTATCCCACTGTGTCTAGGTGTTTTTTGTGTTCTAGTTGTTCTGTAATGCTTTGTTCAGATCTTTTCTGTGTTCTACCTCTTTACCAGCCTCAACCTTGAAAAAAAATACAAAACTAGTTTGAAGGAACCTTTTGTTGTGCATATCGAGGCACATTTCATGGATACATTTTCCTGTGCGGAGGTAGCTTGTTAGTGACCCTGTTCATGTCCCGTTTATTAAAATTTCTGCTCTCAACATGGTTTTTGATTTGTTACATATCTCTGCTCAGCATTCTCCAAAAAGATGACGCCCACCCGTAAAACATTTTGGAAGTATCCCTTTTTCAAATGAAGTCATCAAACCTTTTCTGGACAAAATCAAATATAACACTTCGTTTTTGTTTGATGAAAACGTTGGTTGGAGTTGTAGTGGCAAACCCGTCAGCGATTAACATAAGTTTTTAATTCATGTTGTAGCACAATATAATACTGCATATGTTCCTTATTGTTCCCTATGTTCCTTATTTTTGAGAGATGCGATTTTTCTGAGTCTTTCTGTTATATCTATCTTGAATCAGATGAAAGTCAGGAATTTTGCAATTTGAGGCTGATAATCATGTCCAATCGTATTATAAACATACATTGCCTTCACAAAGTATACACACCCTTTGACTTTCTTGTGTTACAGCCTGAATTTAAAATGGATTAAATTTAGATTTTTTGCCACTGATCTACACATAATACCCCATAATGTCAAAGTGGATTTTGTTTTGAGAAATCCGAGTAAGTAATTAAAAATGAAAAGCTGAAATATCTAATTTACATAAGTATTGTTACGTTTGTGTGGGTAGGTGAAGAAATAACTTAGGGAAGTTAGGAATGTATAGTTTAGAATGGACCGTATGCCACGAAGAAGAAGAAGCTAATAGGAGAATCTATTAGTATTAGTTTTACCTCAACATTTGTTATTGTCTTTACATTTATTTTCATTACATTCATTATTTATTGCATCTTACTTTTGTGTGTCTTGTTTCGTTTCTTTGTTCTGTGGGTTCGGATTAACCCTGTTAGTCCTTGAGCCAACCGGCCATATTTTGAAGTGAATGCTCCGGCGGGGGGAGTAATTCTCATTATGATTTTCCATTAGACCAATGTCTCAAGTGTCAGAAAAGGTGTGATGGACATCTGAGAACGGTAGCTTAGTGCCCGGATGGACGCCATCTTTGAAACCACCCAGCTCGAAAATGCCCATTTGGTGGGGTACATTGTTGCACGTGTATCTGGACTTCTATACTAGCTATCGATGTGCGGTTGACGACTAAATATACGTCCGATGTGTACCGTCTAAATAAAAAATAATATGAAGCATTTTGTTTTAGATTAATTATTATAAAAATCAATTATCGAAAAAAAATCATATATTTTTCAATATTTTATTATTAGACTTGTACTTTTTTTAGTGAAACAACACTGGTATGATTTTCCAAATTATGCATTGTGCTACACCGTTTATCTGTCTATAAAAATAACTCAAAAACTAAAACATATCATCCACCACGAGTTTACACAAAAAATATATGAAAAGGCATGCACTTTCCACAAACCGAAACTATGTCAGTTGGAATTTCCCGCCGATAATCAACCCACAGAACCCAGTGCCGAAAGTGACGTCAGTCTATTCTATATCTATATTCTATATTCTATATCTCAGTCTGAGATTTGTTGCGGTGACCTGATTAATTTCTGAGGGGGGGGGGGGGGGGGGGGTGGGTGGCTTAAGAACTAAAAGTGAACATGTTAGATGGCGCCACATACAACTCTATTATAGAGTTGTATTGTGGCGCCATCTAACATGTTCACTGACTTGGATGAGTATGTCTATGTAAGCTGGCGAGCTTTTCGGATATCGGAGTAATCTAACGTCAGTCTTTTTGTTCTTTCAGCTGAGATGGCCGGTGTCGAGGCGAAACGGGCGAAGATTGAACCTGAGTCCGGAACGTGCATCCTGTGCAGCAAGAAGTCGCCACTCTCTGAACTAAGCAAGGCAGCGGGCAACAGTTCTTGGAAGACATTGTGTGACGCAGCCGCAGTTAGAAACTTTTATCCAATTCTAAAGCTAGTCCAAGAAGGCGCAGTTGAACTTCCTAATATTCCAATATTATACCATAGGGCTTGTAGATCAGACTTCACTCACAAAAACCACCTAGCTACTTTGACCAATGCAGCTAGAAGTTCTTCAGTTGATACTGGCGATGCGGTGCGACGGCGATCATCACGGGAAGAGACAGGATCAACTTCAACGGTCTACGATGATAAATGCATTTTTTGCCAGCGTGCTTCAAAATTCATAAAAGGCAGTCGTACCCGTGAAACAGTTGTCTTGGCTGTTGAACTTCGAGCAGATAAGACAATAAGAGATGCTGCGACAGCTCGCAATGATGAGAGAGTTTTGGCATTGACTACACGAGATATGGTTGCAGCTGAGGCTCACTACCACTTCTCCTGCTATAGAAACTACACACGGCCCCAAAAACCTCAAGTAGAAACTGACATTGAAGATAATATCGAGAAAAAAGAAATGATACGATGTATATTCAATTTCATTCGCACTGACTTGTTCTTGAACCCGAGGATTGTTCCAATAGTTGATGTTGCAACAGATATCCTGTCTTCAGATACATTTTCAGTTGATGTTCGTGACTCCATCAAGAAGAATCTGCAGCGCACATTACAAAGAGAGTTTGGAGAATCGCTCATCTTCTTCAATGTGAAACACCGTGTATACTTGATGCCCGATAATCTGACAAAGCGAGAGATTGCTGCAGAGTGCGTAAACCTGAAAGCAGAAGTGAAAGCATTTGAACGAATGGACGGTGAAAGTAACATTGTGCGTGCAGCTACTTCAGTGCGACACCAGATCAAAGATGCTCATTACAATGAACGTTGGCCGCCTCAGCCAGCAGAACTCACTTCAGATTACGTGAAGATACCAGATTCTCTTCGTGTATTTCTGCATACTTTGATTTGCGGGAGTGGGGGTAGCTCTGCGCGTGCCGACACACTGGTATGGTCGATGGCTCAAGATATCATCAATGCTGTACACCGGGGTACCATCAGAACATCGAAGCATGTCCTACTTCCGTGGGTCATGAAAACGCTCACCGGTAATACAGAGGTCATCAGAATATTGAATCGACTCGGGCACGGATGTTCGTACACAGTTCTGGAAGAAATCGAGACAGCGCTATGCATAGACAAATTAGCAAGTGTGGAGAAAGATACAGTACCACTTCCGTCACATGTGCACCCTTCGGTCCCGACTGTATTAGCATTCGATAACATTGACAGGCTAGAGGAATCGCTGAGTGGTGGCGGAACATCGCATCGCGTCAACGGTATCATCGTCCAACCGAAGTCGCAGTCGTGTTTGCCGCCCCAACCTCCATCGGCAGTATCCAAAGCAGATAAGAAGCGATCTATCCCGTCATCCAGCGATTTAGTTCCAATATACAGCGGTGGGAAACGAGAGGGCCCACCTGCAATCAAGCCTGCAGATCTTTCTGACACTCTTGCAGGCGCAACATCCCTTGCGCAGCGCCGAAATCACGTATGGATTATGACTCGCATGCTGGAACCATGCGACCAGACAATCAGTTCGTGGACTGGTTTCAACATCATGACTAGAGATCGTGTTCAGGTGACGGAAGATGTAGTTGGCTACCTGCCGACTATAAACGCGCCTGCCACAGATATGGCAACAGTGCAAGAAATCCTCAGAGAAGCTCTGAACATCATGTCATCACTTCAGCTTGAGCGTATACCGGTGGTGCTAGACCAGGCACTATTTGCTAAGGCGACCGAAATAGCATGGAAAGATGTCGATCGATATGGAAGAATCGTGCTCATGATGGGGAACTTCCATACCATCTGTAACTTCATGTCGAGCATTGGGAAAATGTTTGGAGATGCAGGCCTTCGGGATGTAGCTGTTGAGTCAGGAGTAATCGCTGAAGGTTCCATCAACAGGGTTCTGGAAGGCAAGCAATACAACCGTGCTGTGCGACTCCACAAGTTGATGTACGAGGCACTAATGCGCATCATTTGGAAGGGCTTCCAGGTGTGGATAGAAAGCAATCATCCTGACAAGGAACCCCAGATTCGAAGCACTGACCTCAAAATTCGCAGCATCAAGGAGGATGTTTGCCACGAGACTCTCGCTGCTGCTCTCGATGATGATTCATGTGTACAGAGCTTTGACATGTTCGCGAAATACCTACATTTTCTGCGAACCAAACATGGAGACCTGGCTCGCTTCTGGATGATGTATATTGATATGGTAGAGACCCTGCTGGGGTTGATTCGTGCGGATAGAGAAGGCGACTGGATGCTTCACTTGGCTTGTGTCAGAAGAGTGATCCCTTGGTGTTTCGCAATGAACAAGGTGAACTATGCTAGATATCTACCAGTGTACTATGCACAGATGACGCAACTCCACGAAAAATGCCCCGAGTTGTACAGGCAAGCACTCGAATGTAGCCACGAGGAAGCAGACACGCGTATGTTTCTCCACGCAAAGCACGCCGCTACCCACTACAAGACGATCATCTTAGTGGCAGATGACACCGACGTTCTGATCATCAGTCTTCATCTCAGCAGAACCATCGATAGTCAGCTCTTCATCAGACGAGGAACAAAGGTTCGAGTCAGAATGATCGACGTTGGAAAGTTGGCTGCGGTATTGGGGTCTGGAGTTTGCAGTGTATTGCCAGGGCTTCATGCATGGAGCGGGTGTGACACTGTGAGTGCTCTGGCTAGCCAAGGAAAGATAAAGGCTTTGAAGCTTGTGCAAGCGAATGAGCTGTATCTTCAAGCATTCACAGATCTGGGATCTTCGTGGAATGTACCAACAGACGTCTTCAATAGCATTCAGGCCTTCACGTGTCAGCTGTACGCCAAGAACACGAAGATCGTCGGTGTTAATTCGCTCCGTTATCACATGTTCTGTGCAAAGAAGGGCCAGATCGAATCTGGACAATTGCCGCCTTGTGAAGACTCCTTGATGCAGCATACGCTTAGGGCCAACTATCAGGCGGCTATCTGGCGACGCAGCCTTGAAAACCTACCAGACGTCCCAACACCATCAGCAGGACATGGTTGGGAACTCGATGATGGCGGTTCGCTCACAATCCGATGGATGGCGGGTCTACCAGCTCCAGATGTCGTCTTGAATCTCATCTCATGCACATGCAGAAGGACGTGTCGACCGTCAGATTGCTCCTGCATACTGAATGGGTTGAAGTGCACTGTTGTGTGTAAGCTGCAGGGATGCTCCAACATGGTGCAGGATGATGCTATCGTGGCTCAGGATGCCAATGACTCTGATGGCGACTCTGATGATTAACTTTGTGTGCACTGTATATTGTATAGCATATGTTGTTCTCTATTATAATGCAGGCCAAATTGCCTGAAAATCTTTATAGACAGATAAACGGTTTAGCAAAATGTATAATTTGGAAGATCATACCGGTGTTATTTGACTAAAACATGACATGTTCAATGATACCTCCGCTTGCTTATTAGGAATATACATCGTATGGTGTTAAAATCAGCTCCATACGTCTTTCCAAACTCTAGTAATGAATAATTAATATAATTGGCGGCCATTTTGAAATCCAAGATGGCCACCAAAGTGCAGATTTCCTATGTAACAATTTCCGCCTGCTTATTAGATATCGTATGGTGTTAAAATCCTCTCCGTACGACATTCCTAACTTGCGTTATCATCAGAATAGATAATGCCAGCGGCGGCCTAAGTCATTTTATGCCTCTTTACATTTATTTGTTGTAAACTCGTGGTGGATGATATGTTTTAGTTTTTGAGTTATTTTTATAGACAGATAAACGGTGTAGCACAATGCATAATTTGGAAAATCATACCAGTGTTGTTTCACTAAAAAAAGTACAAGTCTAATAATAAAATATTGAAAAATATATGATTTTTTTTCGATAATTGATTTTTATAATAATTAATCTAAAACAAAATGCTTCATATTATTTTTTATTTAGACGGTACACATCGGACGTATATTTAGTCGTCAACCGCACATCGATAGCTAGTATAGAAGTCCAGATACACGTGCAACAATGTACCCCACCAAATGGGCATTTTCGAGCTGGGTGGTTTCAAAGATGGCGTCCATCCGGGCACTAAGCTACCGTTCTCAGATGTCCATCACACCTTTTCTGACACTTGAGACATTGGTCTAATGGAAAATCATAATGAGAATTACTCCCCCCGCCGGAGCATTACTTTTGGTCTGGCTCAAGGACTATGTGTGTTCCCGATCAGATAAGGCTTCGAACCTTCCCGCTCGTGCGAAAAAGATAATCCCGCCAAGTTCGAAATACGCCTCGGAGTTAAAGCTTGTTTCGGTCATCCGTCATCCAGGGGTCTTAACCCTGGGGACATGACAGTATTCAACCCTCGAAGTCAATACTTCGTAGAAGCGACTTTGGCAATGATTCCACCTTCCAGTCTTCTTGGATACTGGTATGTCTTTACCAGCTTGGCACATCTGGATTTGTGGAGTTTCTCCCATTCTTCCTTGCAGATTTGTTCAAGCTCTGTCAACTTGCATGGGGAGCGTCTTGAGTTTGAGGAGAGGAGAACAATCAATTTGGATTGAGGAGAACAGCAATCATCAAGTCTTTCCAAAGAATGTCAATGGGATTCAAGTTTGGGCTTTGGCTGGGCAACTGAGGGACTTTCATGTTCTTCTTCGGAAGCCATTCCAGTGTTGCTTTGGCTGTATGCTTTGGGTCATTGTCCTGTTGGAATGTAAATCTTTGCTGCAGTCTAAGGTCTTTTGCACTCTGAAGCAGGTTCTCCTCAAGGATTTGCCTGTATTTGGCTTCATTCATTGTTCTCTCTATCCTTACAAGTCTCCCAGTTCCTGCCAATGAAAAGCATCCCCATAGCATGATGCTGCCACCACCATTCTTCACGGTAGGAATGGTATTAGATGGGTGATGAGCTCTGCTGTTATTTTAGCGTCCACATAGCACTTTGCATTCAGGCTGAAGAGTTCAATTTTCATCTCATCAGACCACAGAATATTTTGCCTCATGCTCTCAGAGTCTTTCATGTGCCTTTATGCAAACTACAGGTGTGCTGTCATGTGTATTTTTCTCAGGAGTGGCTTCTGTCTGACCACTCTCCCATAAAGCCTGGATTACTGAAATGCCGAAAAGACTGTTGTCCTTCCGGTAGGTTCTCCATTCTCAGCCAAGAAACTCTGTAGTTCTGTCAAAGTGGTCATTGGGTGATTTATCACCTCCCTGACCAAGGTCCTTCCTGCACGATTGCTCAGTTTGGTTGGACGGCCGGCAGTACGAAGAATCTGGGTAGTTCCATATTAATTTCATTTCCTAATGATGGAACTCACTGTGCTCTTGGGAACTTTCAACACTCGAGAAATTGTTTTATACACTTCTCCAGATAGTGAGGTTCACTATGTTAACAAATATAATTTCGTTCAAAATTTTGGTAGATTAGCAAAACTATACATTTTTGGAATATTCAGAGCATGGAGAATCCAAAAATTAATGTTTTCATTTGCGTAGAAACCTTTGCGAAAATGACACTCAGGACAGTGATGAAGATAGTCAGGTTCACTATGTTAACAAATATAGTTTCTTTCAAAAATTTGGGATTAGCAAACCTGTACATTTTTGGAATCTTCAGAGCATGGAGAATCCGAAAATCAATGTTGGCATTTGCACAGACACCTGCATGGCCGCCATTTTGGATTTTGAAAATGGCCGCCATAAAATACATATTTTGCGCGATCTCGGCTTCTAGTCAACCTAGAGACTTAATTAAATGTGCTAATCCTATGTTTTCTGGGTCAAGGAATCCAATAAAGGCCTCAAAATAGTGCTCAGGATTATAGAAAAGCAACAAACAAAGGTAATTGAAAACCATTGTCTTTATATTTGTGATATAACTCTATTACATAATACATGATATTGCAAGTCCTTTGAAGTTATAGGTTGTTATAGGAAGTTATAGGTAGTATCAGATTGAACTATAAGTCCTATACACAGGATCTACGAGGTCTATACCGTTCAGGAATATGCTTTTACAGATCTTCATCACTGTCCTGAGTGTCATTTTCGCAAAGGTGTCTACGCAAATGTAAACATTAATTTTTGGATTCCTCATGCTCTGAATATTCCAAAAATGTATAGTTTTGCTAATCTACCAAAATTTTGAACGAAAAAACATAGTGAACCTGACTAAGATCTACACCTCACAATTACAGTATATCTCAGAGTTCTACAGACAGTTCCTTGTACTGCATGGTAGAGTTTCTTCTCTGACATGCACTGTCAACTGTGGGACCTTATATCGGAAAGTGTTTCTTTCTATGTCATGTCCAATCAATTCAATTGGCCATCAAGTTGTAGAGATATCTCAAGGATGATCAAAGGATATTGGATGTACCTGAGCTCAATTTAGAGTGTCATATCAAATGGGTGCAATACCTATTGACTCAAGACATTTCAGCTTTTCATTTATAATTATTTTGTAAAAAATTCTAAAACAAAAAATTCCACTTTGACATTATGGGGTATTATGTACAGATCAGTGACGAAAAAAAAATCTCAATTTAATCCATTTTAAATTCAGGCTGCAGCACAACAAGATGTGAAAAATACAAAGAGGTGTTGAATACTTTCTGAAGGCACTGTATAGTACAGTGATGATGATGATGATGATGGTGATGATGTAAGTCACGTTGAGTCCGACGAAGAATGTTGGATTATTACCCTGCGCTCACGAAGCGAAAAGCGGGGTTAAGCATTCACGTACGTACGTACGTGTCTGCATTTCAGTAAAGTAAAGTGTGTGCCTTGTCTGCATTTTAAAAATTCATTTTCTCGGCAACTGTTGGTCCGATTGACATGAAATTTTCACCATAGGAGGGCCTCCTCCTGCAGAATATTTGAATGATTATTATGACGTCATAGGTTACGTGGTACAGGCGCCATCTTGGAAAAAATTCACACCTCTATATCTCTGAAACCGCTCCATGGAAAAAATTGAGACCTGGCTCATTGTCACCGACTTCCATGGGGAATAAGATATGTTAATGATGATGTCATCGGTGCCTTCGTTATGATGTCATAATTCGACAAATACAACACTTATACATCCGATCATTATGTTTTTTTTCAGCAAATGTTGGTCTGATGGACACGAAATTTTCACCATAGGAGCGCCTCCTCCTTTAGAATATTTTAATAATCATGACGTCATAGGTCATGTGTTACAGGCGCTATCTTGGAAAAACCAAAAACGTTGCACCTCTATATCTCCAAAATTGCTCTATGGAAAAACTAGAACTTCCAGGGAAGCAGAACTCAACTCAACTGACTGGACAACTTTAAAGTAGGTCAGTTGTCTGTACTAGATTTGACTTAAGATAGCAACCTACCTTGTGTGATAAGAGTCTCATACACCAAGTTTGATCAAAATCCATAAATATTTGTGGACGTTAAAGTCTTAACGTCGTTTCGGAGCTGAAAACAATATGGCGGCCTATGGCGGCAATTTTGTAATGGATCGGGTTGGAATGCAATAGTAACCTACCTTGTGTGCTAAGGGTTAAACATTCTAAGTTTGATCAAAATCTGTGAATATTTGTGGACGCTAGAGTGTTAACATCGTTTTCATGACCAAAAACAAAATGGTCGCCTAAGTCCACCATTTTTCAACGGATCTGGCTGAAATGTAATACCAACCTGGTCCTTGGGGTAAGGATGCTGCATGTCAAGTTTGATCAGAATCGGTTGATATTTGTGGATGCTGGAGTGTTAACGTCGAAAAGTTAACGGACGACAGACAACGGACGCCGGAGGGTTCAGTATGTGATGAACTCAACTGGACGGTAGTCTAGTTGAGTTAAAAATGAAACATGGCTCATTGTAAATAACTCCATACGAGGAATAGGTGTTGTTAATGATGACGTCATTGGTGCCATAATTATGACGTCATAATTCGACAGGGACAACGCTTAGTCTGATCAGTTTGAAATTTATTGAGCATGATCTATGCAACAATTATTTTGAGAATATAAATGTATGATGTCATCGCTCACGTGGTCTGGCAGCCATATTGGATTTAAAAAAAAAGAAACGTTCAAAAACAGAAGAGTTGGCTCACACCAAGTTGACTGCGCAAGGTAAGTATTCTATGAATACCATCTAGTTACATCCTGTGGCAAGCACGAGAATGCGCAGCGAGGCCAGCCTTAGTTACACACGGTCTCCCGCATGTGTCACGCGGTCGTTCTTTGATGATACTCTCCATAGTATCATTGTACAGCACAAGAATCATAGTACAGTACAAGAATATCAACATCCATGATTATTTGGGCTGCTTGGTCTGTTTCAATGGCATTTTGTAAACACAAATACATTTATACTACAATGCCAACTTCCACCAGCAGGAAGTGCTATAGACACTCCCGAGGCCAAGTGTAATGCAGGCCATGCAATCACGCTCCTGACGACCAATTATAAAGCCCACCCGGTTTCCGTCATTGAGTTGGGAATGCTGTCAGGCAGAGATCTTTAATACGAGCTCAGATTAACAAAGCGAAAGTAAATACAGTATTACGGTTAGTTTCGCTTCATTTTCTTGCCAATCAAATTGGCAGCTGCCGCATCGTGGTGTCAGAGTAACGATAGCCATGCAAATATTGCATTTGAAGAAAGCTTTAATGATGGAATGCAATAAATTTGGCAAATAAACATGATTAATTTAATTTTCATTTACCTAACTCTACGAGGCCAGTTTAACAGCAGGATTGTGAAATTAAAAGGGGGGTAAATGAAAGAAAGAAAATGGACTGTGGGGGTAAGGAAAAACAAAGGAACTGTCACAAAAAAGGAATAAAGTAGCAGACTGTCTCACCTACTGGCATGAGGCCTCTGCTCCCAGGTAGTCAGGCAGCTTAGCAGCATATTTATCGAAAATGGGGAACGGCTTGACAAAAGCGCCATTTTTATTTTGGTGGTCTATTAGACCATATGCAATAGATTTAGGACCGGAGGCAAGAAATATACAGTGTTCTTCGCCTTTTTATTGGACAAAAACCAAGGACAAAAACCAATTATGTATATATTTTCAACAAGGAGGCTAACTTTTATTTCATTACGTGCAGTGTTATTTGTAAAACTTATGCATGCCTGCATAATAAATCTTACGCTTCCATGTAATAATAATTAGTAATATAATACCGAGTGTTTATACAAATGTGTTATACTTGTGACTCGCGCACCTCTCATATATCTAACATGTACCATCTAGTTACATCCTGTGGCAAGCACGAGAATGCGCAGCGCACGAGAATGCGCAACTACATGGATGTAATGACAATATAGCGTTAGAACAGACAACATGTTGTTCAAGGTAATTTGTCCAGCAATTTATGTATTTACGATTTTAGTCTAACTCCAATAGCTGATGATTTATTTGCATAAATGTATTGCTCGATATTATGCTGTGCGAGTCGTATTTGCGCAAAAGTCAAACACTGTGTATGTCTTGCCTCCGGTCCTAATTCTATTGCATATGGTCCAATGAACCACTAAAATAAAAATGGTACTTTTGTAAAGTCGTTCCCCCAAAAATTGCTAAGCTGCCTAACTAAGGCCTACCTATGGCTCAAAGCTCTCAGTCAGGACTGGCATTCTCGCAGTCGGGTCCAGCATCTCACAATCATGATTGGTGCTCCTGGAGACACACTTAGTGCTCTAATTGCTTTTCCCACACTTGTCGTTCCCTATTACTTTTCCCATACGCACGGACCCATCTTCCTCTTTCTACATTTGACACTTAGGAAAATTCAGCTCATGAACGTGATCAATTGTACAGTTCCATAATAGGACATCAGCACACATGATCGACACAACGTGTTCAGGATGCCGAAGGGAATGAGACCACTGGTCCAACCTGTGTCTCTCCTCCTGTCGAGCTCCCTCTAGATTTTTACTCCCTCTAGATTTTTATTGCCTCTCCTCCTGTCTAGCTCCCTCTAGATTTTTACTTCCTCTCCTCTGGTCTAGCTCCCTCTAGATTTTTACTCCCTCTAGATTTTTATTGCCTCTCCTCCAGTCTAGCTCCCTCTAGATTTTTACTTCCTCTCCTCAAGTCTCACTCCCTCTAGATTTTTACTTCCTCTCCTCCTGTCTAGCTCCCTCTAGATTTTTACTTCGTCTCCTCTGGTCTAGCTCCCTCTAGATTTTTACTCCCTCTAGATTTTTATTGCCTCTCCTCCTGTCTAGCTCCCTCTAGATTTTTATTGCCTCTCCTCCAGTCTAGCTCCCTCTAGATTTTTACTTCCTCTCCTCAAGTCTCGCTCCCTCTAGATTTTTACTTCCTCTCCTCCAGTCTAGCTCCCTCTAGATTGTTATTGCCTCTCCCCCAGTCCAGCCCAGCTCCCCCTAGATTTTTATTGCCTCTCCTCCAGTCTAGCTCCCTCTAGATTTTTATTGCCTCTCCTCCAGTCTAGCTCCCTCTAGATTTTTACTTCCTCTCCTCAAGTCTCGCTCCCTCTAGATTTTTACTTCCTCTCCTCCTGTCTAGCTCCCTCTAGATTTTTACTTCGTCTCCTCTGGTCTAGCTCCCTCTAGATTTTTACTCCCTCTAGATTTTTATTGCCTCTCCTCCTGTCTAGCTCCCTCTAGATTTTTATTGCCTCTCCTCCAGTCTAGCTCCCTCTAGATTTTTACTTCCTCTCCTCAAGTCTCGCTCCCTCTAGATTTTTACTTCCTCTCCTCCAGTCTAGCTCCCTCTAGATTGTTATTGCCTCTCCCCCAGTCCAGCCCAGCTCCCCCTAGATTTTTATTGCCTCTCCTCCAGTCTAGCTCCCTCTAGATTTTTATTGCCTCTCCTCCAGTCTAGCTCCCTCTAGATTTTTACTTCCTCTCCTCAAGTCTCGCTCCCTCTAGATTTTTACTTCCTCTCCTCCAGTCTAGCTCCCTCTAGATTTTTATTGCCTCTCCTCCAGTCTAGCTCCCTCTAGATTTTTATTGCCTCTCCTCCAGTCTCGCTCCCTCTAGATTTTTACTTCCTCTCCTCAAGTCTCGCTCCCTCTAGATTTTTACTTCCTCTCCTCCAGTCTAGCTCCCTCTAGATTGTTATTGCCTCTCCCCCAGTCCAGCCCAGCTCCCCCTAGATTTTTATTGCCTCTCCTCCAGTCTAGCTCCCTCTAGATTTTTATTGCCTCTCCTCCAGTCGAGCTCCCTCTAGATTTTTATTGCCTCTCCTCCAGTCGAGCTCCCTCTAGATTTTTATTGCCTCTCCCCCAGTCGAGCTCCCTCTAGATTTTTATTGCCTCTCCTCCAGTCGAGCTCCCTCTAGATTTTTATTGCCTCTCCTCCAGTCGAGCTCCCTCTATATTTTTATTGCCTCTCCCCCAGTCTAGCTCCCTCTAGATTTTTATTGCCTCTCCCCCAGTTTAGCTCCCTCTAGATTTTTATTGCCTCTCCCCCAGTCTAGCTCCCTCTAGATTTTTATTGCCTCTCCCCCAGTCCAGCTCCCTCTAGATTTTTATTGCCTCTCCCCCAGTCTAGATCCCTCTAGATTTTTATTGCCTCTCCTCCAGTCGAGCTCCCTCTAGATTTTTATTGCCTCTCCCCCAGTTTATCTCCCTCTAGATTTTTATTGCCTCTCCCCCAGTCTAGCTCCCTCTAGATTTTTATTTCCTCTCCCTCAGTCCAGCTCCCTCTAGATTTTTATTGCCTCTCCTCCAGTCGAGCTCCCTCCAGATTTTTATTGCCTCTCCTCTGGTCTATCTCCCTTTAGATTTTTACTTCCTCTCCTCCAGTCTAGCTCCCTCTAGATTTTTACTTCCACTCCTCCAGTCTAGCTCCCTCTAGATTTTTATTGCCTCTCCTCCAGTCGAGCTCCCTCTAGATTTTTATTGCCTCTCCTCCAGTCGAGCTCCCTCTAGATTTTTATTGCCTCTCCTCTAAGTCGAGCTCCCTTTAGATTTTTATTGCCTCTCCTCCAGTCGAGCTCCCTCTAGATTTTATTGCCTCTCCTCCAGTCGAGCTCCCTCTAGATTTTTATTGCCTCTCCTCCAGTTGAGCTCCCTCTAGATTTGTATTGCCTCGCCTCCATTCGAGCTCCCTCCAGATTTTTATTGCCTCTCCTCCAGTCGAGCTCCCTCTAGATTTTATTCCCCCTCCCCCAGTAGAGCTCCCTCTAGATTTTTATTGCCTCTCCCCCAGTCTAGCGCCCTCTAGATTTTTATTGCCTCTGCTCCAGTCCAGCTCCCTCCAGATTTTTATTGCCTCTCCCCCAGTCGAGCTCCCTCCAGATTTTTATTGCCTCTCCTCCGGTCGAGCTCCCTCCAGATTTTTATTGCCTCTCCCCCAGTCTAGCTCCCTCTAGATTTTTACTTCCTCTCCCCCAGTCTAGCTCCCTCTAGATTTTTATTGCCTCTCCCCCAGTCTAGCTCCCTCTAGATTTTTACATCCTCTCCTCCAGTCTAGCTCCGTCTAGATTTTTATTGCCTCTCCTCTGGTCTATCTCCCTTGAGATTTTTACTTCCTCTCCTCCAGTCTAGCTCCCTCTAGATTTTTATTGCCTCTCCCCCAGTCTAGCTCCCTCTAGATTTTTATTGCCTCTCATCCAGTCGAGCTCCCTCGAGATTTTTATTGCCTCGCCTCCAGTCGAGCTCCCTCCAGATTTTTATTGCCTCTCCTCCAGTCGAGCTCCCTCTAGATTTTATTCCCTCTCCTCCAGTCGAGCTCCCTCTAGATTTTTATTGCCTCTCCCCCAGTCTAGCTCCCTCTAGATTTTTATTGCCTCGCCCCCAGTCTAGCTCCCTCTAGATTTTTATTGCCTCTCCTCCTGTCTAGCTCCCTCTAGATTTTTTATTGCCTCTCCTCCAGTCTAGCTCCCTCCAGATTTTTACTTCCTCTCCTCCAGTCTAGCTCCCTCTCGATTTTTACTTCCTCTCCTCCAGTCTAGCTCCCTCTCGATTTTTATTGCCTCGCCCCCAGTCTAGCTCCCTCTAGATTTTTATTGCCTCTCCTCCAGTCTAGCTCCCTCTAGATTTTTATTGCCTCTCCCCCAGTCTAGCTCCCTCTAGATTTTTATTGCCTCTCCCCCAGTCTAGCTCCCTCTAGATTTTCATTGCCTCTCCCCCAATCTAGCTCCCTCCAGATTGTTATTGCCTCTCCCCCAGTCTAGCTCCCTCTAGATTTTTATTGCCTCTCCTCCAGTCGAGCTCCCTCGAGATTTTTACTTCCTCTCCTCCAGTCTAGCTCCCTCTAGATTTTTATTGCCTCTCCTCCAGTCTAGCTCCCACTAGATTGTTATTGCCTCTCCTCCAGTCGAGCTCCCTCTAGATTTTTACTTCCTCTCCCCCAGTCGAGCTCCCTCTAGATTTTTATTGCCTCTCCCCCAGTCTGGCTCCCTTTAGATTTTTACTTCCTCTCCTCCAGTCTAGCTCCCTCCAGATTTTTATTGCCTCTCCTCTGGTCTATCTCCCTTTAGATTTTTACTTCCTCTACTCCAGTCTAGCTCCTTCGAGATTTTTATTGCCACTACTCTGGTCTATCTCTCTTTAGATTTTTACTTCCTCTACTCCAGTCTAGCTCCCTCTAGATTTTTATTGCCTCTCCTCTGGTCTCTCTCCCGTTCGGTTTGTATTGCCTTTCCTCCAGTATAGCTCCAGTATAGCTCCTGCCTCACACCTAGCTCGGCTTCACGCTGTTGAAATCAAAGCTTTCAGAATCATTGGAATCTCCCGTGATGAAACTAACTCCGAGGGCCTTTCACTCACTCACCGCAGGCAGGTTGGTGGTCTTTCTGTCTTCCACCGACTCCTATCCGGCCTAGCTCCCCCAGCTCTATCTGTTCTCTGTCCCCCAAATATTCCTACAGGTCGCACCAGATCTGCCAGTAACCATCTTCTGGTGAAATTGCCAAAATGAAGACTCCAGCTCCCTCTAGATTTTTATTGCATCTCCTCCGGTCTAGCACCCTCTCGATTTTTACTTCCTCTACTCCAGTCTAGCTCCCTTTAGATTTTTATTGCCTTTCTTCCAGTATAGCTCCCTCGAGAGTTTAATGCATCTCCTCCGGTTTCGCTCCCTCTAGATTTTTAATACCTCTCCTCTGTTCTAGCTCCCTCTAGATTTTTTTGTGCATCTCCTCTGTTCTAGCTCCCTCTAGATTTTTTAAAATGTATCTCCTCCAGTCTAGCTCCCTCTAGATTTTTTTAATGCATCTCCTCCAGTCGACCTTCCTCTATATTTTATTGCATCTTCTCCAGTCTAGCTCCCTCTAGATTTTAATGCATCTCCTCCGGTCTAGCTCCCTCTAGATTTTTTTAATGCATCTCCTCTGGTCTAACTCCCTCTAGATTTTCAATGCACCTCCTCCGGTCTACCTCCCTCTAGATTTTAATGCATCTCCTTCGTCTAACTCCCTCTAGATTTTTAATGCATCTTTTCTGGTCCAGCCCACATCTAGATTTTTACTGCATATCCTTCGGTGTAACTGCCTCAATTTTTGTTGCCTCTCCTCCGGTCTAACTTCCTCAATTTTAATTGCTTCTCCTCCAGTGTAACTCCCTCTATTTTTATTGCCTCTTATCCCATTTAACTCCCTCAATTTAAATGTTTCTCCTCCGGTCTAACTCCCTCAATTTGTATTGCCTCTCCTCCGGTCTAGCACCCTCGAGATTTTAATGCATCTCCTCTGGTCTAACTCCATCTAGATTTTTTGAATGCCTCAACTGCGGTCTAGCTCTGTCTAGATTTCTTTTTATGCATCCCCTCCAGTCTAGCTCCCTCTAGATGTTTTAATGCCTCGCCTCTGGTCTAACTCCCTTTAGATTTTTAATACGTCTCCTCTGTTCTAGCTCCCCCTAGATTTTTTTGTGCATCTCCTCTAGTCTAACTCCCTCTAGATTTTCAATGCACCTCCTCCGGTCTACCTCCCTCCAGATTTTAATGCATCTCCTCCGCTCTAACTCCCTCTAGATTTTTAATGCATCTTTTCTGGTCTAGCCCACATCTAGATTTTTACTGCATATCCTCCAGTGTAACTCCCTCAATTTTTATTGCCTCTCCTCCGGTCTAACTTCCTCAATTTTAATTGCTTCTCCTCCAGTGTAACTCCCTCTATTTGTATTGCCTCTTAATCCGTTTAACTCCCTCAATTTAAATGTTTCTCTTTTTTTCTGTTTTTTTTTGTATACAAGATCGAGGCTCGTGAAAGAGCTAACATTAATCACGCAAAAAGTCAAACCGACACATAAACACAAAAAATAAGGGGAGCGGTAGACAAGATGGGGAGAGAGGGGGAAGGACACAAACACAACATTTGAGAGCAGGGACATCGGGATAAATGTGGGAGGGGGAGGGCTTGGGGGGAGGTGGGAGAGGTATAAAACATATGAACACTGCAAGGACTTCCAGGAAAGAAGTTGGAATTTCAAAAAAAAAAAAAAAGAAAAGAAAAAAAAAAGTGTATCTGGGGTGAATTAGCGGGGGTAGAAAAGATCAAGGTTTTGGATGGGGGAAGATAAGAGATGGTGGTGAACAGCTGTTTTAAAGACCTGGAGGGAGGAGCGGGATTGAAGGGAGTGGGGGAGTTAGTTCCAGAGGCGGGAGAAAAGGGGAATGAAAGAGTGAAGGTGAGCAGAGACCCGAGATTTTGGCAGTTTCACCATAAGAGGGTTGCAGGCAGATCTTGTGTGACCTGAAGGAATATTGGGGGGACAGAGCACAGAGAGAGCTGGGGGAGCAAGGCCGAAGAGGAGTCGGTAGAAGAAGGAAAGACCACCAACCTGCCTGCGGTGAGTGAGTGAAAGGCCCTCGGAGTTAACTTCATCGCAGGAGATTCCAATGATTCTGAAAGCTTTGGTTTCAACAGCGTGAAGCCGAGCTAGGTGTGAGGCAGGAGCACCAGCCCAGAGGGGGGAACAGTATTCCATTGAGCTGCGGATGAAAGCCTTGTATGTGGTGAGGAGCTCAGGTGTGCCAAGGTAGGACTTCGCACGACGGAGGATGCCCAGGCGGCGACTGGCTTTGGAGGCCAGCTTGGAAATGTGGTTTTCCCAAGAAAGATCATGGCAGATAGTGAGACCCAAAAGCTTGAGCGACAGAACTTCTTGGAGAGGATTGTTGAGAAAGTAGATGGGAGAGTTTTCCAGTCGGTCCTTTCAGAGAGACATCGTAAGAGTGTGAGATTTGTCAGGATTGAAAGACATGTTCCACTTGTTTGACCACTCTGTGATTTTGTCCAGGTCTGCAGAGAGTGAGGAGGCTGCAGACTGCCGATCTGAGGGATGAGGAATGGAGCGGCAGATAGTGGAGTCATCAGCAAAGAGATAGAGAGGATTTTCCAGAGAGTCGGAGAGATCATTGATGAAGACCAGAAATAGCACAGGGCCCAGAACACTACCTTGGTGAACTCCAGCCAGAACAGAAAGGGGAGATGAGAGAAATCCAGTCAGGGCCACACATTGCCTACTACCAGAGAGGAAGTCCGCAAGCCATGAGTGGAGATTTCCATGGATACCATAGGAGGTGAGTTTGGTGAGCAGAGCTGGGTGCCAGACCGCATCGAAGGCACGTGATATGTCAAGTGAGACAGCTCTGATTTCCTGTTTGGCATTGAGGACCTCCATCCATTGTTGAGACAGCAGAAGCAGCATGTCCAGAGTAGAATGACCTGGTCTGAATCCAAATTGATGATCAGAGATCAAGCCATTGGAGAAGAGGAAGGATTTCATATCCGAAGCAATGATGGATTCCATGACGTTGCTGATAATTGGAAGCAGGCTGATTGGTCTGTAGTTGCAAGGATCTGTTTTTGCACCTTTTTTGTGTAAAGCGGTAATGTTTGCTGATTTCCAAGATTCTGGCAGATGACCTTGAGCAAAAGAGAGGGTGAAAAGAACAGAGAGAGGGTGAGATAGAGCGGGAGAGCAGGATTTTAGGACCCGTGGGCTGATGCCGTCTGGTGCAGTTGCAGAATCAGAGTCGAGGTTTGACAAAAACTTCTCCACCTTGTCAGGAGAGAAGGGCACAGAGTCCAGGAGCAGTTGGGTTCGACTGGGAAAGGTGGGAACAGAGAGAGATGGGTTTGGGACACAAGATTTTGAGGCAAACACAGAGTTGAGGCATTCGACTTTGTCACGTGCGGTATCAACTGTGTAGCCATTTGAGGTAAGGGAGGGGATGGAGGGGGAACAAACACCAGAAACGGATTTGACCAGATGCCACCAGGATTTGGAGGAAGGAGACAGGTTTGAGAGTTCATTCTTGAGTGTGGAGAGATCGTGCTGCCTGGCACTCCTGAGGGTCGACCTTCAGACCATGATTGCCTTCAGTTGGATTTGCCTTCCAAGAGGCAAAGGCAAGTTGTTTCAAGGCAACTGCCTCACCACAACATTCAGTGTACCATGGACGGGAGGAAGGGTAAGACAACTGAAGACGAGATGGGATAAATCTGTGCATGAGAGAGAGAGCAGTTTGCCTTGGAAGAATTGCCAGGAAGAATTTATGTCAGAGGCAGTAGAGATGGGAGACCAGTCCAGGTGATTGATGGCTGCTTGCAGCCCATGCTAGTCAGCCTGAGTGAAATGCCAGACTCGTCGGCGATAAGGAGGCTCTCTGAGAATGGCCAGTGAGATGTCCACTTTAAAAAGCACATGATCAGAGGAACCGATTGGAGCAGAAGAAGAGCAGCAGACATTTGCAGGGAAGTTAGTCATAACCAAGTCGAGAAGAGAAGATACTCCATTGACTGAGATCCGGGTCGGGAAATTGACAGATTGTGTCAGTCCCAATGAGTCGCAGAAGTCCTTTGCTGAGGTGCCATGGCTGGTGAGAGATGAACCCACACCCAGCCAGCTGGCATGATGACAGTTGAAGTCGCCACATATGAGGAAGAGAGAGTTTGGATGAGTTGATAGAAGTTGATCCATGTTGTCTGACAGCGAAATGTAAATGGAGTCATCTGTTTGGAGGACGGTACAGAACACATATGAACAAAAGGTGGGAGCGGAGATGAAGCCGTAGCCAGAGGTACTCCTGGGGGTGGGGTGGAGAGAGGGCAGTGCAGGGAGAGGGAGGAAGAGAGTTTTTGATAAAGATAGCCATCCCACCACCAGGACGAGGCTCAGGTCTATCATACCGGAGGAAGGAGTAACCAGGAAGAGATATTAAGGAATCAGAGACATCTTGAAGGAGGAAAGTTTCTGTTAAGCAGATCAAATCTGGATTGTCAGAAGCAACCTGAATGGAGAGATCTATCAGGTTTGAGCGAAGGCCCCGGATGTTTGAGGTCCATACCGTTAATGAGGAGAGAGGGGGAGCATCGGGTGCAGGACAGGGGAGGGGAGGAGTAGGGTCAAATGAAGGATGAGAGGGCGAGGTAGGAAGAGCAGTTGATAGTGTATCAGAGATTACAGAAGAATTACAAGAAAGGGAAGGATGAGGAGGACGAAAGGTTTGATGGTGATGGGATGAGGCACAGTTAGGCGTTGTTTGAGGGGGGTGGGGGGAGCAGAGGGAAGTAGAAGGTTGGGGGAGGTGGAGGTATGAGATAGAAGGGAGACGAAGTGGGGAGGAGGCAGCTTTGAGAATGAGGTGGGAGGAGGGAGAATTTGGGAGGGATGGTTGGGGGTTGGGGGGGAGATTTGAAGGGGAGGGGCAAGGGGGGAGTTTAGGAGGGGAAGGGCAAGGGGGGAGTTTAGGAGGGAAGGGGCAAGGAGGGAGTTTAGGAGGGGAGGGGCAAGGGGGGAGATTTGGAGGGGAGGGGCAAGGGGGGACATTTGGAGGGGAGGGGCCAGGGAGAGTTTAGGAGGGGAGGGGCAAGGGGGGAGTTTAGGAGGGGAGGGGCAAGGGGGGAGATTTGGAGGGGAGGGGCAAGGGGGGAGTTTAGAAAGTGGATGATTAATGAAAGATGAACATTTATAACAAATTGGGTTTGTCGTGATTTTCAAGTTAGCGATCCGTTTAAGAACGATGGAGGAGGGGTGGAATGAATATGAATTTAGAGCATGTAGTGAGAAAGAATTATAAGAGATTGAATATTTTTTTGAAATGGAATGAGTTGAGGAGGAAATTGAAAGGAGCCTTTTAAATAGGAAGAAAAACAGCGTGTTGTAATATACGACTGAATAAAACATTCCAGGGGAAAGTTTAAACATATTTAAACAGAACCGTGAAGAACAATCTTATATTCACAAAAAATACCAATTGGGAGAGGGAGCCTAGAGGGACAACCACGAGTCACTTGAACAGGGCAAAAGGTGGAAGCCAGGGTGATAATGGGGGCGGGGCGGGACAGCGCATGTGGACAGAGGCAAAAGCACATGATTGGACAAAAACACACGAGGAGAAAAGGAAATAAAAGTTTGTTTTTTTTTAGTTTGTTTTGTTGTTTTTTGGGGGGGGTGGGGGTTGGGGGTTACAACGTTATACAAAGAGTAGATGTTCGGTGAAGTTTGGGGGAGAAGGGAAAATCATAAAACCAAGCAAAACCAGCGAAGTAAGAAACAAACTTCGACGGGAGAAGCCTGAGGCTGCAAGGCCTCACACGCGGCACGGCAAACAGAAACGAATAATTTATGAAAGATAAACACCTAGAAACTTCCAAGGGACACACTATAGATTCACACACCGAAAGATAAAATACAGTTTCGACAAAATAAAATTGTGAACAGACTTAACTTTGAAAACGTGGAGACCGTGTGGAGCTTCGAAAATTCTCCTCCGGTCTAACTCCCTCAATTTGTATTGCCTCTCCTCCGGTCTAGCTCCCTCGAGATTTTAATGCATCTCCTCTGGTTTAACTCCCTCTAGTTTTTTTGGTACCTCCAACTGCGGTCTAGCTCTGTCTAGATTTTTTTCTTATGCATCTCCTCCGGTCTAGCTCCCTCTAGATGTTTTAATGCCTCTCCGCCAGTCCAGCTCCCTCTAGATTTTTATTGCCTCTCCCCCAGTCTAGCTCCCTCTAGATTGTTTTGTGCATTTCCTCTTTTCTAGCTCACTCTTGTCTAGATTTTTTAAATGTATCTCCTCCGGTCTACCTCCCTCTAGATTTTCAATGCACCTCCGCCGCTCTAACTCCCTCTAGATTTTTAATGCATCTTTTCTGGTCTAGCCCACCTCTAGATTTTTACTGCATATCCTCTGGTGTAACTCCCTCAATTTTTATTGCCTCGCCTCCGGTCTAACTCCCTCGATTTTAATTGCTTCTCCTCCAGTGTAACTCCCTCTATTTTTATTGCCTCTTATCCCGTTTAACTCCCTCAATTTGTATTGCCTCTCCTCCGGTCTAACCCCCTGAATTTTTATTGCCTCTCCTCCGGTCTAACTCCCTCAATTTGTATTGCCTCTCCTCCGGTCTAAGTCCCTCAATTTTTATTGCCTCTCCTCCGGTATAGCTTCCTCAATTTTTATTTCCTCTCCTCCGGTGTAACTCCCTCAATTTTTATTGCCTTTCCTCCGGTCTAACCCCCTGAATTTTTATTGCCTCTCCTCCGGTCTAACTCCCTCAATTTTTATTGCATCTCCTTTGGTCTAACTCCCTCAATTTGTATTGCCTCTGCTCCGGTCTAGCTCCTTCTATATTTTTACTGGCTCTCCATTCTTGATTCCTCTTCTCTCTCAGCCCTCCAACCCTCCACAGCTTATCCAGGATGCAAGTGTTATTGCAGTAACCCTCTCCTTGTTAAATTTCCAAAATCTCGGCTTACTGCACATCTGAACTCCTTTCTTACTCACCTCTCCCATCTATGAAACCACCGTGCAGAGGCCATTCTTTCCCACTGTTCCCTCCAGGGCTTCAAATAATCAGAGTACCCCATCTCATGTCATTTCCCAGACTCTTACTTGCAGGTGACTGTACCACACCACCCCACTCAATCATCTCTTCTCCCTCCTCTCTTCCTGTTTGTTTATTCCCTTGCTTGTTGTGTTAAATTGCTACTCCATTGCCCAACTCAGTATGTAGGCATTTTTCCCTCTTAATTATTTCATGAGCCCCAAATTTATATGTAAAACTACATAGGCACTCAGAGAGTGCATAGTCTTGCCTCGCACGTTCATTCTGAACAAAAATAACATTGTTAACTGAACACGCTACAATTATGGCACACTGCTATTATGTCCTTTTATGACCTTTTATGTCACATAGTTTATTGGCATGGGTTATGAACTTCATAAATATAATTTTTCACCCACATTGGGTCGTATATCAGATAAATGAAGTTTCAGATTTTTTGGATAAATATTTCAATTCAACCAATTATGACTGGAATACCACTCCATCGATCCTTTGATGTCATCAGCATCACCCAATATACCCCATGGAGATCAGTTGATGACATTTGCCAAGTTTCAATTTTTTTCGTTGAGTGATTTCACATACACACACACACACACACACACACACACACATACATAAACATACACACATGCACACAAACATTCATACAGACATACACACACATATACAAACATACATATATACACACACATGCACACACATACACAAACACATACACACACGTGTGTGTGTATATATATATATATATATATATATATATATATATATATATATATATATATATATATATATATATATATATATATATATATTGTAACGGATTTGAGAATCCTGTATAATTGTTGTAAATATCACCCTCTGTAAATGTAGTGAATCTGTATAAATACCCCCATAATGGTAAAGTTCAAAGGTCGTCCCCTTAGTTAATTCATCGCATACACCTAGCCAATTTTAGAACCTCTAAATAGTTATTCCCTTATTCTATGTTAGTTAAAGGCTGTGTCTTCCATTAGTTGACACTCCATTGCACCTAATCAAATAAGAATAGCTCCCCTTCAATAATTACATTTCCCAGCCAAACTCTCCCTCTCTGGGTAAAGCAGCTTCACAAGCATGGGGTGCGCGCCCTCTCATTTCGCTGCTATGGTGAATATGTGCTCCGTGCTCTGTTTGAACAGGAGGGGCGGGGTCGCCGGGAAGAGGCAAGCCCAGGGCATGCCACGAGGGGCGGGGCTGTTCATCCCCATGCCCAAATAAGGAAACAAGCCCGTGGCATTGCCATATAAGGTCACGAAACAGAGCACGGGGGAGGGCGGTACCAAAACCGACGAGGACGTGTCACACCCGCGCTGGAGATATGAGATATGCGTGCGAAGATCGCGCAAAGAAAGATTTGAGGGAGAGACGCGTCAGACGAGAACGAGAGGACCGCAGCAGATGACCGAAAGAGCCCGAGGCGTGTCAAGGCAAGAACAAGCCCTGCTGCGTGGAACGACCAAGATACGTGTGCTGCCGCTGCCCTGCTCGCTCCCAGACCAAAAAGGACCTGTTTGCTGTGCACCCTGCTCAACCTTCCAGGCTTGTGGTTCTACCTTCCTCTCCCTCCAGCCAATCCACTCTGCAATTCCCCATTCGTGTCCGTGAGTTTGTTCTGTCTGTCTTGTCCCTGGGGTTAAGTAAGACTGTATAGTCTAAGCTAGTATTTGCACTGTGTCCTTCTGATTCTTCCATTTCCTTGTATTTACTTTGATTGCTTTTCTTCCTTTCGTTGTGTGTAAATAATAATAAATCCTGTTCTTCCTACCTTCGTCTTCTTCCTTCTCATCCGGTCGCTTTAGAGGTTTCCACATTGAGTATACGTGGCGCGATTCGGCCGACGCATATGAATCGGGTTTATCCCCTTTGATAAACGACTCACGCCACAGTTTGCTTCGCTCTGCGCAATCAGTCTATTACGCTGCGGCCGTGAGCGGGGGGGTGTTTCCTTGCGTACCGGGAGGCGCTGGTATTTAGGTCATAGGACGGTTGGGTCTAATACCCTACCCAGCGCTGACCGGGCATGACGTCATACCCCCGGGACCACGTCCGTCAGTCATAGATGAGGGGATTAATCCCCCCTCGATAAGGGGAACAGAGGCCGACGTTGGATTCCGTAACAATTGGTGTCGGGAGTGTGGGATTCGGACCCGAAGCATGCTTAACGCGCTCAAATTACGAGCGGCCAAAAATTTAGTTTTAACATCCAAATTTGAAATCGCGCCATGGATGATCAAGGCGGCCGGATGCCGGTGGGGGAATTAGAAGAGGGGTTAGAGTCGACCCAGGACCCCAGGGAAATGTATATGGGGGTGAGGGAAGAGGAGAGCAATGAGGATGTGGTGGCGGAGGTTTCAGGCGCACAAGATGGCGCCCTCGCGCACGTGGTTGCAGAGGCACAAAATGGCGGCGCTGCGGCAGCCGAGCCCACGGCACTGCTGAAATCAGACCTCTTCGTGGCGCAGATGATGGGGTATATGGCAAAAATGGCTGAAAAATCCAGCAGAGAAATAGGACAAATGATGGAAAGAAATAGTAAGCAATTGGGGGACCGAATGAGGGACGAAGCAAGGGCTGACAGTGAAAAAATTGGAGCGAATCGGTAAAGTTGGGGACAGAATGGGTGACCGCATACAAAAATGTGGGGAGAGCGCACAAAAATGTGGGGAGACCATGGATCGCATGTTGAGCGAGAGGATCCCAAGGGTGCACGACGAGGTAAAGCGGGTCGAGGAGCACTGGTTGGGCGAAGTGGAGAAAAGCACAGGTAACTGGACCAGGTAGACATCGCGACCCAGGGTATGGGGCAGCCGGCGACCGCTGAAGTAGAGGGAATTTTAATAAAGCCAGCGGTCGTCAAAGAAAAAGCAATAGTTATAGTTGAAATTGAAAAGACGACGGAGGTAGCCCGGGAATTGGAGGGAGAAATGGAATACGTGCAAAGTCCCTGCTCACATCACGATGCTGTGCTTAGTAACCAAAATAAAGATTTGCAGGTGTTGGTGCAGGGAGGAAGAAGAACCCCGAAGGTGAGACGGGCTGTATATGGTGCTAAGAGGTTTTTCAGCAGGAGGATGTTTGGCGCGAAGAGAATTGTCGCGCGCTTGGGATCACGAAAGCACCCTTTTGGGATCACAAAAAAAAGAGTTCGTGGAAGGTCCTTTGTGTGTTGTGTTAAAGCAAATGGCGCGCTTGTGAGGGAAAAGTGTGCATCAAAGAGTGAGCGTGTTATAAAGTGTACGGAGTGTGACACAGGGAATGGGTGCGATACGGAGTGTACGTGCGAGGGTGAGAGTGACCCGGAGAGTGAGTTGGTGGAGGAGCGGGTGCGAGGATGCACGTTTGGAATGGACGGCGAGAGTGTGCGAGGGAGCACACCTGAGTTGGTTGTGGCGCGTGTGCGGCAGGGCACATCGGAGCGCGTTAGTGGGTGGATGCAAGAGTGCACGCCCATGGTGAGTGTTACGGAGGACGTAACGGAGGAGAGATGTGGAACGAAGTGTGCGAATGGCGAGTGTGCGCAAGAGTGTGCGTGAGAGGTGTGGTGTGTAACAGGGAGTGCGGTGGTGGAATGGACGGAGTGTGTGAGATGCACTGGAGGCACCGAGACACCAGGTTTTGTGAGTGTCAAAAGGGTCGCGTGTGCGTGTGAGCATGCGAGTAAGGCGTCGACGTTGACCGGGGTAGCGTTTAGGGTGACGGATAGCCGATGCGAGCACTCGGTGCGCGGTGCACTTTGTTGGATGCGAAGCTCCGCGCGGATCGTGCTTTGTTGGATGCGAAGCTTCGCGCGGATCAATGCTGCGTTGCCCCGCTTCGGAGCGTCGCGCACGATTCGGGCCGGGTCCCGCACTGAATGGTCGGAGCCGCGTCAGAGCGGCGATCGGCGTGATTCTGGGGGGGGAAGCCGGGTCGGACCTTCGCCCCCTGGTGGGGACAGGGTTCCGACCAGGCGAGCCTCGGTCATCGGGCCGGAGACCGCAAGGTTCCGCGCCGCGATGATGCGTGGAATCTCGGCCCGAGCATGCCTCCTCCCCAGAATCGTGAATGCCGGACGGATCCAACTGCAGGCAACAAACCACCCGCGTTCATTGCTCGGCTTTGCGAAGCCGAGCTTTGAAAATATAACGACGCACCGAGGCTCAAGTTTAAAGGACATTTGGTAGGGACAGGGAATTTGTGATTGGAAAATTTTGATTGGTTGAAATTTGAGAGCAAAATTTATAGTAGAAGATGCCCGATGTGGTGGGATGGCAAATCCACCATCCCTCACAAAAACGGGGCACATGAGCAATAGCTATGGGGTTTATGGCAGTGAAAACTAGCCCGGGAGGGTTAGGATAAAATGGTAGGGATCTAGAGATGACCATAGGTAACTGGAGATTTAAGTAGCGACATTGGACAGGTAGTCGGGGACATAGAGAGGGTAGTTGGATGATAATGACGAGGGAGCGCAATAATATAAGGGGCGACGGGGAAGCGCGAGTTTTAGCAGGGCACCAGGTAGGTTAGATGATGCCGTGTGTGTGTTTAAAAGTGTACTCAGAAGTGTATTGTGAAAAGGTGATTGTGAGTTGTATTGAGCGTGGAAGTGTATGAAGCAGCGTATGAGGAATAATTGATTGTGCATTGTATTGAATGATTGAGGGAGCCTGGAGGAAGGAGGGTGCAGGTGGCACCAGGTGAGATTGCACAGATGTGCAAGTGAACAGGTGTATGGAGCAGTGCATGAGTGAGTAATTGGTGATTGAGTGTTGTGTTAAGCAAATGGTCCTGGAGGAGGGAGGGTGCAGGAAGCACCAGGTGTGATGGCACAGGTGTGCAAATACAGGTGTATGGAGAATGGTTGTGTGGAATACATGGGGTATGGAATATATGGAGTATGGAATGGATGGTGTGGAGTGAGTATGGTGGAAACTGTGGAGTGGAGTGGATGGTGCGAAGGTGTGGATGGGGAGGATGGACCCCATCACGAATACCCGGGGAGGGTAGTTTAAGCGTTAGGTAGAGGGTACAGGTAAATTGTGGTTGGATATTGGCATCTGTGGTGCGTGTGGAAGAATGGTGTTTGGATGGGTGCATTAGTGTCGTGGAAATGGCTGGGCGTGTGGCCTGTTAGTGTGTGTAGTTGAATGGGCACTCCGCCACTGTTAGGATGTCGGCCAGGTGAGGCCGCAGGTGGGCTCTGGGAGCCGTTAGAGTTGTGGATGGGGCCCGAGGATCCAGAGGACGGACCCGGGTATCCCAGTGCTAGAGGGCACCGAGTGGGGAGAGCGCCAGAGGGCCTTCCCCAGGTAGATAGGTTAGGTTAAGGAGCAGGTAAGCTCGGAGGCAACTGCAGTGGTGGAGGTGTGCAGGTGGTTAGACCTGCTGGGAGAGCCACACGACCCAGTCCTGAAATTGTGCGAGGGCACAGGGAGTTGAAATCGGGGGAGTGAGACCCCAAATTGATGAAGCACCACAGTTTGGTCAATGGGAAATTGGTTTTTAGAACCCATAGAGTAAGTTGGCCAATGGTTTGGCAGGGAAAGACCCCGGGTAGTGTAAAGTGTATTAAAGTCATTTAGAGGATAGTTAGGATTAAGAATCTCCTCGCACCATCGACATCCACTCACATAAGGAGATGACGCTACTCCGCACCATGCCATGTTTTGTTATTTTTGTGCAAATGTTTTGGATTGTGAGATGCATCATGACGTGGGTGTGACATTGTGCTGTTGTTCCATCTCTCCCTCCTTATGAGGATTGATGATGAATTGGTGATGGCAAATTTTGGATTAGTGGGAGTGAAGACGAATTTGGTATAGGGGAAATTTGGGGAGGACGAGACATTAGTGACGAATTTGTAAATGTGTAGATTGTTGTAAATATGGGGTAAGGGCAAGGGTAGAGTAGGTGACAGGGGGGGGTGACGTACGGTAGGGACGAGCTTTTCTCCGCTCCGTCTCCAAACGCACCTTGCCTTGCATTGCCTTGTTTGATGTGTACCCTTGTGACCTTACCCCTCACTCACCTGTCTTCTGTTCCCCTGTCTCCCACCCGAGGACTGTGCTCTCTGGGCGCGGAGGGGAGCGTGCGGGTGTCCGCCATGGTGAGCCAGAACTCCCGCAACCAGCATGCATTGCATTGATGCACCACTTATGGACCGCCGTCTTGCGGCCAAGCACCACTTTATGGACCCCACGTTTTGGGGCCTGGCACCTCTGCTGGAGCCGGCCATGATGGCCCAGGGTCTTGCTTGCGGACCTCGGTAAGGAGGCACCTTTGCCAAACAGGTGGACCACCCTTAGTTGGCCCCTGTGGCCCTAAATAAAAATGGACACGTTTTGCGCTTTTTATTTCCAAGTAGGCCGCATGAAGCAAGAAAACATCAGGAAGAACATCGGCCCAGCAGAAAAGAGGAAGACCACCACCAGTTGTTTTTTTTATGTGTGCTTATTATGAACTGGTGACTGTTGCACCGAAGGGTGCTCTTGGTGCTTTTGGTGATTGGTGCTTTGGGTGTATTGGTACTTGTCCGTCGATGCAATGCGTGCTGTCTCCTCCCTCCCAACAGGAATTTCTTTTTGTCTCCCCAAAAGAAAAATCACAGGTCCTGGGTTGCGTTTTGTAAAGAGTCAAGTAATACCAATGTAAATAATGCTCCCCCACCGTAAATGTTTAGTTTTGAAAATAATTCCGCAATTTGGTTAGCTGTGGGTGTGAAACTGTTAGGCAGGGTGCAACGCAATTAGCGGGACATATTTATTTGTGTTTTAAAATTGTCGCACTCAGGGTCAGGTTAATTGTAGAGGGAATTACACCTACGTGTCACATTAAAGGTAAAATTTTCGGGCCGGGACGTCCCGTAAGGAAGGAGGGTGCAGTGTTGGGGATATAGGAATTGTGTGGGTAATTTGGTGTAAATTTCCCCCTTTTGTATGCTGTAAATCCTGTAAATATCACCCTCCAAGTATCAAAGGTCGTCTGTAGTTAGGCCATCGCACACACGTAGCAAATCTATAATTTCCCTCATTAGTTATGTCCTTAGTAAATGTAGTTGAAGGTTCTGTGATCCACTAGTTCATTACGTTGCATCAATTAAATAAGACAGGTCCCTCCGATGCCCCATGGCATCTTCTAAGTGCCAGGTTTGCCAGGTTTGCTGCAATTGACTCCTTTAGCCACTTTGCTGCATTTTCATCTCCCGTCCACTTTGCTGCATTTGACTCCATTACGCACAAGGTAACCTCGGAGAAGAAAGGCGTGTCTCCACCTCGTCATCAGGGGGGGGAGGAGTCAGCCAAGCATGAGGAACAAGGCGTGGCTTTGCCAACACCTCCTCAAGAGGGGCGGGATCGGTGAGCCCTCGCACCAATCAAGGCCGAGGCGAGCTCACCAAGGGGCGGATCCAACGCATGCGGGTTGATCCCAAAAGCACGTCATAAAAGGGCAAGCGCGGGGTTCTATAGGACAGAAGAAGCGGACACGAATGGTTACGTGCGCGGACTGCCTCAACGTGCTGCCCCCTTGCGCTGGAGCTTGCGCCGCCTCGTGTCGTCTTGGGCCCTGCTGACTGCGGTATCGACCCGAGAAAAACCAGCATCACGCCACCGGCCCTGACACCTTCTCGAAGCGACCTCCCTGGACCGTGCCCTGTCCTGCTGGCATTCAATCCAATCGGCCATTTCCCCCGTGTAAGTGTGCCCGTTTGTCCGTCTTTCATGTTGTCTTGGGGTTATAAGTAAGACTGTTCATAGATAAGCGAATAATATTGCACTGTGTCTCCTTGCTCCTTTCTGTTCAGTTATTTTCTTATCCTTCCCATTCTCCTTGGTTATTTTTGGTCTTGTTAATAGTTCGCAATAAATCATATTTGTTCTTCCTACTTCTTCTTCTTCTCTTCTTCACATTCGGTCGCTTTAGTGATTTCCTTCATTGAATACCTGTGGCACGATTTGGCCAACGTTTAGGATCGGGTTTAGTACTGTTAATGGCTCGAACTTCGGGTTGCTAAAACCGCTCGGCAACTAGTCCATCTAAAACCGGGGTTCGAGCGGTACTTGTCTCCCTGTTCTGCGGAGGGACGGATAAAGGTATTCGGGATAAACCCTGAACCCATAACCCTGATCCGTTCCATCCCGCGGGAGGGCGTTACAAGTACCAGGACCGGGGAGACGGCCAGCTTAACAGGACAAGGGGCTAATCACCCCTTGCTAACGGGAGAGCCGCCCCCCGTATCCTTAACAATATATGTATATATATATATATATATATATATATAAAAAAAAAAAAATATATATATATATATATATATATATATATATACATATATATATATATATATATATATACATATATATATATATATATATATATATATATATATATATATATATATATATATATACATATATATATATATATATATATATATATATATATATATACATATATATATATATATATATATATATATATACATATATATATATATATATATATATATACATATATATATATATATATATATATATATATATACATATATATATATATATATATATATATATATATATATATATATATATATATATATACATATATATATATATATACATATATATATTGTTACGGACGCGGTTTAGATGTTATTTTGACCGAGCGGTTGGTATGACCGCGACCGAACAGTTATTCCCCGACTAGACCCCGATTCCACCCAGACGTTGACCAAATCGCGCTATGCTAAATCAATGATGGAAAGGACACAACGACTGGGATAGATGAAACGACGCAAGGGGTACAGTTCTCAAGACCTCCGGAGGAGGGTATAATTACAGTGGTGGAGAAAAGGGGGTAGATTACACGGCAGAGTGAGGTAAAAGACACAGAAGAGATGGGCACTTAATTACCGTCTTATCTTATCCCAGACAGACCACAGACAAACGGAACAAGGCTGACTTACACAGGGATTGATGGCAGGAAGGGACAGGCAGTCGATAGCACAAGGTGCACCTTGGCTCGGGGACAGGATAAAGCACGGTCCAGTCCAGAAGATGCGGGGAGGCCTCACAGTGCTCGGAGGTGGTCTTGCTTGCTCCAAGCTCAGCGCGCATCTGACGTCACCTCCCTCTTCCTGCGCATGCTCAGCGGGGAGTGACACGCCCTCGGCTGGTTGGCTCCGCCCCAGATGGGACCGGTCCGCCGCTTCCATTGGGTGCGGGGGTTACCGGGCTCCGCCCTTGACGAGGAGCTGACAGGGAGCCCCTATTGGGTAACCCCGTCGAGCACATGTTCGATGGCGGCTCGTTGGGAAGGCCTCGTGCCCTCCCAACACCCCCTACCAACCAAGCCGGAGTGAGGACGCGCACTCCCTGTGCACGCCGCCGCCGTTGCTGTTGTTGTTGTTGTTGCTGAACCGTGAGGAAGAGCTGCGGGGAGGTATTGGGAGGTCCTAAACTTCCTAAAGGTGCCATACAATCACATTCTGGTGCAACGAAGGGTCAGAATTAATGGAAACGAGTCCTTAACTGACATAGACTAAGAATAACTAGCAAGATGTCCTATAGTTGTCTTACATGAGATGCGGTGAACCTGGGCATGACATTTAATGGGGGAAATAGGGGGAGGTCGGGTCTACAGAGTGTTGTTTACAGAAAATGGGACTAGGGAATGGGGGATTGGGGATAGTTGGGAAGTATTGAGGAAATAGGGGAATATTTACAAGCGGATATGGATGGATGCAAATCCCATATCCGCAACATTGCACCCTTCTCTACCTCGGGGCGGCCCGACCCGATAAATTTTTACCTTCTTTAGTGTGGCACTCAGATGTAGTTCCCTCTACTATTAACTCAACCCTGAGTGCGACAGTTTTACAGATGTTCACAAATGAGTAAATATGTCCCCCTGCGACGTTGCACCCTTCTCCTAACAGAAACACACCCACAGGATAACCGAATCGCGGAAAGCATCCTCAAACTAAACATACAGCCGGTAGGGAGCATCATTTATACAAGACTACACTGATATTTACACTACGATCCAGGACCTGTTCTTTGAGGAACACATGCAGATGTTATGCATAGGGAGAGCACGCATGCCAGCATCGATACACCAACCCACGAGTGCCCTGTGGCCCTATGGCCTTTAATAATGTGCAGAGCACCCCGTCCAAGCACCAAAAGCACCACCCCATTACGCACAGTCAGCACCATCCGGTGCACCAATAAAGTGTTCATAAAAATGCACAATTAAGTGTCCATGGTCACCGGTGGTGTCGCAGCCGGCCGATGTTCTGCCGCTGGTCTTGCCTTCTTGGAGCGCACTTGGCCTTCTGGCTTCTTTAGAAATAAAGAAAGGCGCCAACCGCGTCCATTTCTTAATTGTGGCCGTAAGGGGGCCAACTAAAAGTGGTTCACCTGTATGGCATAGGTGCCACGTTGACCCAGAGGTCCATCCACGGGTGGTGCTTGACCGCAAAAGAACTGCGGTCCATTGTGGGCGGCCACAAAAATTGCGGTCCATATGGTGTATCGATCCAGGCAGCAAGCAGCGGAAGTACAGGCCCGCAACTGCAGAGCCAGCACCTCTCTCTCCTCTCTCTCTGCCCCAAAGCCAGATCCTCGGAGGTGGGAGACAAAAGAAGACAAGTGAGTAAAGTGGTAAGGGCGCAAAAGTGCACGCAATTCAAGGTAATGCACACTGGGGGCACATGGGAACCAGGTGGGACAGGTACGTTCCTACTGTACGCCCCCCCCCCCCCCCACCAGGTAAGCTACATTGCCCCTCCCTTACCCCTTACTGTATCCACAAAACACAACACTACCCATAAACATCTACTTTACACATCAACAAACGTCCCTACTGTCTTCCCCGTTCCTCCCATAAACCAAATTCGTCTTCTCTCCCTCCTAACCAATCAAATTTGCCATTTCCAACTCTCATCAAAATTTGCCATCTCCAACTCAACATCAAAATTTGCCACACCAATTCATCATCAGTCCCTCCTAAGGAGGGAGAGATGGAATCACCCCAATGTCTCATCCACGTCGTGATGCGTCTCACAAATCCACACAGCAATTCTCCTTTCCTGCAACACAGAACAAAGGAACACAGGTGTGGAGTCATCATCACCACCTCACGTAAGTGGCTGCGTATGGTGCGACAGGTTCATCAATCCTAACTATTTCCTAAATGACTTTAACAACTTTACATTACCCGGGGTCTTTCTCCTGCCAAACCATTGGCCCACTTACACTATGGGTTCTAAAAACCAATTCCCATTGCCCAAACTGTGGTGCTTCTCAAGTTGGGGTCTCACTCCCCCGATTCATCACTCAGTGCCCCCGCACAATTTCGGTGGCTGGGTCGTGTGACGCTCCTAGCTGGTCCGCCCACCTGCACACCTCCACCACTGTTGTTGCCTACCGAGCTCACCTGCTCCTCACCCTAACCTAACTAACTGGGGAAGGCCCTCTCGCACTCTCACCCCCTCAGTGCCCTCTCTGGCACGGCCTGCCCGATCCACACCCGGGATCCTCAGGCACCCACTGACACTAACGGCTCCCAGAGCCCACCTGCGGCCTCACCTGGCCGACATCTAACAGTGGCGGAGTGCCCAACCATTCACACTCATACTAACAGGCCACACGACCAGCCAATTTCACCACACCAATGCACCCATCCACAATACCATTCTGCAACCGCACCACAAATGCAAATATCCAACCACAATTTACCTATACCTTCTAACTATTCTTTAAACTACCCTCCCCGGGTACTCGTGAAAAGGGGTCCACTCTTCCCCCATCCACACCTTCGCACCATGCACACCACTCTGTACCACTTACTCCAACTCTCTCCACACCACTCATTCTCTGCTCCATATATTCCACACACCTGTACTTGCACACCTGTGCTCTCATACTTGGTGCCGCCTGCACCCTTCTCTCCCCAAAGCGCATTCGTGCTGATCCACAACACTCACTACTCATACACTGCTCCACACACCTGTCCAGTTCTCACACAGCATCATCTCATCTAACTACTCCCCTCTGAAACTTGCGCTTCCCAGTCGTCCCTTTAAACTATTGCGCTGCCTCGTCATTATCATCCACTCTAATCTACCTGCGTCCCCTCTACAGGTATCCTTGTCACTAACTAACCTTAACGTTACCTAATGTCATCTTCGCTAGATCCCTACACACAATATCCTAACCCACCCGGGCTAGTTTTCACTGCCATACACCCCATAATCTATAGCGCATCTGCCCCCATCATGGGAAGGGTGGCAGGGATGCCACCCTTACCCACCGGGCCCATCGCTCATCAATCCCCCAGTCCTCTGGCACTAATAAGCCCCCCTTATTCAGAGGCACTGGGTCCCGCCTCGGCATCTAAAGCCGAGGCAATCCACGGGGGCGCCTGCTCGCCGGTGTAAGGCCTTCTAGTTTCCCGGGGTCTGGCGGGGGGGGTGTCTGGGGTCGGCTAACCCGCTCCCCCCTGGGCGGAGTTAAGGACCTCAACCGCCGGGGATCATCCCGGCGCGTGGCTCGACAGTGCCGCGCCAGGTGACCCAGACGGTTGCAAGTATAGCACCTCACCTGATAAGGTGCTTGTCTCCGGAATTCCAAATTTCCCCCCCTGTAGGTCCGAATTGGATTACCCGCTCGTGGTCCACCGCGGGCCACCTCCGGGGCCGCCTGCCATGGTCCAGGTCCCGCCAGGTGCTGGTCCACCAGCCTCCGGACCATGCCCGCCAGGTCAGGACTCACGTCGGGGGCGGGCCCCCAAGGCCAAGGGGGTCCGCCCTCCATCGGGGGTCCCACCTGGCGGACCGCCATTGCGTGACGCTCGCTCCCCCGGGCCAGGGGCCTCGCTGCTTCCCAACGGGCTGCAGCGTCAGCCGCCTGGCTCAGAGTCTGCGGGCGCCACATGGCGAGCTGTTGCCGGAGCTCAATATCCGGGAGGGCCTGGATAAAATGGTCCAGCGCCAGGCTTTCCCGGGAATCCGCTGCCATGTTAGCATGTGCGATCCCCACTGCGCGGCGAATGTCGTGGGCAAGTTCCCCGATGGCTTCCTGGGGCTTGTGTTTTTGCAGCGCGAGCTGAGCTTTAACAAGCTCGCTCTGCTGTTCAATGCCGAATCGATTAATTAGGGTGTCACGGAGGGCTGGCAGGGTGAGAGCACCCAGTGGTAATGCCGTCAGCACCTCCGCCGCCGCGCCACGCAATGCGGCCACCAGGTGTACTCCACCTTCGTCCTCACCCCAACCGTTGCCCTTACACACACAGTCAAACTGCGCCAGGTACGCGCGTAGATCACTCTTGCCGTCATACGGCGCGAGTGGGACCTTGTGGGACCACCTCGTATGCGAGTCGTTGCCCGCCTGCCGGACCCCGTGCGTCGCCCCTTGCGGGGTCAGCGCGGGGCCGAACCGGCCGGGCCCCCACAGTACATTACCCCCAAGGGGCTCCCGTGCCTCCCCTGTCCCTCTAAAAACTACCCCTGTTGGTGTCGATGCATGGGTCACACTTCCGCAACCCGCTACCCATTCCATACCACCACAACCTTGCTCACTCACACCTCGCACCTCTCCCATCACCGGACCCTCTCGCTCGCACCCTCGTTCCATACCCTCCGGACCAGCCATACACCTCACTCTTGGCCTCTCACGAACATCCGGGTCCATCTCGACCCCCAAGCTTATTAAATCACCTGGCGCATCATACGCACGACCATATTGGTCACCACTTACACCGGGTCCTCTTTCTCTTCGCTTCTCCTCCATCACCTGCGAATCCCTCATCCGGTTAATGAGCACATCATCACGATCCGAACACAGACTTTGGACCAATTCTTTTACTTCCTCCTTTATCTCTTTCTTATCCTCTCTCCGTCGCTTCTTAATTTCGCTCACCCCTTCTTCCACTTCTTCTAATTTCTGCTTCACCTCCTTCATCTCCTCGTGCGCCCCCTTAAGTTCTTCCTCTAACTCCACCTTATTTTTTTCTATGTGCTCCCGCACCTCCCGCTCTTTAACCTCCATCACCTCTACCACCTTGTTCATTTTCCTCGTCAGGTCCTCATGTACCGTCTGACACTCTTTTTTAATTACCCCTACGTCCTTTTTCATCTCCTTCTGTGTCGATTTTAAACCCTCTATTACCACTGTGTTCTTCTTTACCTGGTCCCCCAACTCCTTTTGTCCCACTGTCAGCTGTTCTACTCCCAGCGTCAACTCCTCTATACCACCTTGCAATTTTACAGTCCCCTTTCTCACCTCCTTCTCCATGCGCTCCTTACAGTGCCTCACCTCCTCGCGCACTCCTCCGACCTCCTCACTCACACCTCTTCTGATCTCTTCTCCCATCACTTGCATCTCCTGCCCAGATGTCACCCTCATCTGCTCCATTTCCTCCCTGTGAGCATCCAATTTAGTTTCTACCCCCATTCTGACCCCCTCTATCTGCTGCCCCATTTTTTTAACTTCCCTTTCCGCTTGGTCCCTCATGTCCCTCAATTTGCCTTCCATACTGTTTTCTAACCCCTCTAACCCCTTTTTCATCCCTTCCATTTGATTCTCTTGAGCGGCCATTCTGTTTTATACCCCCGTTAACCCATGTTTCACCCCTTCTATCCCATTGTCTAACCCCTCTAATTTAGCTTCTAGCCGTTCCCCCATTTCTCCCATTTTGCCCCCCATTCTGCCCCCCAATCGCTCACTATCAGCCCTCATTTGCTCACTCTGAGCATCCATCCGGTTCCCCATTACCCCCATCATTCTGCTTTCCATTTCTTCGCTATTCTTGTCCATAAGGGCCTTCATTTGTATAAAAAAAAGGTTCAAATCCACCAACGGCACTGCTACGGTCGCGGGCGCGGTCGCCGTAGCCATGTGCGAGGCGCCATTTTGCGCGCCCGTAACCTCGTGCGCGAGGACGCCATTTTGCGAACCTGCCGCCCTCACTGCTTCGCTCTCCTCATGTCCTTCAATTTGGTCCTGGATCGACCCTGCCTCACTCTCCTCTACCGGAACCCAGCCGTCTTGATCTCCCATAGCGCGACTTTCAAAATTCGGGTTTTTTTGTAAAACAAAATCAAATTTCGGTACTTTATAATTTTGACCAAATTTTTTCCTAGATGTTTTTTTAAAATTTGGTTCGGGCCTCGAATCTCACTCCTGGACACCAATTGTTACGGTAATAACACAATTGGTGTCCAAAATTTGGGCTAAATAAATTTAGTCCCAGGTTCGAATCCCAACTCCTGACAACCAATTGTTACGGACGCGGTTTAGATGTTATTTTGACCGAGCGGTTGGTATGACCGCGACCTAACAGTAATTCCCCGACTAGACCCCGATTCCACCCAGACGTTGACCAAATCGCGCTATGCTAAATCAATGATGGAAAGGACACAACGACTGGGATAGATGAAACGACGCAAGGGGTACAGTTCTCAAGACCTCCGGAGGAGGGTATAATTACAGTGGTGGAGAAAAGGGGGTAGATTACACGGCAGAGTGAGGTAAAAGACACAGAAGACATGGGCACTTAATTACAGTCTTATCTTATCCCAGACAGACCACAGACAAACGGAACAAGGCTGACTTACACAGGGATTGATGGCAGGAAGGGACAGGCAGTCGATAGCACAAGGTGCACCTTGGCTCGGGGACAGGATAAAGCACGGTCCAGTCCAGAAGATGCGGGGAGGCCTCACAGCGCTCGGAGGTGGTCTTGCTTGCTCCAAGCTCAGCGCGCATCTGACGTCACCTCCCTCTTCCTGCGTATGCTCAGCGGGGAGTGACACGCCCTCGGCTGGTTGGCTCCGCCCCAGATGGGACCGGTCCGCCGCTTCCATTGGGTGCGGGGGTTACCGGGCTCCGCCCTTGAAGAGGAGCTGACAGGGAGCCCCTATTGGGTAACCCCGTCGAGCACATGTTCGATGGCGGCTCGTTGGGAAGGCCTCGTGCCCTCCCAACACCCCCTACCAACCAAGCCGGCGTGAGGACGCGCACTCCCTGTGCACGCCGCCGCCGTTGCTGTTGTTGTTGTTGTTGTTGTTGCTGAACCGTGAGGAAGAGCTGCGGGGAGGTATTGGGAGGTCCTAAACTTCCTAACGGTGCCATACAATCACATTCTGGTGCAACGAAGGGTCAGAATTAATGGAAACGAGTCCTTAACTGACATAGACTAAGAATAACTAGCAAGATGTCCTATAGTTGTCTTACATGAGATGCGGTGAACCTGGGCACGACATTTAATGGGGGAAATAGGGGGAGGTCGGGTCTACAGAGTGTTGTTTACAGAAAATGGGACTAGGGAATGGGGGATTGGGGATAGTTGGGAAGTATTGAGGAAATAGGGGAATATTTACAAGCGGATATGGATGGATGCAAATCCCATATCCGCAACAATATATATATATATATATATATATATATATATATATATATATATATATATATATATATACTGTATATATATATATATATATATATATATATATATATACATATATATATATATATATATATATATATATATATATATGTATACATATATATATATATATATATATATATATATATATATATATATATATATATATATATATATATATATGTATATATATATATATATATATATATATATATATATATATATATTGTTGTGGATATGAGAATGTTTTTTTATTTTATTGTTGTTGTAAAACGTTGTTGTAAAAGGTTGTTGTAAAAGGTTGTTGTAAAATATCACCCCTCCTCCCTCCGTTTGTGGTTGTATAAAGGTCAAAAGGGCGTTCCCGTAGTTAGTCCATAAAACATACATGCAGGACACGATATATCTTTTTTTGACAGTTATATCCTTATTATGTGTATTAGTGTAAGGCTGTGTCTTCCATTAATTGAAATACTCCATTGCACCAGTGAAAGAGAATAGATTCCCTTTCCTTCCCATCCCCAAAACCTCCATTTCCATATTACATCCCCTCTCGTCACTGCTGAGCCCTCGATTCCCAATCACCTCCCCTCCAATAACCGCCATTGACCAAGTGCTTTGAGTCGGAGCAGAAAGGCGTGTCTCCACCTCGTCAGAGGGGAGGAGGGGCGTGCCCGCCCGTCGTCATCCAAGGCGGAGCCCGAGGGTCGCGCGACCAACCAGGGCCGAGGTGAGCACCCCGATGGGCGTGTCCAAAACGCCGGGGGCGTAATCGCTGGAGGCGCTATAAAAGGCGCAAAACGGAAGTGGTCAGGAGGAGTTGGTGAGAGATGCACTCTGAGTTGGTCTGAGTCGGTTGGTCACAAAGGGTTGGTCTTGGTGAGAGAGGTCTGAGTTGGTCTGAGTTGGTCGTCAAGAGAGTGGTGGTAAAGAGTGAGGGACCAAGAAAGAGTTGAGGGTTTAGACGAGTGGGACAAGGCCTGGCAAGGCAAGTGGAGGCGGCAGCAGCAGCGACACCCGGCAGCCGCTTGGGGCCTGGGCGGCGGTGTGGAGCAGGGCCGAAAAGGAACGGCGGCTGCTAAACGCGCCGATCGTGCTGCATGACCCCCCTTTGGACCTCCCTCTCCCTCCAGCCCTCCACATCCTGCGATTCCTGCAATTCCCCACGTGAGTCGGTGTCTTTTGTTTGTTCTGTCCTGGGATAAGTTAAGCCTGTAGATAAGCTAGTATTTGCACTGTGTCACCTGCGTCTTATGTGTTGTAAATAAACTTAATTGCTCCTTTTTGCTTGTGTGTGTAAATAATAAACCCCATTACTCGTCTGTACGTCTTCTCGTTTTAATTCCTTTTCCTCTTGCATTGCGTCGTTTTTGTCTTTTCCCTCATTGAGCAGCTACGGTGCGATACGGCCAAAGTTCTGGGTGAATCGGGTGAGTTTTGTTAGGTCGCGGTCTTACACCACCGCTCGGTCTATAACATCTGTCCGCGACCTGTAACAATTGGTGTCGGGGAGTGAGATCGATCCGGAGCGCGCTTCACGCGCTCAAAATTATAAAGTACCGAAATTTATTTTGTTTTATAAAGTAAAACCCGAATTTTGAAATCGCGCCATGGCTGTTCAAGGCGACGGGATGCCGGTGGGAGAGATAGAGGGGTTAGAAGTAACCCAGGACTTCGGGGAAGAAAGGGAAGAGGAGAGCAATGAGGTGGTTGAGGGTGTATCAGGTGCACAAAATGGCGGCCTCGCGCACATGGTTATTGTGGCGCCAAATTTAGCCACGCCCGTGACCGTAGCAGCGCCGCCGATGGATTGGGGCCTTTTTTTCATACAAATGAAGGCCCTTATGGCCCAGAATAGCGAGAAAATGAGGGAGGAAATGAGGGCTGATAAATGAGCGATTGGGTGAGCGATTGGAGGGCCAAATGGGGGTAATGAGGGACGAAGCGAGGGGTACTGGGGAGGAGTTAGACAAGAAATTTGGGAAGTTAGACAATAATTTTGAGGGGTTAGACAACGGGATAAAAGAAGTAAAGAATGGGTTAACGGGGGTGGAAAATAGAATGGCTGCCCAGGAGAATCAGTTAGAAGGGGTGAAAAATGGGTTAATGGGGCGAGAAAACAGGATGGAAGGCAAATTGCGGGAGATAGGGGAGCAATCCGCCCGAGAAATTAAACAAATGGGAGAGCAGATAGAGGAGGTAAAAATCGGGGTAGAAACCAAACTGGATGCTCAGAGGGATGAATTGGGACAGATGAGGGTGGCATCTACAAAAGAGATGGGGGAGATGAAGGAGGAGATACGACGGGGTGTGGGTGAGGAGGTCTCGGGGGCTACGCGAGGAGGTAAAGCGAGGCGAAAAGCGTATAGAGAAAGAGGTGAGAAATAATACGGCAAAGTTACAGGGGGGAATAGAAGATCTGACGAAAGGAGTAGAACAGCTGACAGTGGGACAAAAGGAACTAGCGGCCCAAGTGGAAAAGAACACTGCAATCATCGGGGGTTTAAAAGCGACACAAAAGGACATTAAAAATGAATTAATAGCGACACAAAAGGAATGTCAAATGGTACATGAGGGATTGACGAAGAGGTTGGAAGAGGTGACAGAAGTAATGGAGACGAAGGACCGGGAGGTAAGGACGCACATAGAAACGGTTAAAGTAGCGATGGAGGAAGAAATAGAGGGGGCGCACCGGGAGCTGAAGGAGGTAAAGGAAAAATTAGAGGAGGTGGAAGAGGGGGTGAGTGAAATTAAGAAGAGACGGAGGGAAACTAAGAGGGAGATAAAGGAGGAAGTCATGGAATATGTACAAGGTCTGTGTTCAAATCATGATGAGGTGCTCACTAACCAAATAAAGAGTTTGCAGGTGGCAAAGGAGGTGCGGAGACGATGTACAGAGGTGAGTGGCAATGTATATGATGTGAGGAAAGCTTCAGTCGGCTTGGGGATTGGTTTGGATCCGGGTGTTCGTGAGAGGCCGTTGGTGAAGTGTGCGACAGGTCTGGTGTGCGAAAAAAGAGGTGTGCGAGAATGTCCGACCATGGGGTGTGTGAGGAAAAAGTGCACGCCGAGGAGTGAGTGTGCCGTCAAGAGTGAGTTGGTCGAAGCGCGTGTGCGAGGGGGTACATGGAAGCGCGGTGTGGTGAGTGTTACGGAGGAAGTAACGAGAGAGTGTACACCTGTGGTGAGTGTTACAGAGGATGTAACGAGGAAGTGCATGCCTGTGGTGAGTGTTACAGAGGGTGTAACGGGAGAGTGTGCGCGAGAAAGGTGTGTAACGGACGGGTGCATGAGGAAAGAGTGTGCCGTCGAGAGTAAGGGTGAGTGCGCTGTCAAGAGTGGAGGTGAGAGTAGTGAGAGTGAAACGGAGCGTGAGTTGGTTATGACAGGTGAGCGAGGATGTACACCTGGAATGGAAGGATGCACACCTGGTATGGTAGAGCGTGTGTGGGAAGGCACATTTGAGTTGGTAGTGAGGCACGTGGTTGGGTGTGCGAATGAGAGCACACCTGTGATTGTCACAGAGGAAGTGACCGAGGAGGGGGCGCGAAGAGGTGTGTTGGTGAGGTGTGCGACCAACGAATGTGTGCCAAAGTGTTCGGTGGTCGGGTGTGTGACCAAGTCGGCGAGCGGAATGAGTGTACCGAGGTGTGTAAGAAACGGTACGACGAGGAGCATGGAAACGGCTGCATGTATGAGCAAGAAAGGGGTAGCGTATGCTTGTAAGCATCCAGGTGAGGCGTCGACGGTAACCGGTTTAGCGGTGAGGGCGACTTATAGCCGAATCGGGCCCTCGGTGCGTGCCGGGCTTCGCGTGCCGCGAGAACCAGCGGGGATCCGAGCCACGGCGGGTTCGAAAGGACCGCCGTGCGCGATCCACGCTGGGCCTCGCGTGGAACGGCCGCGTCCGGGCTCCACTAGGCGGAGCGGGCAGCTCGATAGGAAGGGTCGTTATGGCGACCACGTTTTGTTGAGAGGTGCCGGCAGGTCGAGATCGGGACATTGGATGGCTCCACGCCGAGGTGGTGCGTGGGATCTCGGCCCGGGTAAGCCCCCGCCCCTGCCCCGAATGCGGGACGCATCCAGCCGCCGGCACAAAAGAAGCCGCGTTCATTGCTCGGCTGTACGAAGCCGGGCTGTAGATGTGAATTGGCGCACCGAGAGGATGTAATAAGTAGACGGGTGATGGTGATAGTGATAGTGATTTAAAACGAAATTTAGAAAAGTGAATAGAATTGGCAGTAAATGAAATTTTTTTGAATTGGTTGGAATTTGGACGAGCAAAATTGATAGAGAGACCCCCGATGTGGTGGGATGGCAAATCCACCATCCCTCACGTGTGGGGCAAAGGAGCTATAGTTTATGGGGTGTATGGCAGTGAAAACTAGCCCGGGTGGGTTAGGTTATATTGATAGGGATCTAGCGAAGAGATTGACATTAGGTGACGTTAAGTTTAGTTAGTGACTGATACCTGTAGTGGGGACGCAGGTAGATTAGTGTGGATGATAATGACGAGGGAGCGCAATAGTTTAAAGGGACGACTGGGAAGCGCAAGTTTCAGAAGGGAGTAGTTAGCTGAGATGATGCCGTGTGTGTGAGGATTGAACAGGTGTGATTGAACAGGTGTGATTGCACAGGTGTGCAACTGAACATGTGGATGGAGCCGTGTATGAGGGAGTAGTGGTGATTGTGTGTTGTGTTGACCAACTGGTCCAGGAAGAGGAGGAGGGTGCAGGTGGCACCAGGTAGGATTGCACAGGTGTGCAACGACAGGTGAATGAAAGACAGGTGTATGGAATAAATGGTATGGAGTATTGGAATGGATGGTCGTGGAGTGAGTATGGTGGAAATTGTGGAGTGGAGTGGATGGTGCGAAGGTGTGAATGGGGGAAGAGTGGACCCCCATCACGGATACCCGGGGCGGGTAGTGCAAGTGTTAGGTAGAGGGTATAGGTAAATTGTGGTTGGATATTGGCATCTGTGGTGCGAGGTGAAAGAATGGTATTTGGATGGGTGCATTAGTGTCGTGGAAATGGCTGGGCGTGTGGCCTGTTAGTGTGTGTAGTTGGTTGGGCGCTCCACCACTGTGAGGATGTCGGCCAGGTGAGGCCGCAGGTGGGCTCTGGGAGCCGGTAGTAGTTGTTGTGGATGGGGCCCGAGGATCCGGAGGACGGACCCGGGTAGCCCAGTGCCAGAGGGCACCGAGTGGGGTGACAGAGCCAGGAGGGGCCTGCCCCAGTTAGATAGGTTAGGGTGAGGAGCTAGGTAAGCTCGGGTGGCAACTACAGTGGTGGAGGTGTGCAGGTGGGTAGACCTGCTGGGAGAGTTACACGTCGCAGCCCAGAAATTGTGCGAGGGCACCGGGAGATGAATCGGGGGAGTGAGACCCCAAATTGAGAAGCACCACAGTTTGGGCAATGGGAATTGGTTATTAGAACCCATAGTGTAAGTTGGCCAATGGATTGGCAGGGAAAGACCCCGGGTAGTGTAAAGTGTGTTAAAGTCATTTAGAAAGTAGTTAGGATGAAGTCTCCTCGCACCATCTGCATCCACTCACCGGAGGTGACAGGTACTCCGCACCATGCCATGTTTAATTATTTTTTACTGTGCAAATGTTTGGATTGTGAGACGCATCATGACGTGGGTGTGACATTGTGCTTTGATGTTCCATCTCTGCCTCCTTATGAGGATTGATGATGAATTTGGTGATGGCAAATTTTGAAGTAGAGGGATTGTGGAGACGAATTTGGTATAGGGGAAATATGGGGAAGACGTGACAGTAGTGACGAATTTGTAAATGTGTAGATTTTTGTACATATGGGGTAAGGGCAAGGGTAGGGTAGGTGACAGGGGGGTGACGTACGGTAGGGACGAGCTTTCTCACTTCGCCCTCCGTACGCATTTCGCCTTGCATTGCCTTATTGATGTGTACCCTTGTGACCTTACCCCTCGCTCAATTGTCTTTCCCCTTTTGTCTCCCACATGACCTGTGCGCCGTTGGGCGCCGAGGGGAGCGTGCGTGGGTCGGCCATTGTGCGCCCGAAATTCCCAGAACCAGCTGTCTGCATCGATGCACCACATTATGGACCACATGCCTGTGGCCGAGCACCACTTATGGACCCCATGGGTTGGGGCATGGCCCCTCTGCTGGAACCGGCCATGAGGGCCCGAAATCTTGCTGGCGGACCTTGGCCACAGGGCACCGGTGCCCCACAGGTGAACCACACATAGTCGGCCCTGTGGGCCATAAATAAAGCAAATAAAAAAGGACACATTGGGCACACTTTATTGAAAATAGGCCGCCAGTAAGCAAAGCAAAATGAAAATGACAACATCTGGAAGACAAATAATAATCACCAGCAGAGGGAGCCGAAGAGCAAGAGACCACCTGCAGGGTTAGGGGTTGTTGATTTTATTTTATTGTTGAACATTGATGAACAATGGTGACTGCACCGATTGGTGCTTGGGCTTGTATTGGTGCGTTTTTGGGTGCGTTCATGGTGCGTCGATGCAGAGCAGACTGTCTCCCCCCCCCCCCCCCCGAAAGAACAATTACAGGTCCTGGGTTAGTTTTGTAAATAAAAATAGCGTCAATTGTAAATAATGCTTCCCACCGTCAGTGTGTAGTTTGAAGACCATTCCGCAATTCGGTTAACTGTGGGCGTAAGTCTGTTAGGCAGGGTGCAATGGAGCAGCGGGACACATTTATTATGTTTTAAAACTGTCGCACTCAGGGTCAGGTTAAAAGTAGAGGGAACTACACCTACGTGCCACACTAAGGTAAAAGTTATAGGCCCGGGACGTGCCTAAGGGGAGGAGGGTGCAGTGTTGTGGATATGAGAATGTTTTTTTATTTTATTGTTGTTGTAAAACGTTGTTGTAAAAGGTTGTTGTAAAAGGTTGTTGTAAAATATCACCCCTCCTCCCTCCGTTTGTGGTTGTATAAAGGTCAAAAGGGCGTTCCCGTAGTTAGTCCATAAAACATACATGCAGGACATATATCTTTTTTGACAGTTATATCCTTATTATGTGTATTAGTGTAAGGCTGTGTCTTCCATTAATTGAAATACTCCATTGCACCAGTGAAAGAGAATAGATTCCCTTTCCTTCCTTTCCCCAAAACCTCCATTTCCATATTACATCCCCTCTTGTCACTGCTGAGCCCTCGATTCCCAATCACCTCCCCTCCAATAACCGCCATTGACCAAGTGCTTTGAGTCGGAGAAGAAAGGCGTGTCTCCACCTCGTCAGAGGGGAGGAGGGGCGTGCCCGCCCGTCGTCATCCAAGGCGGAGCCCGAGGGTCGCGCGACCAACCAGGGCCGAGGTGAGCACCCCGATGGGCGTGTCCAAAAAGCCGGGGGCGTAATCGCTGGAGGCGCTATAAAAGGTGCAAAACGGAAGTGGTCAGGAGGAGTTGGTGAGAGATGCACTCTGAGTTGGTCTGAGTCGGTTGGTCACAAAGGGTTGGTCTTGGTGAGAGAGGTCTGAGTTGGTCTGAGTTGGTCGTCAAGAGAGTGGTGGTAAAGAGTGAGGGACCAAGAAAGAGTTGAGGGTTTAGACGAGTGGGACAAGGCCTGGCAAGGCAAGTGGAGGCGGCAGCAGCAGCGACACCCGGCAGCCGCTTGGGGCCTGTGCGGCGGTTTGGAGCAGGGCCGAAAAGGAACGGCGGCTGCTAAACGCGCCGATCGTGCTGCATGACCCTCCTTTGGACCTCCCTCTCCCTCCAGCCCTCCACATCCTGCGATTCCTGCAATTCCCCGCGTGAGTCAGTGTCTTTTGTTTGTTCTGTCCTGGGATAAGTTAAGCCTGTAGATAAGCTAGTATTTGCACTGTGTCACCTGCGTCTTATGTGTTGTAAATAAACTTAATTGCTCCTTTTTGCTTGTGTGTGTAAATAATAAACCCCATTACTCGTCTGTACGTCTTCTCGTTTTAATTCCTTTTCCTCTTGCATTGCGTCGTTTTTGTCTTTTCCCTCATTGAGCAGCTACGGTGCGATACGGCCAAAGTTCTGGGTGAATCGGGTGAGTTTTGTTAGGTCGCGGTCTTACACCACCGCTCGGTCTATAACATCTGTCCGCGACCTGTGACAATATATATATATATATATATATGTATATATATATATATATATATATATATATATATATATATATATATATATATTGTTGCGGATATGAGGACTGTATATTTTTTTTGATTGTGTGAATTATTATTATTGTTTATTCTGCGCCCCCTGCCCTGTGTAAAGCTGTGTATTCTGAGCTGTGTAAAGGTGAAAGGGCATCCCATAATTAGTCCACAAGCATACACGTCAGCCAATAATAGAATACCCCTGTTCGATAGTTATATCTTATTCTGTGTTTTAGGGTAAGGCTGTGTCTCCCATTAATTGAAGTACTCCATTGCACCAGTGAAAGAGAATAGATCCCCTTTCATTCCCATCCCCAAAATCTCCATTTCCTTTCACATCCCCTTTCGTCATTGCCAAGCCTCGATTGCCAATTACATCCCCTCCAAAACCACCATTGAACATGTGCTCGGGTCGGGGAAGAGGGGCGTGCCCGCCCGTCGTCATCAAGGGTGGAGCCAGAGGGTCGCGTGACCAACCAGGGCCGAGGTGAGCACACCGATGGGCGTGTCCTGAAGGCCGGCGGCTTGATCGCCGGAGGCGCTATAAAGGCGCGCGCGCAAGTAGCGTGGGGTGGTCGGTGGTGAGGAGTGAGTGGACCAAGAGAGAGAAAGAGTGGTTGGACCAAGAAAGAGAAAGAGTGGTTGGACCAAGAGAGAAAGAGTGGTTGGACAGGGAGACGTGCAAGAGTGTTGTTGAGTTGAGGGTTTGGACCAGACGAGTCAGACGAGTCCTGGCAAAGCAAGCGGCGGCCACAGCAGCAACGACACCCAACAGCCGCTTGGGGCCTGGACGGCGGTTTTGAGCAGGGCCGCGAAGGAACGGCGGCTGCTAAACGCGCCGATCGTGCTGCAGGACCCCCTTGGACCTTCCTCTCCCTCCAGCCATCCACCTCCTGCCTTTCCACCCTTCTTGTGTACGTGAGTTTGTTCTGTGTGTCTTGTCCCTGGGTATTTAATTAAGTCTGTATAAGCTAGTATTTGCACTGTGTCACCTGCGTCTTATGTGTTGTAAATAAACGTGACTGCTTTCTTTTTGCTTGTGTGTATAATAAATCCAATTACTCTTCTGTCCGTCTTCTCGTCTTATTCCTTTTCCTCTTTGCATTTCGTCGTTTTAGTCTTTTCCAGATTGGGCAGCTGCGGTGCGATACGGCCAAAGTTCTGGGTGAATCGGGTGAGTCGGGGAACAACTGTTCGGTCGCGGAGCCTTCGCTCGGCAAACAACATCCTAAACCGCGATCAGTCACAATTGGTGTCAGGAAGTGAGATTGGACCCGAAGCGCGCTTAACGCGCTCAAAATTACAAAGTACCGAAATTGCTTTTGTTTTACAAAACCTGAATTTTGAAATCGCGCCATGGCTGGTCAAGGCGACGGGATGCCGGTGGGAGAGATAGACGGGGTAGAATCGACCCAGGACCTCGGGGAAATGTATGTGGATGAAAGAGAGGAGGAGAACATTGGCAATGTGGTTGAGGGGGTATCAGGCGCACAAAATGGCGCTCTCACGCACGAGGTTTCAGGCGCGCAAAAAGGCGCCTCGCACGAGCGCGGGGTAGCCGCGCCCGCTGCGCAAATAGCGGGAATTGATGTGCGGGACCTCATGGCGCAAATTAATGCAACCATACTAATGGCAAATATGGGGCTAGAAGCAAAAATGGATGCTCAGGGTGAGCAAATGGGACAAATGGGGAACCGGATGGATGCTCAGGGTGAGCGATTGGAGGGCCAAATGGGGGTAATGAGGGACGAAGCGAGGGGTACCGGTGAGGGATTAGACAAGAAATTTGGGAAGTTAGACGATAAATTTGAGGGGTTAGACAACGGGATAAAAGAGGTGAAACATGGGTTAACGGGGGTGGAAAATAGAATGGCTGCCCAGGAGAATCAGTTAGAGGGGGTGAAAAATGGGTTAATGGGGTTAGAAAATAGGATGGAGGACAAATTGCGGGAAATAGGGGAACAATCTGCCCGGGAAATCAAACGAATGGGGAACCAGATAGAGGAGGTGCAAATCGGGTTAGAAAGTAAATTGGATGCTCAGAGGGATGAATTGGGACAGATGAGGGTGGCATCTACAAAAGAGATGGAGGAGATGAAAGAGGGGATACGACGAGGTGTGAGTGAGGAGGTCTCGGGGCTACGCGAGGAGGTAAAGCGAGGCGAAAAGCGTATGGAGAAAGAGGTGAGAAATAATACGGCGAGGTTACAGGGGGGAATAGAAGATCTGACGAAGGGAGTAGAACAGCTGACAGTCGGACAAAGGGAACTAGCGGACCAAGTGGAAAAGAACACTGCAATCATTGGGGGTTTAAAAGCGACACAAAAGGACATTAAAAACGAATTAATAGCAACACAAAAGGAATGTCAGATGGTACATGAGGGGTTGACGAAGAAGTTGGAGGAGGTGACAGAAGTAATGGAGACAAAGGACCGGCAGGTGAGGATGCACATAGAGACGGTCACGGTAGCCTTAGAGGACGAACTTGAGGAGACGCACCGGGAAATAAAAGAGGTGAAGCAAAAATTAGAGGAAGTGGAAGAAGAGGTGAGTGAAATTAAGAAGGGACGGACAGAAACTAAGAGGGAGATAAAGGAGGAAGTAATGGAATATGTACAAGGCCTGTGTTCAAATCATGATGTGCTGCTCACTAACCAAATAAAAAGTTTGCAGGTGGCAAAAGAGGTGCGGAGACGAGGTGCCAAGGTGAGTGGCGAAATATTCGGCAAGGTATATGATGTGAGGAAAGCTTCAGTCGGCTTGGGGATTGGTTTGGATCCGGGTGTTCGTGAAAGGCCGTTGGTGAAGTGTGCGACAGGTCTGGTGTGCGAAGAAAGAGGTGTGCGAGAATGTCCGACCATGGGGTGTGTGAGGAAAAAGTGCACGCCGAGGAGTGAGTGTGCCGTCAAGAGTGAGTTGGTCGAAGCGCGTGTGCGAGGGGGTACATGGAAGCGCGGTGTGGTAAGTGTTACGGAGGGTGTAACGGGAGAGTGTGCGCAAGAGTGTGCACGAGAAAGGTGTGTAACGGACAGGTGCATGAGGAAAGAGTGCGCTGTCGAGAGTAAGGGTGAGTGCGCTGTCGAGAGTAAGGGTGAGTGCGCGACCGAGAGTGGAGGTGAGAGTAGTGAGAGTGACACGGAGCGTGAGTTGGTTGTGACAGGTGAGCGAGGATGTACACCTGGAATGGAAGGATGCACACCTGGAATGGTAGAGCGTGTGTGGGAATGCACACTTGAGTTGGTCGTGAGGCACGTGGTTGGGTGTGCGAGTGAAAGCACACCTGTGATGGTCACAGAGGAGGTGACCGAGGAAGGGGTGCGAAGAGGTGTGTTGGTGAGGTGTGCGAGCGACGAATGTGTGCCAAGGTGTTCGGTGGTCAGGTGTGTGACCAAGTCGGTGAGCGGAATGAGTGTACCGAGGTGTGTAAGGAAAGGTACGAGGAGCATGGGAACAGCTGGAGGTAGTAGCAAGAAAGGGGTAGCGTATGCGTGTAAGCATGCAGGTGAGGCATCGACGGTAACTGGGTTAGCGGTTAGAGCGACTTTTAGCCGAATCGGGCCCTCGGTGCGTGCCGGGCTTCGCATGCCGCGAGAACCAGCGGGGATCCGAGCCACGGCGGGTTCGAAAGGACCGCCATACGCGATCCACGCTGTGCCTCGCTTGGAACGGCCGCGTCCGGGCTCTACTAGGCGGAGCGGGCAGCCCGATAGGAAGGGTCGTCATGGCGACCACTTTTTATTGAGACGTTCCGGCAGGTCGAGATCGGGCAATTGGATGGCTCCGCGCCGAGGTGGTGCGTGGGATCTCGGCACGGGTAAGCCCCCGTCCCTGCACCGAGTGCCGGACGTATCCAGCCGCTGGCACGAAACGGCCCGCATTCATTGCTCGGCTGTACGAAGCCGGGCTGGAGACGTGAATTGGCGCACCGAGAAGATCTAATAAGTAGACGGGTGATGAGGATAGTGTTTTGGCCCCGAAATTAGAAAAAAGCAAAATTTGATGATTGGTACGGTGATTGGCAGTTGATTGGCTGAAATTTGATGTGCAAAATTGGTAGTGGGAGATGCCCGATGTGGTGGGATGGCAACTCTGTCATTCCTCACAAACATGGGGCAAATGCGCTATAGATTATGGGGTGTATGGCAGTGAAAACTAGCCCGGGTGTGTTAGGATATCGTGTGTAGGGACCTAGAAGATGACATTAGGTAACGTTAAGGTTAGTTAGTGACAAGGATACCTGTAGTGGGGAAGTAGTAGCTTAGTGGATGATAATGACGTGGGAGCTCAATAGTTTAAAGGGGCGACTGGGAAGCGCAAGTTTCAGAGGGGAGTAGTTAGATGAGATGATGCCGTGTGTTTGAGGATTGAACAGGTGAGATTGAACAGGTGCGATTGAACAGGTGTGATTCCACAGGTGTGCAACTGAACAGGTGGATGGAGCAGTGTATGAGTGAGTGGTGGTGATGTGTATTTTGATGACCAAATGGTCCAGGAAGAAAGGAGGGTGCAGGTGGCACCAGGTGTGAGGGCACAGGTGTGCAACAACAGGTATGGAGAATGGTAGTGTGGAATAAATGGAGTATTGGAATGGATGGTCATGGAGTGAGTATGGTGGAAATTGTGGAGTGGAGTGGATGGTGCGAAGGTGTGAATGGGGGAAGAGTGGACCCCCATCACGGATACCCGGGGCGGGTAGAGTAAGTGTTAGGTAGAGGGTATAGGTAAATTGTGGTTGGATATTGGCATCTGTGGTGCGAGTGGAAGAATGATGTTTGGATGGGTGCATTAGTGTTGTGGAAATGGCTGGGCGTGTAGCCTGTTAGTGTGTGTAGTTGGTTTGGGCACTCCACCACTGTGAGGATGTCGGCCAGGTGAGGCCACAGGTGGGCTCTGGGATCCGGTAGTAGTTGTTGTGGATGGGGCCCGAGGATCCGGAGGACGGACCCGGGTAGCCCAGTGCCAGAGGGCACCGAGTGGGGTGACAGAGCCAGGAGGGGCCTTCCCCAGCTAGATAGGTTAGGGTGAGGAGCTAGGTAAGCTCGGGTGGCAACTGCAGTGGTGGAGGTGTGCAGGTGGGTAGACCTGCTGGGAGAGCTACACGTCACAGCCCAGAAATTGTGCAAGGGCACCGGGAGATGAATCGGGGGAGTGAGACCCCAAATTGAGAAGCACCACAGTTTGGTCAATGGGAATTGGTTTTTAGAACCCATAGTGTAAGTTGGCCAATGGATTGGCAGGGAGAGACCCCGGGTAGTGTAAAGTGTGTTAAAGTCATTTAGAGGATAGTTAGGATTGAAGTCTCCTCACACCATCTGCATCCACTCACCTGAGGTGACAGGTACTCCACACCATGCCAGGTTTTGATTATTTTTTTATGATGCAAATGTTTGGATTGTGAGACGCATCATGACGTGGGTGTGACATTGTGCTTTGATGTTCCATCTCTTCCTCCTTATGAGGATTGATGATGAATTTGGTGATGGCAAATTTTGAAGTAGAGGGATGGTGGAGACGAATTTGGTATAGGAGAAATATGGGGAAGACGTGACAGTAGTGACGAATTTGTAAATGGGTAGATTTTGTAAATATGGGGTAAGGGCAAGGGTAGTGTAGGTGACAGGGGGGTTACGTACGGTAGGGACGAGCTTTCTCACTTCGCCCTCCGTACGCATTTCGCCTTGCATTGCCTTATTGATGTGTACCCTTGTGACCTTACCCCTCGCTCAATTGTCTCTTTTGTCTCCCACATGACCTGTGCGCCATTGGGTGCCGAGGGGAGCGTGCGTGAGTCCTCCATTGTTCGCCCGGAATTCCCAGAACCAGCTGTCTGCATCGATGCACCACATTATGGACCACATGTCTGTGGCCGAGCACCACTTATGGACCCCATGGGTTGGGACATGGCCCCTCTGCTGGAACCGGCCATGAGGGCCCGAAATCTTGCTGGCGGACCTTGGCCACAGGGCACCGATGCCACACAGGTGAAGCACACGTAGTCGGCCCTGTGGGCCATAAATAAAAGAAAATAAAAAGAACACATTGGGCACACTTTATTGCAAATAGGCCGCCAGTAAGAAAATGAAAGAAAGACAACAACTGGAAGAAATGATAATAACCAGCAGAGGGAGCCGAAGAGCAAGAGATCACCTGCAGGGTTAGGGGTTGTTGATTTATTTTTTATTCTTGAACAATGGTGACTGCACCGATTGGTGCTTGGGTGTGTATTGGTGCGTTTTTGGGTGCTTTCATGGTGCATTGATGCAGAGCAGAATGTCTCCCCCCCAGAAAGAACAATCACAGGTCCTGGGTTAGTTTTGTAAATAAAAAATAGCGTCATTGTAAATAATGCTCCCCACCGTCAATGTATAGTTTGAAGACAATTCCGCAATTCGGTTAACTGTGGGCGTAAGTCTGTTAGGCAGGGTGCAATGGAGCAGCGGGACACATTTATTTATGTTTTAAAACTGTCGCACTCAGGGTCAGGTTAAAAGTAGAGGGAACTACACCTACGTGTCACACTAAATAAAAGTTGTAGGCCCGGGACGTGCCTAAGAGGAGGAGGGTGCAGTGTTGCGGATATGAGGACTGTATATTTTTTTTGATTGTGTGAATTATTATTATTGTTTATTCTGCGCCCCCTGCCTCCGGAGCTGTGTAAAGGTGAAAGGGCATCCCATAATTAGTCCACAAGCATACACGTCAGCCAATAATAGAATACCCCTGTTCGATAGTTATATCTTATTCTGTGTTTTAGGGTAAGGCTGTGTCTCCCATTAATTGAAGTACTCTATTGCACCAGTGAAAGAGAATAGATCCCCTTTCATTCCCATCCCCAAAATCTCCATTTCCTTTCACATCCCCTTTCGTCATTGCCAAGCCTCGATTGCCAATTACATCCCCTCCAAAACCACCATTGAACATGTGCTCGGGTCGGGGAAGAGGGGCGTGCCCGCTCGTCGTCATCAAGGGCGGAGCCAGAGGGTCGCGTGAACAACCAGGGCCGAGGTGAGCACACCGATGGGCGTGTCCTGAAGGCCGGCGGCTTGATCGCCGGAGGTGCTATAAAGGCGCGCGCGCAAGAAGCGTGGGGTGGTCGGTGGTGAGGAGTGAGTGGACCAAGAGAGAGAAAGAGTGGTTGGACCAAGAAAGAGAAAGAGTGGTTGGACCAAGAGAGAAAGAGTGGTTGGACAGGGAGACGTGCAAGAGTGTTGTTGAGTTGAGGGTTTGGACCAGACGAGTCAGACGAGTCCTGGCAAAGCAAGCGGCGGCCACAGCAGCAACGACACCCAACAGCCGCTTGGGGCCTGGATGGCGGTTTTAAGCAGGGCCGCGAAGGAACGGCGGCTGCTAAACGCGCCGATCGTGCTGCAGGACCCCCTTGGACCTTCCTCTCCCTCCAGCCATCCACCTCCTGCCTTTCCACCCTTCTTGTGTACGTGAGTTTGTTCTGTGTGTCTTGTCCCTGGGTATTTAATTAAGTCTGTATAAGCTAGTATTTGCACTGTGTCACCTGCGTCTTATGTGTTGTAAATAAACGTGACTGCTTTCTTTTTGCTTGTGTGTATAATAAATCCAATTACTCTTCTGTCCGTCTTCTAGTCTTATTCCTTTTCCTCTTTGCATTTCGTCGTTTTAGTCTTTTCCAGATTGGGCAGCTGCGGTGCGATACGGCCAAAGTTCTGGGTGAATCGGGTGAGTCGGGGAACAACTGTTCGGTCGCGGAGCCTTCGCTCGGCAAACAACATCCTAAACCGCGATCAGTAACAATATATATTGTTACAGACGCGGTGGTGGATGTTAGTTTACCGAGCGGTTTGGTATGACCACGTCTGCACAGTTTACCCGATTATGCTCGAACGTTGACTAGTCGCGCTACGCTAGATCAATGAAGGAAAAGGACACAACTGCTGGATTCAAATGACACGACACCAAGGGTTCAGTTCTCAAGACCTCCGGAGGAGGTTATATTATGGCGGAAGGTTAGACTACAGAAATGAGAGGGACAGCATAGAAAGACAAGCACTTAGACACACTCTTATATTAACCCCAACAGACGACAGATAAACGGGACAAAAGGCTGACTCACACGGGGATTGATGGCAAGGAAAGGCAGGATCGATGGCTCCAGGTGCACCTGGGCTCAGGGCAGAATCGACCCGGTTCGGTCCGGTCCAAAGATGCGGGGAGGTATCGTCGCGCTGGGGGTGGCGGTGGCTTCCTCTGCTCTCCGTAGTTCAGGCGCATCTGACCTCACATCCGGTAAGTCGCCGCGTATATCCGGCGGGGAGTGACACGCCCTCGGCTCGTTAGCTCCGCCCCAGATGGAATCGGCACGTTGCTTCTCATTGGGTGCATGCGGGGGGGTTACCGGCTCCACCCTTGACGAGGGGCTGACAAGGAGCCCCTTCGTGGTAACCCCGTCGGAGCGCATGGTCATGGCGGCTAACCGAGCCGGTGTGAGGACGCACACTCCCCCCGCGCGCCGTTGTTGTAGTTGTTGTTGTTGCTTCATGGGGAAGATGGGAGGAGGTAAGGGAAGGTCCTAAACTCACTACTGGTGCCATATAATCACATTCTGGTGCAACGAAGAGTCAGAATTAATGGAAACGAGTCCTTAACTGACATAGACTAAGAATAACTAGCAAGATGTCCGAAAGTTGTCTACGTGAGATGCGGTGGACCTGGGCACGACATTTAATGGGGGAAAAAGGGGAAGGTCGGTTCTACAGAGTGTTGTTTACAGACAATGGGACTAGGGAATGGGGGATTGGGGATAGTTGGGGAGTATTGGGGAAATAGGGGAATATTTACAAGCGGATATGGAGGCCAAATTCCATATTCGCAACATTGCACCCTTCTCTACCCTCGGGGCGTCCCGACCCGATAAATTTTTACCTATTTTAGTGTGGCACGCAGATGTAGTTCCCTCTACGATTAACTCTTCCCTGAGTGCGACAGTTTTACAGATATTCACAAATGAGTAAATATGTCCCCCTGCGACGTTGCACCCTTCTCCTCTCAGAAACACACCCACAGGATAACCGAATTGCGGAAAGAATTCGCAAACTAAACATACAGCCGGTAGGGAGCATTATTTACACAAGACTACGCTGATATTTACACTACGATCCAGGACCTGTTTTTGGAGGGACACATGCAGATGTTATGCATAGAGAGAGCACGCATGCCAGCATTGATACACCAACCCACGAGTGCTCTGTGGCCTACGGCCTTTAATAATGTGCAGAGCACCCCTTCCAAGCATCAAAAGCACCCCCCCATCACACAGTCAGCACCATCCGGTGCACCAATAAAATGTTGAGTGATCATTGTGTGGTGTCGCAGCCGGCCGAGGTTCTGCCGCTGGTCTTGCCTTCGTGTGGTGCACTTGGCCTTCTTACTTCTTTCAAAAATAAAGAAAGGCGCCAACCGCGTCCATTTCTTTATTGTGGCCTTCAGGGGTGTCAACTATAAGTGGTTCACCTGTATGGCATAGGTGCCACGTTGACCCATAGGTCCATCCACGGGTGGTGCTCGGCCGCATAAGAACCGCGGTCCATGGTGGGTGGCCACAACATTGCGGTCCATATGGTGTATCGATCCAGGCAGCAAACAGCGAAAGTGCAGGCCCACAACTGCGAAGCCAGCACCTCTCTCTCCTCTCTCTCTACCCCAAAGCCAGATCCTCGGAGGTGGGAGACAAAAGAAGCAGACAAGTGAGTAAGGTGGTAAGGGCGCAAAAGTGCACGCAATGTAAGGTAATGCACACTGGGGGCACATGGGAACCAGGTGAGACAGGTACGTTCCTACCGTACGCCCCCCCCCCCACCAGGTAACCTACATGGCCCCTCCCTTACCCCTTACTGTTATCCACAAAACACAACACTACCCATAAACATCTATTTTACAAATCAACAAACATCCCTACTGTCTTCCCCGTTCCTCCCATAAACCAAATTCGTCTTCTCTCCCTCCTAACCAATCAAATTTGCCATTTTCAACTTTCATCAAAATTTGCCATCTCCAACTCAACATCATAATTTGCTATCACCAATTCATCATCAGTCCCTCCTAGGGAGGGAGAGATGGAATCACCCCAATGTCTCATCCACGTCGTGATGCGTCTCACAAATCCACACAATTCTCATTTCCTGCAACAGAACAAAGAAAACACAGGTGTGGAGTCATCATCATCACCACAGGTAAGTGGCTGCGTATGGTGCGACAGGTTCATCAATCCTAACTATTTCCTAAATGACTTTAACAACTTTACACTACCCGGGGTCTTTCTCCGGCCAAATCATTGGCCCTCTTACCCTATGGGTTCTAAAAACCAATTCCCATTGGCCAAACTGTGGTGCTTTTCAATTTGGGGTCTCACTCCCCCGATTCATCTCCCGGTGCCCTCGCACAATTTCTGGGCTGTGGCGTGTACCTCTCCCAGCGGGTCTACCCACCTGCACACCTCCACCACTGCAGTTGCCTCCGAGCTTACCTGCTCCTTACCCTAACCTAACTACCTGGGGAAGGCCCTCTGGCGCTCTCCCCACTCGGTGCCCTCTCTGGCACTGGGCTGCCCGATCCACACCCGGGATCCTCAGGCACCCACTCACAACTACCGGCTCCCAGAGCCCACCTGCGGCCTCACCTGGCCGACATCCTCACAGTGGTGGAGTGCCCAACCAACTACACACACTAACAGGCTACACGCCCAGCCATTTCCACAACACTAATGCACCCATCCACAACACCATTCTGCAACCGCACCACAAATGCCAATATCCAACCACAATTTACCTATACCCTCTACCTAACACTTACACTACCCGCCCCGGGTACTCGTGAAAGGGGTCCACTCTTCCCCCATCCACACCTTCGCACCATGCACACCACTCCGTACCACTTACTCCAACTCTCTCCACACACCTGTACCTGCACACCTGGGCTCTCATTCTTGGTGCCGCCTGCACCCTTCTCTCCCCAAGCGCATTCGCGCTGATCCACAACACTCACTACTCATCCACTGCTCCACACACCTGTCCAGTTGCACACCTGTGCAATCACACCTGTTCAATTCTCACACACACGGCATCATCTCAGCTAACTACTCCCTTCTAAAACTTGCGCTTCCCAGTCGTCCCTTTAAACTATTGCGCTCCCTCGTCATTATCATCCATACTAATCTACCTGCGTCCCCACTACAGGTATCAGTCACTAACTAAACTTAACGTCACCTAATGTCATCTTCTAGGGCCCTATCAATATAACCTAACCCACCCGGGCTAGTTTTCACTGCCATACACCCCATAAGCTAGTGCGCATTTGCCCCACATGGGAAGGGTGGCAGGGATGCCCCCCTTACCCATCGGGCCCATCGCTCACTACCAATTTTGCACATCAAATTTCAACAAATTAAATCAAGAATTTTGCCAATCACTGCCCATCATCTGCCAATCACTACTGCCAATCCTTTGCCAATCATCAAATTTTGCTTTTCTCTAATTTCGGGGCCAAAACACTAACCTCATCACCCAGTCTACTCACTAATGCCTCTCGGTGCGCCAATTCCTGTCCAAAGCCCGGCTTCGTAAAGCCAAGCCATGAATGCGGGTTGTTCTGTGCCAGCGGCTGGATGCGTCCGGCACTCGGTGCAGGGACGGGGGCTTACCCGGGCCGAGATCCCACGCACCATCTCAGCGTGGAGCCATCCAATGTCCCGATCTCGACCTGCCGGACTGCCTCAACAAAAAGTGGTCGCCATGACGACCCTTTCTATCGGGCTGCCCGCTCCGCCTAGTGGAGCACGGACGCGGCCGTTCAAAGCGAGGCCCAGCACGCACCGAGGGCCCGATTCGGCTATAAGTCGTTCTAAACTCTACCCCGTCTAACGTCGATGCTTCACCTGGACGCTTACACCCCGCAGCCCGTTCCTTGCTCACACATCCAGCCGTTTCCATGCTCCTCGTACCTTTCCTTACACACCTCGGTACACCCATTCCACTCACAGCCTTGGTCACACACCTGACCACCAAACACCTTGGCACACATTCGCCGCTCGCACACCTCACCAACACACCTCTTCGCGCCCCTTCCTCGGTCACCTCCTCTGTGACAATCACAGGTGTGCTCTCATTCGCACACCCAACCACGTGCCTCACTACCAACTCCAGCGTGCATTCCCACTCACGCTCTACCAGTCCAGGTGTGCATCCTTCCATTCCAGGTGTACATCCTCGCTCACCTGTCACACCCAACTCACGCTCCTTGTCACTCTCACTACTCTCACCACCACTCTTGACAACGCACTCACCCTTACTCTTGACAGCGCACTCTTTCCCCATGCACCTGTCCGTTACACACCTTTCTCGCGCACACTCTCCCGTTACACCCTCTGTAACACTCACCACAGGTGTGCATTCTTCCTTACTTTTGACAGCGCACTCTTTCCCCATGCACCTGTCCGTCACACACCTTTCTCGCGCACACTCTCCCGTCACACCCTCTGTAACACTTACCACACCGCGCTTCCATGTGCTCCCTCGCACACACGCTACGACCGACTCACTCTCGCCAGCACCCTCACTCCTTGGCACGCACTTTTTCCTCACACACCCCAGAGTCGGACTTCCTCGCACACCTCCTTTTTCGCACACCAGACCTGTCGCACACTTCACCAGTGGCCTCTCACGAACACCCGGGTCCATCTCGACCCCCAAGCTTCTTAAATCCCCTGGCGCATCATACGCACGACCATATTGGTCACCACTTACACCGGGTCCTCTTCCTCTTCGCTTCTCCTCCATCACCTGCGAATCCCTCATCCGGTTAATGAGCACATCATCACGATCCAAACACAGACTTTGGACCAATTCTTTTACTTCCTCTTTTATCTCTTTGTTATCCCCTCTCCGTCGCTTCTTAATTTCGCTCACCCCCTCTTCCACTTCTTCTAATTTCTGCTTCACCTCTTTTATTCCCCGGTACGTCTCCTCAAGCTCGTCCTCCAAGGCTACCTTGACCGTTTCCATGTGCGTCCTCACCTGCCGGTCCTTCGTCTCCATTACCTCTATCACCTCGTCCAGCCTCGTTGTCAGTCCCTCACGTACCATCTGACATTCCCTCTTCGTCGCTACCAAGTCATCTTTTAGTTCTTTCTGTGTCGCTTTTAAACCTCCTAATACCGCAGTGTTCCTTTGAACCTGCTCCACTAACTCCGTCTGTCCCACCGTCAGCTGCTCCACCTCCTGCGTCAGGTCCTCTATGCCCCCTTGTAACTTTACAGTCCCCTTTCTCACCTCCTTCTCCATGTGCTCCTTACAGTGCCTCACCTCCTCGCGCACTCCTCCGACCTCCTCACTCACTCCTCTTCTGATCTCCTCTCCCATCACTTGCATCTCCTGCCCAGATGCCACCCTCATCTGCTCCATTTCCTCCCTATGAGCATCCAGTTTGGTTTCTACCCCCATTCTGACCCCCTCTATCTGCTGCCCCATTTGGTTAACTTCCCTTTCCGCTTGGTCCCTCATGTCCCTCAATTTGCCTTCCATACTGTTTTCTAACCCCTCTAACCCATTTTTCACTCCCTCTATCTGATTCTCCTGGGCAGCCATTCTATTTTCTACCCCCTCTAACCCCTTTTGCATCCCTTCCATTTGATTCTCTTGAGCGGCCATTCTGTTTTCTACCCCCATTAACCCCTCCTGTATTTCCCCTAATCTATTGTCTAATCCCTCAAATTTGTTGTCTAGTCCCTCAAATTTGTTTCCTAATCCCTCTATTCTACTCCCTAACCCTCCGATCTGGGCCCCCATGTCCTCCCTCAATTTCTCGCTATTGGACCCCATCCTTTGTTCTAACCGTTCGCTATTCTGGGCCATAAGGGCCTTCATTTGTATTAAAAAAAGGTTCAAATCCACCAGGGGCGCTGCCACGGTCGCGGGCGCGGTCGCCGTGGCCATGTGCGAGGCGCCATTTCGCGCGCCCGCCATGTCGGGCGCAACGACGCTAATTTGTGCGTCTGCTACCCTCGCTGCTTCGCTCTCCTCGCGTCCCTCAATTTGGTCCTGGACCGACCCTGCCTCACTCTCCACTACCGGACCCCAGCCGTCTTGGTCTGCCATAGCGCGACTTTCAAAATTCGGGTTTTTATTTTCGTAAAACAAATTCAAATTTCGCCGTTATAATTTCGCGCGGGAAACGCGCTCCGAATCGATTCTACTACAAATTTGGGCCTAATAAATTTAGTCCCGGGTCCGAATTCCACTCCTCGACACCAATTGTTACAGACGCGGTGGTGGATGTTAGTTTACCGAGCGGTTTGGTATGACCACGTCTGCACAGTTTACCCGATTATGCTCGAACGTTGACTAGTCGCGCTACGCTAGATCAATGAAGGAAAAGGACACAACTGCTGGATTCAAATGACACGACACCAAGGGTTCAGTTCTCAAGACCTCCGGAGGAGGTTATATTATGGCGGAAGGTTAGACTACAGAAATGAGAGGGACAGCATAGAAAGACAAGCACTTAGACACACTCTTATATTAACCCCAACAGACGACAGATAAACGGGACAAAAGGCTGACTCACACGGGGATTGATGGCAAGGAAAGGCAGGATCGATGGCTCCAGGTGCACCTGGGCTCAGGGCAGAATCGACCCGGTTCGGTCCGGTCCAAAGATGCGGGGAGGTATCGTCGCGCTGGGGGTGGCGGTGGCTTCCTCTGCTCTCCGTAGTTCAGGCGCATCTGACCTCACATCCGGTAAGTCGCCGCGTATATCCGGCGGGGAGTGACACGCCCTCGGCTCGTTAGCTCCACCCCAGATGGAATCGGCACGTTGCTTCTCATTGGGTGCGTGCGGGGGGGTTACCGGCTCCACCCTTGACGAGGGGCTGACAAGGAGCCCCTTCGTGGTAACCCCGTCGGAGCGCATGGTCATGGCGGCTAACCGAGCCGGTGTGAGGACGCACACTCCCCCCGCGCGCCGTTGTTGTAGTTGTTGTTGTTGTTTCATGGGGAAGATGGGAGGAGGTAAGGGAAGGTCCTAAACTCACTACTGGTGCCATATAATCACATTCTGGTGCAACGAAGAGTCAGAATTAATGGAAACGAGTCCTTAACTGACATAGACTAAGAATAACTAGCAAGATGTCCGAAAGTTGTCTACGTGAGATGCGGTGGACCTGGGCACGACATTTAATGGGGGAAAAAGGGGAAGGTCGGTTCTACAGAGTGTTGTTTACAGACAATGGGACTAGGGAATGGGGAATGGGGGATTGGGGATAGTTGGGGAGTATTGGGGAAATAGGGGAATATTTACAAGCGGATATGGAGGCCAAATTCCATATTCGCAACAATATATATATGTATATATATATATATATATATATATATATATATATATATATATATATATATATATATATATATATATGTAGCGGTTCCCGCTGGATGTACACAATCGCCTTGCACCTGCCAGGACGCAGCCAGGGCGCAATCGCCATGCCGGGCTCGTCCGGACGGGCCCAGACGCGCCTCTCCCGGGCATGCCCGGACTCGCTGTTCCCGGGCACGCCCGAACCTCCCGGGCACGCCCAGCCTCGACTTGCCAGGCCGCGTCCAGGACGCCCAGGCATGTCCAGACTCGCCTTTCTAGGGCTCGCCCAGAGCGTCCGGGCATGCCCGCTCTCGCCTTTCCAGGGCTCGCCCAGAGCGCCCGGGCACGCCCAGCCTCGACTTGCCAGGCCGCGTCCAGGACGCCCGGGCATGTCCAGACTCGCCTTTCCAGGACTCGCCCTTGACATCCGGGCATGCCCGGTCTCGCTTTTCCCGGGCAAACGCTCCGGCATAAATGTGTATATATATTGCTGCCCGATAAACGGGCTTTTGAGAGTACCCGAGTGTGATACATGCAATAAAGCAACTCGGATGAATTTCCGTCTTTGGTCGCGTCAAATCCTTTCGACTCGCGTTGGAGCACAGCTCCTTCATTGGTGACCTACCGACATGGACACGGCAGTGACTCTTAAACTGCCTACCTTCTGGGAGGCTCACGTGGCTGTTTGGTTCGCCCAGGCGGACTCCCAGTTCGCCTTGCGAGGCATCACCGCGGACGACACCCGCTTCCACCACGTCGTGGCAGCGCTCGGTTCCGCCACCGCGGCCCGCGCCCTGAGCCTCCTCGAGCACCCGCCGGCTGCTGACAAGTATGACGCGCTGAAGACGCTCCTCCTCGACGCTTTCGCCCTCTCACCGGCGGCACGTGCACGGCGCCTGCTCGACCTGCCCGAGCTCGGCGACACGCGCCCGTCCGAGCGCATGGACTATATGCTCTCGTTGCTCGGTGAGCACTCTCCGGATTTTCTGTTCCGCGAGCTGTTCCTTCGCCAGCTGCCTCACCCGGTACGCCTCGCCCTGGCTGGCACGTCGATCACAGATCCCCGCACCCTCGCCAGGGAAGCCGACAAGATCTCCTTTGCGGGCCAGCACATCGGAGCAGCTACCTGGAGCCCACCGCCGTCCGAGGCGACGCCCACGACACCCGAGCGCCCTGCGCGGTTGGAGGCCGAACTGCCGGTGCGACTGGCGGCCGCCACTCCGCGCCGACCGCTTCCGACACGACGGCCGGGGCATCCACCTGACCAGGCGTGGTGTTATTACCACGCCAGGTTCGGACACAAGGCTCGGACATGCCGACCCCCGTGCACTTTCGGCAAGTCGGGAAACGGCCGGGCCGGCGTTCATTCCCAGCCATGAGCGCCGGCCACTCGCGCAACTTGCTTTTTATTCGGGACAAAGCGTCCGGGCGGCATTTCCTTTGTGACACCAGCGCCAAACTGAGCGTCATACCCGCCTCCGTGCAGGACAGGCGGAACACCGTTTGCGGCCCCTCTTTGGTCGCTGCTAATGGCTCGGCCATACGCACTTTCGGCCCGTGCGACGTCACCCTCTGCTTCGGCAGCCAGCGCTTTCAGTGGACCTTTGTGACCGCCAGCGTCCCCATGGCTTTGCTGGGCGCCGACTTCCTCTGCGCGCACGGGCTGCTGGTCGACGTCAAACGACGTCGCCTTGTCAACGCCGAGACCTTCAGCTCCCTGGCGTGTACGATGAGCAGCTCCGCGCCGACCGAACTGGCATGCGCCCTCCCGACGGCGAACGAGTTCGCTCGCCTGCTCGCGGAATTCCCGGCCCTCACGTGGCCGACGTTTTCGGCCGTCGCAGTGCGGCATGGGATCGAGCACCACATACCCACTACGGGCCCGCCGGTCTTCGCCAGGGCCCGCCGCCTCGACCCGGCCAAGCTCGCCGTGCAAAGGCCGAGTTTGACGCGTTGGAGCGCCTCGGCATCGTGCGGCGCTCCGATAGCGCGTGGGCCTCACCACTGCACATCGTACCAAAGCCGGGGGGCGGATGGCGCCCGTGTGGCGACTACCGCCGCCTCAACGACGCTACCACCCCCGACAGGTACCCGATCCCGCACATCCAGGACTTTTCCGCCCGTTTGGCGGGACGGGTCATATTTTCAAAAATTGACCTGATACGGGGATACCACCAGGTACCTGTCCGGGCGGCCGACGTCCCGAAGACGGCCGTCATCACGCCGTTCGGCCTTTTTGAATTTTTGAGGATGCCGTTTGGCCTCAAGAACGTGGCCCAGGCGTTCCAACGCTTAATGGACGGCGTGCTGCGCGACCTGCCATATCTTTTCGTCTATCTGGACGACATCCTCGTCGCCAGCACGTCCCGCGCCGAGCACCTCCTCCACCTCCGAACACTGTTCGGTCGCCTCAGCGAGCACGGCTTAATTGTCAACCTGGCCAAATGCCACTTCGGCACGACGACCGTTGACTTTTTGGGCCACCGCATCACCAAGACCGGGGCCGTGCCGCTGCCGACCAAGGTCGAGGCCATCACCACATTCCCGCGTCCCCGCTCCATCAAGGCCCTACAAGAGTTCCTCGGCATGGTGAATTTTTATCACCGATTCGTGCCCCGCGCTGCTCAGCTCATGCGGCCCCTTTACGAGGCCCTCCGGGGCAAGCCGGCCAAGCATGACATTGTTTGGTCCACGGCCATGGACGCGGCCTTCGCGAGCGCAAAGCGGGCCCTCGCCGACGCAACGCTGCTGGCTCACCCGGTGCTCAACGCGCCCATCGCCCTCACTACGGACGCCTCCAACTACGCGGTGGGCGCCGTCCATGAACAATGGGTGGACGGGGTTTGGCAGCCACTCGCTTTTTTCAGCCGGCAACTCCGGCTGAACGAGTTGAAATACAGCACGTTCGACCGCGAGCTGCTCGGTCTATTCCTGGCCGTTCGCCATTTCCGACACCTCCTGGAGGGCCGCCCATTCACGGCTTTCGTCGACCACAAGCCGTTGGTCTACGCAATGGCCAAAGTCACGGAGCCGTGGTCGGCCCGCCAGCAGCGCCACCTCTCCGCCGTGTCGGAATTCACCACGGACATCCGGCACGTCGCCGGCAAAGACAACGCCGTGGCCGACTGTCTTTCTCGGGCCAGCGCGAACGCGGTCCACCTCGGCGTGGACTTCGCGCTCATGGCGGCCGACCAGACCACGGACACCTCGGTGCAGGCCCTCCGGGCGGCGGACACGGGCCTCCGCCTGGCCGACATCCCCTTCACGGACACTGTCCTGCTCTGCGACGTCTCCCAGGGCCAGCCTCGCCCCATCGTGCCCGTTACCTGGCAGCGCCTCATCTTCGCCTCCATCCACGGCCTTTCTCACCCGAGCCTTCCTCCCACGCTTCTTCCTGCTCTCGGGTGATGTGTTTGTGTGCTTCCCCTCCTCTCGCCATCTTGTCTTCCGCTCCCTCTTTTTGTATGTTTTGTTTGTCTGGTTGATTTGTTTGTGGAATAAATGTTAGCTCTTTCACGAGCCTCGATTCAGTATACAAAAAAAAAAAAAAAAAAAGAAAAAAAAAGCTTCTCGGAAGCTGGTGTCGGCGCGTTTCGTCTGGCACGGCCTTCGACGGGACGTCCGCGAGTGGGCCAACGCCTGCACGGCCTGCCAGCGGGCCAAGGTCCACCGCCACACCCAGGCCCCGCTGGCACCTTTCACCGTGCCTGAACGGCGTTTCGACCACGTCCACGTGGACCTGGTGGGTCCCCTGCCCCCATCGCGGGGGTTCACCCACCTGCTCACCATGGTGGACAGGACCACCAGGTGGCCGGAGGCCGTGCCCCTCACCTCCACCACCACCGCCGATGTGGCGCAGGCGTTCATCGCCACCTGGGTCGCGCGCTTCGGCGCACCGGCGGACATCTCGTCCGACCGCGGCCCACAGTTCACGTCCGAACTTTGGGGCGCGGTCGCCCGCTCGTTGGGGGTCATGCTGCACCGCACCACGGCCTACCACCCCCAAGCCAACGGGTTGTGCGAGCGGTTTCACCACTCCATGAAGGCCGCACTCATGGCCGGCCTTCAGGACGACGGTTGGGCTGACCGGCTGCCGTGGGTCCTTTTGGGCCTCCGCACGGCCCCCAAGGAGGATCTCCGGGCGTCCGCCGCCGAGCTCGTCTACGGCCAGCCGCTCCGCGTCCCGGGCGAGTTCGTACCCGACGCTACCAGTCCCTGGTCCGCCGCACACCAGCGCTCGGACCTCCAGGAGGCCGCCCGACGATTTGCCCCTGTGCCTACGTCCCGCCACGGCGGCCCCCAGTCCTACGTCCCCCCGGCGCTTCGCACAGCGGAGTACGTCTTTGTGCGTCATCACGCACACCGGGGGCCACTCCGGCCGCCGTACGATGGGCCCTTCCGGGTCCTGCGACGGGGCGACAAGTCATTCGTCGTCGACTTCGGCGGCCGGTCGGACCGGATTTCTGTGGACCGCCTCAAACCGGCGCACGTGGACGTCGACCGACCACCACGGTTGGCCCTTCCTCCGCGGCGAGGCCACCCCCCGTCCACAGTTCCCCCCGCTCGACCACCCACCACCACATCGGACCCCCCCCCCCCCCACGACCCTCCAGGGGTCGCTTCGGCCGGGTCATCCGGACCCCCCTTAAATTGACCCTGCCGGTGCAGGTCGATTCTGGAGGGGCGTGTGTAGTGGTTCCCGCTGGATGTACACAATCGCCTTGCACCTACCAGGACGCGGCCAGGGCGCAATCGCCATGCCGGGCTCGTCCGGACGGGCCCAGACGCGCCTCTCCCGGGCATGCCTGGACTCGCTGTTCCCGGGCACGCCCGAACCTCCCGGGCATGCCCAGTCTCGTCTTTCCCGGGCATGTCCAGACTCGCCTTTCCAGGGCTCGCCCAGAGCGTCCGGGCATGCCCGCTCTCGCCTTTCCAGGGCTCGCCCAGAGCATCCGGGCACGCCCAGCCTCGACTTGCCAGGCCGCGTCCAGGACGCCCGGGCATGTCCAGACTCGCCTTTCCAGGACTCGCCCTTGACACCCGGGCATGCCCAGTCTCGCTTTTCCCGGGCAAACGCTCCGGCATAAATGTGTATATATATTGCTGCCCGATAAACGGGCTTTTGAGAGTACCCGAGTGTGATACATGCAATAAAGCAACTCGGATGAATTTCCGTCTTTGGTCGCGTCAAATCCTTTCGACTCGCGTTGGAGCACAGCTCCTTCATATATATATATATATAATGTATGAATGAATGTATATATACGTAATTACGTATATATAAACACATGCCATACACGTACACACACAAACAGTTGGATTTTGAAATGGTCACACCACATCGCGACAAATTTGATCATCTTCATCCTTTTTGGATGCAAATCTCGACTGAAAATATTTAATTGTATTGGGACAGAAAGAACACTCATCTCACGCGAATTCATTTATAGTGCACAAGCTGCTGCTCAGACAGTAACGACACTCGAAGACAGCAATCTGTGTAACCTGGTGTCAAGGAGACTCGAGGAAGACTAGACCATTGTTGCCCATCCATAAATAACAGCATTATTCAAAAGTGGCTAAATATCTCGCTGTAGTGTCAATGTGGTTTGCCCATGGTGGGAATGTGCCATTCTCAACGTGTGCTTGTGAAATCACTCCACATCAGCCTTGTCGACGGACCAACCATGCCAAAGGCATTCGTGAGTCATTGCTTTCAGAAGGTGACATGTGATATTGAAAACAACTTCGTGAGATGCAACAACATTGGGTTCACCTGCAACAGAAATTACGAGGGCGTTTATAGGCACACACACACACACACACACATAAAACATACATACACACACATAAAACATACATACACACACACATACATAAACACACACATACACACACACATAAACACACACACACACTCCCTCTCTCCTTCTCTCTCTCACACACACACACACACTCCCTCCCTCACACACACACACACACACACACTCCCTCCCTCACACACACACACACACACACACACACACACTCTCTCTCTATCTCTCTCTCACACTCACACACACACACACACACACACACACACATATAGGCGATCTACACACATACACACATATTTTTACACATACAAACACACACATATATATATATTTTTAAACACACATACACACATACACACACACACACACACACACACACACACGCACACACACGCACACACATATATATACAGTCATGTGAAAAAGTAAGTACACCCCACGTGAAGTTTTGACTTTTTCAACATATTTCAACATACCGCTATTTGATCTTCATTTCAACAATATTGATAGATAAAGGTGATATAATATAACAAATATCATGAAACATTTACATTTTGTAGTCCATTGTATAATTTAAATAAACATAAATGCAAATTTCGCATGTGGAAAAAGTAAGTACACCCCGACATTTATCACTATTTCAAATACCTAAAATTAGAATCAGGTGCACCAGCTCAGGTGCAAATGATTCGAACATCGTTAGAGATGATCTTGGAGGAACCTCTCTTATTTAAACTTCAGACATTTCGTTTGGTTTGTTCTTTGTTTTTGAAGTGTGCAGCGTCACTATGCCGAGATCAAAAGAGCTCACTGAGGCCTTCAGAAAGAAGGTTATAGATGCCTACGAGTCTGGGAAGGGATTTAAAAAGATCTCCAAACAATTTGAAATCAATAATTCGACTGTCCGGAAGATCATCTACAAGTGGAGAAGATTCCAAACAACTGCCAACTTGTTCAGGCCAGGCCGCCCCAGCAAGGTCAGCCCGAGAGCAGACCGCAAGATGCTGAAAGAAGTCTCTAAGAACCCCAGAATGTCATCACGGGACCTACAGGTAGCGCTTGCCACTGTTGATGTCAAAGTGCACGAGTCTACCATTAGAAAGAGGATGCACAAATTTGATCTACATGGGAGGTGTGCCAGGAGGAAACCATTGCTGTCCAGAAAGAACATCAGGGAAAGACTAAAGTTTGCCAATGAACACCTAGGCAAAGACCAGCACTTCTGGAACAATGTGCTCTGGACAGATGAGTCAAAGGTAGAGCTATTTGGCCACAGTACCAGCAGACATGTTTGGCGAAAACCAAAGACAGCATTTGACCACAAGAACCTGATACCAACTGTAAAGTATGGTGGTGGAAATATTATGGTTTGGGGAAGCTTTGCTGCATCAGGGCCTGGGCAGCTCACCATCATAGAATCCACTATGAATTCTTCATTGTACCAGAGGGTGTACCAGATGGAAGCCAAACAGTTCAATGTTAGTTTCATCAGACCACAGAATCTTGTTTCTCACAGTCTGAGAGTCCTTTAGGTGCTTTTTGCAAACTCCAAGCGGGCTTTCATGTGTCTTTCACTGAGGAGAGGCTTCTGTCTGGCCACTCTGCCATAAAGCCCAGATCGGTGGAGTATTGCAGTGATGGTGGTCCTTCTGGAAGTTTCTCCCATCTCCACACAAGATCTCTGGAGGTCCGCCAGAGTGACCATCGGGTTCTTGGTCACCTTTGTTACCAAGGCCCGTCTCCCCCGATTGCTCAGTTTGGCCAGGCCAGCTCTAGGAAGCGTTCTGGTTGTTCCAAACTTCTTCCATTTAAGAATTATGGAGGCCACTGTGCTCTTGGGAACCTTCAATGCAGCAGAAAATTTTTTGTAGGCTTCCCCAAATCTGTGCATCGACACAATCCTGTCTCTGAGCTCTGCAGGCAGTTCCTTCGACCTCATGGCTTGGTTTTTGCTCTGATATGCATTGTCAGCTGTGAGACCTTATATAGACAGGTGTGTATGCCTTTCCAAATCATGTCCAATCAATTGAATTTACCACAGGTGGACTCCAATCAAGGTGTAGAAACATCTCAAAGATGATCAAGAGAAATGGGAGGCACCTGATCTAAATTTCAAGTGTCATAGCAAAGGGTCTGAATACTTATGTCAAAGTGATATTTCAGTTTTTTCTTTTTAATAATTTGCAAAACTTTCCTAAATCCTGTTTTCTCTTTGTCATTATGGGGTATTGAGTGTAGATTGATGAGGGAAAAAATGAATTTAAACGATTTCAGCAAAAGGCTGCAACATAACAAAATGTGAAAAAAGTGAAGGGGTCTGAATACTTTCTGAATGCACTGTACATATATATATATATATATATATATATATATATATATATATATATATATATATATATATATATATATATATATATATACACACACACACACACACACACACACACACACATATATATATATATATATATATATATATATATATATATATATAGATATGTATATATATATATACACACACACACACACACACACACACAGACACACACACACACACACACACACACACACACATATATATATATATATATGGATATGTATATATGTACACACATACACACACAAACACACTCTTCGCTCTTATACAGCAATGTGCAAAAGTTTGGGTTATTCAAACGATATTAATACTTTAGTGTAAATTCATGAAATTGTCAGTGACAACAGTTATACATGTGTTTATTGTTGCAAATTTATCAACGTTTATAAATGCACATGAAATAAACTGCTTAAGGGAACTAGAAAGAGCAATCAATGATTGCAGACCTTCACCATGACTTTTGTTTGGTCGTTATAGTATGTATCTGTTTTTTTCTTTCTTTCTTTTTTTTGTATACAAGATCGAGGCTCGTGTAAGAGCTGACAGTAATGACCAAAAAAACCAATGGACACATATAAGACAAAATAAAGGGAACGGTAGACAAGATGGGGAGAGAGGGGGAGGCACACAAGTGCAACATTTGAGAGCAGGGACATTGGGAGATCTGTGGGAGGGAGAGGGCTTGGGGGAGGAGGCGTGGGAGGGGGGGGTGCAGTGGGGGGAGTGGGAGAGGTAAAAAAAAACACATGGACACAGCTGGGACTTCCAGGAAAGAAGTCGGTATTTCAAAAAAAATTGGATCTTGGAGTGAATTTACGGGGGTAGAAAAGATCAAGGTTTTGGATGGGGGAAGATAAGAGATGGTGGTGAACAGCTGTTTTAAAGACCTGGAAGGAGGAGTGGGATTGAAGAGAGTGAGGGAGTTTGTTCCAGAGGTGGGAGTAAAGAGGAATGAAGGAGTGAACGTGAGCAGAGAGGCTTGATTTTGGCAATTTCACCAGAAGAGGTTTACTGGCAGATCTTGTGCGACCTGCAGGAATATTTGGGGGACAGAGTACAGATAGAGCTGGGGAGCCGGATAGGAGTCGGTAGAAGACAGAAAGACCACCTACCTGCCTGTGGTGAGTCCTCCAGGGTGGTTTTGCACTTTGACCTTTCCCCACCCCTCGGATTTAGCTTCATCACGGGAGATTCCAATGATTCTGAAATCTTTGGTTTCAACTGCGTGAAGACGAGCTGGGTGTGAGGTAGGAGCACCAGCCCAGAGGGGAGAACTTTTATAGTTAAAGGACAAAATAGAGGGAACCTTGGACAAACAATGGATGTGGGGAGTAATGGGGGCAAGAAGAAAGGAAGCATGGGGTGGACAGGACAGGATGGATATAAAAGGAAACTCTCAGGAGGAAAAACTGGAAATTTGGAAGGAGGAGGGCTTGGTTGGAGGTTGGAGGGGGATTAATGAGGGAAGGGAAAATCATGGATTTGGATTTGGGATTATCTGAGATGGTGGTGAACAGCTGTCTTGAAGACCTGGAGGGAAGAATGAGATCTAAGAGAATGTGTAAGTTGCTTCCACAGGTGGAAAATGAGATAAATGAATGAGTGGAGGATGAGCAGTGATCCTGGATTTTGGAAGCTTCACCAGAAGGGAGTTGATGGTGGATCGTGTGTGCGCCCTGCATGAACCTGGGCCATGGGGACAAAGCACGAAAAGAGCAGAGGGTGCAAGAGCATAAATGAGGTGGTAGAAGACATGGAGACCACTGACCTGTCTGTGAGGGGCACGTGATCGATCCATCGACTCCGATTCATTACAGGATATTCCAATGATCTCGAAAGGCTTGGTTTCTACTGCGTCAAACTGAGCAAGGTGTGACGCAGGGGAGCCAGCACAAAGGGGAGAGCGGTACTCCATCGAGATGTGGAAGAAGGCCTTTTATCTGGATAAGAGTTCAATTATGTGAAGGAAGGACTTTGTGGACTGTGATATTGGTACATAATTAACCAGTTAATAAGCCAAAAGGGTTAAAATCACAAAGTGGATTGAACAAGCTGTGTCGCCCTGACGAGCCCGAAAAAGGGTGAAACCAGTCGGTAGCTTTTCATCTGCTTGGTGACAGCTTTTGCGTTTGACATTCCTGTACTGCTTCGAGGCCCTTCTGGGATTGCATTCATGACATCATCGTGATGACATCATCACGGCGTTGGTCCAATTTTGGAGCGCTTCAGTTATCCCATTTGTACATCTCCCGACTGCTTAACAACAACGATGATGCTCCTGAATTGTGATTGGAGAGCGCAAAACACAATGTGTCCATGTGGCAGATGGCAGTTCCAAATACAATATGGCCTCAACAATCACAGTGGTGCATCAGTAGTGGTCATCAATGGTGCGTTAGTGGTACCCGTTCTATGCCTGGGAAAATGTAAGTGTAGGCAGAGGAAGAGGACATAGGGGTAGTGGAAGAGGGGGGAGATACCTGTTCACCCAGGTGAACCTGAGTTTGGGTGTGAGGATGGTTGGGGTGTGGAAAGGTCAAAGTGCAAAACCACCCTGGAGGAATGAACACACTTGATGCCAAATTAGAGCCGTACATCTATTCCGCTACTCTGTCTGAACTTCTTTCCGATATCCACACTTGCATGTTGGCAATTCCGCACGCATGTACGGTACATGATGTTCGGCATCTTGGGGTGTGATGGGAATTGTGGACGAAGAACGTCGTGAAAAACAATTTCCGGTGAGTTTTCTTTCTTCATTCAATTGGCTAAAACATGTACCGAACCATGAACTACGCCTTGTCAAGGAAAACTCCCTAATCGCAGCAATAGCAGAGATTACCTGTAACAAACAAAGACTCCCTATGTGTTTATATAGACTAGACGGATTTATAGAAAAAGGCCATGTCTAAGCTTCTCGGTGCATTTTTGGGTAAAAGTTGGGAACCTCACTTTTTAACATAATTAGGGTATGCTGAATTCGATTAACCCGGTTCCCAAGCCGAATTTTGAGTTTTGAATTTTGAGAATTTTGAGGGTTCCTCTGTTGATTCAGCACGACATATGTTGTTCTCCAAGACTGGTAAACCATAAGCAATGTCACCGACAAGTGATGCTCTTCATTTCCATTTGATGCGAATACATCATCAAGCTATGGTATGGAGAAATGCTCATTGTGCCATACCTGACCTTCCTGCACCTGTGGAAATGGGATGGAAACGTGGTGATTCAGGACTGGAGCTTATTCTGATGTCACTGAGTCCAATCCCAGAAATTTGCCTCGAGATGATTTGTTGTGCATGCCAGAAGCAATGCAAGACTCGACGCTGCAAATGTCGCTATTCAGAGTTGAGGTGCACATCAATGTGTGCCTGTCAGCAACAGAATAATGATCAGACCCCTTGTATGAATTTCATGTAGTTTGGCAAAACAACATGTGTGACATTCCTGAATGTAGTTTGGCAAAACAACATGTGTGACATTCCTGAATGCTTGTGCTTCATGGCCATGTATACTTAATTTTAGAATAAATGGTTGTATGAAACAGTTTTATTAAAACCATTTCCCATTTTATAGTGTCCAATTTCAATATCAGTTTGAATGTCACTTTCAATATGTCGCCACCCATAATATAGACGAGACGGATTTATGAAAAAAGGCCAGGTAAAAGCTTCTAGGTGCATTTTGGGGTAAAAATTGTAAAGTTAAAGTAAAAGAGCTGCATGTATATACAATTATACATGATATATAAATGCTTGTTCAAAGAAATTGTCCAAAAATGGCAATTTGGCGGCCATTTTGTTTATGCTAATTAGAAGGTCAAACACTCAAAATTCGGCTTGGGAACCGGGTTAATCGAATTCCGCATATCCTAATTATGTTAAAAAGTGAGGTTCCCAACTTTTACCCAAAAATGCACCTAGCATTCACGTTTCTCAGAAATCCGTCTAATCTAATATACAGCAAGATAAGCAGATTAGATCAGATAAGACAGATATAGATAGATAGATATATGGATCGATGGAATAGATAGAAGAATATATAATAGAATAAGAATATATAGATATACTGTATATATTCATCGAAAAAGCACAGACAACCAACAAATGGAACGAGCTTACCAATTTTGAAACAACAAAGAAAGAGCATAAGTAGCCTCAGGGTTCAGTGTGATGGTTCCTTTGTGCTCCACAAACTTCCTTAAGCTGATATAATCCCCTTGTTTGTGGACAAGGGTTTGGGAATGTTCATGGACCACGAATGAAGTGTCGCCCAACTGCTTCTGCTTTTTCTTAGTTGCTGCAAATTAGTGTAGAGCTAAGTTTCTTTTGTTGGCTGGTTGTCCTTTTTCTACTAAAATGGATAATCCTAACCGCATTCATCTAATGTCACATATCCGTACATATTTATCATCACTTGATTTTTTACCAAACACTCGTTTGTGAGCACACTCACCGAGTAGACAGGGCTGTACGAATCCAAGCCATTCTCCACATGTGTCACAATTCAGGCTGAATGAATGACTCCCTCTGGACAGGGAAAATCCAGGAACGCAGATAAAGTGCGCAATGTAATTTCCACTAGGGCTGGATTGTGTGTGGAGTAGAGTGTTGGGGAGAGCCGGTGGTTCACCACATGGTTTGTCTGCAGTAAAACATCCAAGTTAAATTTTGTCCATAATACCTTTACTATCAATGGTCTGGATTAATTTGAATTGCATAGATGCTATGGAGCGAGTCTCCATATGTTTGCAACATCACCTGGCGGTAATGTGTGGTCACTCAAGTTTTTAGCTAGTGCAAGACGATATGGGATGAAAGAAGAGAGATATGCAAGGAAATAATAAGAGGAAAGTTAATTTGAAGAGCAAATGAGTACTCAATGGAATGTACCTGAGTTTTCTGTTTTAAAGAAGGAATCTCACCTGGAGGATTTGAGCAGAAAGCCTGGTGGATGGCATTTAAAGATGGTTGGCCATAGCTGTAGATTGGATCTGGATGGTACACCCCACTCGTATTCATGCAGTTGGAAACCCTGTTAGAGAGTGACAGCTCATACTAATTGAGTTGGAGACTGTTTATGCTAAAAGGCCAAATGTCATCTTGAGCAATGGATCCTAGGCTGCCTTTACAAACTATATGGTATTCATAGAATACTTACCCCGTGCAGTCAACTTGGTGCAAGCCAACTCTTCTGTTTTTTTAAGGATTTGTTTCTTTGATCCAATATGGCTGCCAGACCACATGACCAATTACATCATAAATTTACATTCTCCAATATAATTGTTGCGTAGATCATGCTCAAATAATTTCAAACTTATTGGACTAAGTGTGGTACTTGTCGAATTATGACGGCATAATTAAGGCACGAATGACGTCATTGTTAACAACACTTATTCCCCATGCGGAGTTCTTTACAATGAGCTGTTTCAATTTTTTTCCCATGGAGCGGTTTCGGAGATATAGACGTGCAATGTTTTTCGGTTTTTCCAAGATGGCGCCTGTAACACATGTCCTATGACATCATAATTATCATTAAAATAATTATACAGGAGGAGGTGCTCCTATCGTGAAAATTTAGTGTCCATCGGACCAACAGTTGCAGAGAAAAAAATTCATACTGATCGGAATAAGTGTTGCACTTGTCGAATTATGATGTCATAATGAAGGCACTGATGACATCATCATTAACATGTCTTATTCCCCATGGGGAGTACTTGACATTGAGCCATGTTTCAATTTTTCCATGGTGCAGTTTCGGAGATATAGAGACGCAATATTTTTCCAAGATGGCGTCCGTACCACCTGACCTATGACGTCATAATTGCCACTAAAAGTGATATAGGAGGAGGCGATCATATGGCGCAATATTTCATGTCAATCGGACCAACGCTTGCCTAGAAAATGGATTTTACAAATGTAGACACGTATGTACGAAATACATACTGTCGCATCACCGGCGATTAAGACTGCCTGATGACGGACAAATGAACCAGCTTTAACTCCGGAGGCGGCACCCAAATATGGCGGTTATCATGCACGCGAGATCATAAGGATGCGAGTCATTTACCTGAATGAAAAAAACACAGGTTTATTACCGAACCCACAAAACATGCAAACACCACAGTAAATTCAACAATCAAATAGTTTCATGATATGAACATATATCACGAACGGAAATAAAGGTTGAAATAAAACTAAAATTTTATTTTGAGGAACCCTCCACTCAGTCACAAAAACACACAGGGAAAAATAAAATGAAAATAAAATGTTCCCTTTTTGTGAATACACGTAACTGTCTCCAAAGGGTCTTTTTGTAACAGTGGGGACAATGGTCATGTCCAATGCCTCCGCGCCAGAGCGCCCCAAAATGTCGTCGGCCGACGACGGCGAGAGTGCACAGAGCCGCGAGCTGTGAAGACGGCCCTCTTTCGCTCTCTCTCCATACCTCCCAAGAACGGCACCGCCTTCAGTCCACCACGATCCCAGCAGTCTCCAAAACCTCCTTCAATAGCCGCCACCGCAGCAAAGAGCCCCTTGCTCTCCAAAACACGCACCAAAAACGACCTCAGCACACAACACAAAAAAGATGGTGCAGCCTTCTTCTCCGGGCAGAGAGAGACCGACTCCTCCTCTTCCTCTGTAGAGCCAATCGGCTCGTTTCCCTCCCAGTTCGCCCCGCCCATGTCCCACGGTCCAATCACGTCCTTCAGTGCATGGCCTGATGGCCTTTCTGACTGCCTCCCATGATTCTCCGCCTCCCATGGGCAGGGCTTTCACCTATTTGGTCCATTGGGGTGGGGCTTAGTCCGTCCGGCTCTTCCTTGGCTTCTTTCGGCGGTAATTGTGATTTAACGGAGGTGCATGGCCGGCCGTGGCTGCAAAAACGTGAGGGGAAAGATTGCAGAGGGAAGGCATGCACTGGGGAAAATTATCCTTCACATTTAATCCTTACATTTAAACAACCTTAAGTTACAGTCTCCCTACTTATTACATCGATATTTCTTCTATGCATCACACGGTCCATGCTACTAGTTATACAATGCTATCTTTCCTATGGTATTCTTTCGTCTACCCCCCACAAACGTAATAATACATATGTACGCATGCAACCGATCACTTAACCCCGTTTTTCGCTTCATGCAGGGTAATTAAATAATACAGTTACCATCTTCATTGAGTATATTTTCATTTCCATGGAAAGTATGCAAGTTAACTCATAGATTATTCTTACAGCCAAGGTCATTATCCATTGCTTTACTGCTGGTACCACTGACTTGCAACAAATGAAATATCTTACTGAGATCCAGAGAATACGAGAAAAGGCTAGAGTTAATAAAAACCAATTCAGAGCGGCAGTGCCACTGCAGCAAGAAAATAATTGATAGCTGCAGAAGTTGTAGCCCCAGCAAAGTCTAATATCAAAATGAAGCTTTCACTGAACCTGTTTGACATTAATAGTATAAAGATTTGCCAGGGCAGAAAACACCCATTTCTGCATCACCCTGGATTTAACAAAAATCCGTGCAAGGAAGGACTTTGAGAAACCCTCTCCAAGGCTACACAACCACTCAGAGAACCCCAACACAATTGAAAACTTACAAACAAAATATAGAAGCTGTTGTTGTACATCAATCATCACTCCATCATCACATAATAATAAACTACTATAATAAATAGAGCCTCTGTGGCTGTAGCTATGAATATGTGTGGAGATATTTCAGAGTTTAGATATATACAATTGCTAAGAAAAAAGATTAATTGGGTTGGGGGAATTTTAAAGGTCGACCAACTCCTTTTTTATTGGTATTTGATTGATTGAACCAAGCAATAACCAGACCAGGAAATGGAGAAAATCACAGCCTTGGTATTTAAATTGAAAACATGACGAATGTGAAAAATATCAAATAAACCTTATTGAAGAAATAACCAAAACAAAAGTAGCTGAAGCAAATAAGCAAATAAATTTTAATACAAATGAATTGAAGGATGTAAAAATATAAATATCCTTGAATGGACAGAAAACTTTGATGGTTTTCAAATACAACAACAACAACATGCATTTTAAAGACCATTTTCCCTGCAAGAGCGGGTGTTAGCCTTGCGGTCCCCATGACAATCTTCTCCATTTTTCCCTATTTTCTGCATCTCTCCTTGTTAACCCCCTTGCCCGCATTTCTTCTTCCACCATCTTTAGCCAAGTCTTTCTCGGTCTTCCCCGTCCTCTACTTCCTTCTACATTCATTTCCATCACTCTTTTCAACCAGTCACTTTCATCCTTCCTCAACACATGACCAAACCATCTCAACCTGTTCCTCTTCACAGCATCAATCACAGGCTCTATTCCCATCATCTTTCGCAATTCATCATTTGTCTTCCTCTCTCTCAACGATACTCCGCACATCCGTCGAACCATTAGCATTTACACCCTTTCCAACCTTCGTTGCTGCTCTACGTTCATTACCCATGTCTCGCTCCCATAAATCATAACACTTCTCACACATGCAGCATCCACCTTTCCCTTCAGCTTCAACGACACTCCCCTCATCATCAGCACGCCACTCAGTTCCCGAAAATTCTTCCATGCACATCTCACTCGAGCAACCGTTGCCGAGTCTGATCCACCTTCTCCATTCAGCATGTCTCTGAGGTAGCAAAATGCTTTCACACCTTCCAGCTTCACGCCGTCTCCAAGATCCAACTCAACATTTCCTCCATCTGCAGCTCCCTCTGTGCACACCTTACATTTGAATGTAGCTGCCACACTGGTTAATGACCCTCTCAGACCACTACATTTTTGATGAACCCACTCAGCGCACATTGTACATTGAATGGAGTTCACTCCGACACCCTTCCTACACACAGCACAGGGCCACTTCCCAGTTCTTTCCACATGGTTGGGATGGTTTTCAAATAATCAATGGAAAAACAGTTTATTACAATGTCAAAATGATATGTGGCTCAGGAGGAGCTCAGACCAGAACGGAGAGAGATGTTTATCATTTCAGCTCTGCTCAACAAAGATATTAAATCAAGAAACAAATCCCAACATTTACTAACATTCTTGATGGATAAATACTCTGATTAACTCTTATAAAGAGAATGAAACACTCTGATAAACGACAAAACAACCAAATATTGATCGGCTCTCTTTTTGAGTTCAATTCCCAGAGAGACCGTTGGGTTTTACAATTAATTAATTAATTAATTAATTAATTATTGTAAAGATGCTAAGATGTTAAAATTTCAAGACATCAATATGGGGCAAAATAGGGGGTGGATGTCAGAAAGGTTTTCAATGCCAAGCTGAGATCCAAAGATGGGGAGGAATAGGGGTGATATTTTCGGAAGATGGTGAAATAGTATTTTCTTTTTTTTTCAATCACACGTGTAAAATTGGAATCCAGATTTCCTCCTAGACATGTCAGCAAACGGCCGAGGCTCCGAGCAGGATTAAGGGCCCATTGGCCCCTATCCCAGCTCAATTTGGAAAGCCCACAGAATCTTGTTTCTCACAGTCTGAGAGTCCTTTAAGTGCTTTTTTGCAAACTCCAAGCGGGCTTTCATGTGTCTTTCACTGAGGAGAGGCTTCCGTCGAACCACTCTGCCATAAAGCCCAGATCAGTGGAGTGTTGCAGTGATGGTTGTCCTTCTGGAAGTTTCTCCCATCTCCACACAGGATCTCTGCAGCTCAGCCAGAGTGACCATCGAGTTCTTGGTCACCTCTCTTACCAAGGCCCTTCTCCCCCGATTGCTCAGTTTGGCCGGGCGGCCAGCTCTAGGAAGCGTTCTGGTTGTTCCAAACTTCTTCCATTTAAGAATTATGGAGGCCACTGTGCTCTTGGGAACCTCAATGCAGCAGAAATTTTTTGTAGGCTTCCCCAGATCTGTGCCTCGACACAATCCTGTCTCTGAGCTCTGCAGGCAGTTCCTTCGACCTCATGGCTTGGTTTTTGCTCTGATATGCATTGTCAGCTGTGAGACCTTATATAGACAGGTGTGTATGCCTTTCCAAATCATGTCCAATCAATTGTATTTACCACAGGTGGACTCCAATCAAGGTGTAGAAACATCTCAAAGATGATCAAGAGAAATGGGAGGCACCTGAGCTAAATTTCAAGTGTCATAGCAAAGGGTGTGAATACTTATGTCGATGTGATATTTCAGTTTTTTCTTTTTAATAAATTTGCAAAACTTTCTAAAATCCCGTTTTCTCTTTGTCATTATGGGGTATTGAGTGTAGATTGATGAGGGAAAAAATGAATTTAAACGATTTCCGCATTACGCTGCAACATAACAAAATGTGAAAACGTGAAGGGGTCTGAATACTTTCTGAATGCACTGTATGTACATATATATATATTGTGAGAAACCCCCCGGTGAAACCACCTTTGTTCTCACCCAAATGAGTGCCCCGCCCACCACTGACGTAACCTCCTTGGAGCCTCACGCGATTGGGAGGCGAGTCGGGACGTGATTGGTGGAGGGTCAGAGAGCGCGGCCGCCATCTCATGATACGGACGCAGCTCGGAGGTTCGAGGCCTCGAGGCGAGGGAACTTTCGTTACGCCTCACGACAGCGAGTTGTGCTGATCGTTTATAGTTATGGATTGTACGAGTGAGTGATTCCGGAAGAGAACGAGTGATTCCCGGAGATCGTAGATTGGAACTGTGAGTCCTATATTGCCTGCTTCGTGTTGGAGCTCCTGGCCGACCGTTCCTGGCGGCCTTGTGTGGTATTCCATCCTGGTATCCTTCGAGTCCCGGAGCTCGTCGATTGGAGCCGCGAGGATCTTACCTGCGTCTTGTTGGAGCGTCTGTGGCCGACCGTTCCTGCAGGCTTGTGCAGCCTATTCCATTTGTTACCTTTCATGGTTTTTGTGATCGAGCCAATAAAGCATCGTGCCTTACCCCTAGAAGGCCGATTAAAACACAATTGTGTTGATTACGTCTCTTTTGTCCACTCCGTGGATTACTTGAAGCCCGGACATTCACGTCCGTATTCCGTGCTGGGAACATTTACCAGGCGGGATCGCGACAATATATATATGCACATAAGCTGTACGCATGTTTTTGCTTCATGTATGTACTGTACATCAGGTTATTTTTAATTTGTTTTAAGAGCGATCATGGCAGCGATCTGCGGCATTATATATTAGCTTCTCAGCTACCACCACGCTCCCGCCCTTTCTTCCCTCCCTCCCACCCCCCCCCCCCCTCCCCCCCCCATCTCCCCCCACCATTCCTAGTGTCGGGAAGGCACCATAACTGTGTCCGTTTTAAGTTCATGAAGGATGGACCCGTTCTGCCGAATGAGGTATTTGGACGGACGGTGTGTTGGGCATGCTGAAGTTCAAGGCTGAAGATTTTTACTGCCTTATCTCCTTGGCTAATGTATTTGATGTGTCTTTCCAGTCTGCTGGGGGTACTTGCCGAGTTCTGGGTGAGGTGGACTGCCTCTCGGTCAACTGAGTTTCTGGCTGACTGGGAGGTCGAGGCCCTCTAAGACCATGAGAGGGTCATGACGGTCCGCCTCTACAATGAGAGCGTTTCCGATTACGATGTGCAATATTGGTTGTCTCGTTATGTTGAAGTAAAGACCCTGCCACGGTATATCCGAAAGGGTTTGGGGAAAAGACCGGAGCTCAGCAATATCGTGTTCCGTTCCGGGTCAGGGAGGATGGCACGGTTAATTACGAGAAGACACCCAGCTTAACATTCATCTAATGGGTGGCACACATCGTGATGCAGTCCCGTGTCCGTGAAGAACCAATCCCAGAGTTTTCTAGTTGGGTTGGAATCAAGCCAGACAGCCCAAAGGTAAGTTTTATACCTCTGCAACACCCCTTGAGGACTTCACACGTTTATCATTGAGAATGTTCAAAGCCAACCAAGGTCGACATGGAGTTCAAAATAGGTCTTGTAAAAAATAACGGCTGCTGTTGCGAAAAGCATCAAACAAACCCTTTTGCCAAAGAAGTGTAAAAATTGGGAACATTCTGGTGATTTATGTTCGAAGCTGAAACTCATTGTAAGTGATGGAAATTAGAATATTCATGACAATTATTTTTGCATTAGCATAACCTCATGAGTAATAATTGATGCTAATTTTGTGACATTGATCATCCATGTTGGTAAGTGAAGCGTGTTGTTAAGCAAAGCTGTGGGAATGCTTATTCCATTTTCCAAGTTCTTTTTTTTTAAATGGAATACAGATTTTATTAACATTTGAGAAAAATAGAACATAATCTATATTCCAAATTCGAGCTCAGGAAGAATCCAACACAACCACCAAACGCGTCTGCTCACCAGAAAGCCAATCAAGAACTGCAACAGAATCAACAAAAAGCTCGCAACAGTCTACATATCATGTATGCAAAATTGTCCTGGATCTAAAAATACTTTCATTGAAAATAAATTATTCAAACATAATAAAAAAAATTCTCAGGGGATTGCGGCCTCCAATTATCACTTCACACTTATGGTGCTGCACCCCTACGCCCCTCCGACCCCCACTCCCCAGATCAAAATCCTCAGAAAAATATCATTATTACTTAATGGTGCAGCAGAACACTAGACTCTCTGCGTGATAATGTCAGTGAGATGTATAATGTATTGTTACTTGGAAAGGAGGTGGGTTTACCAAAGCTAGAATGTGTTAAGAATAGTATGGTCAATGTGCTCGAGTACGTTAATTTTGCACCTGTACTGGAGACAAGACAGAGGTAAGTCGTATGTAACATGTGCACTGATGAGGAAGTGAGCGTCCATCATAGAGCAGTATAGGGTTATGTACACCTCCTGTATACAGGCGAGGCCAGGTGGAGCATTTGAGGTAAACACCAATGGGCAAATGAACGAGCTGCGTGCATGACTTTGGGGTTTCCCCACAAACTGTTTGCAAGGAGGACTCCAACGAAGCATCAGGTCTTGGGTGGAACACTTTAGCCCCGTGGTTCTTAACCTGGGTTCGACCGAACCCCAGGGGTTCAGTGAGCCAGTCTCAGGGGTTCGGCGGAGGTCCTCCGAAACGCATTGCAATTTGTTTTTTTGTTTGTTTTTAGTTTTGTATCAATTTTGAATCTATGTGTAATTACGCTTATTATTAATATTATTATTATTTTGCTATGTAATATGTATGTTACGAACGAATGGAAATGTTATTTGTAATTGTATTCCCATCCCATTCATGGTTTCTCTGGTCTGTGTTTAAGATAAGTTGTTTCACACTGACTGTAGTAAGTTGAATCAATGAGCAACTTGCTACTTATTCTGTTGATGGTGCTTACTTGCTTACTTGCTTACTTACTTGATGGATTTTGGACTTTGCAGGTGTTCGGAAATTCCAGTGAATAGCCTCGATTAGCTTGCCGTGTGCCGTGCGTCATTGGTCGTGCCTTACTTTGGAGTTACTGATTAATTGAAAAATAAGTTGGAAATGTTTGTGGATATGCAGGGCGGGTTCAGAGTTATATTAAAGTCAAAAGTGGATGGTGATTATAAAATATGATTGAATTACTCAGAAAATTAGGTGGAGGTGATATAACTCCTTTGGTCGCCAATCAAAACTAACAATTCGCAGTTTTCTATGTAATATTATAATGGGATTTGAGGTGACATAGAGTTGAGTAGATAAATAAATCCCGTCATCATAACTATAAGCTATGTTTTCTTCGTTAAAATTTCTGTTTTCAGAGGGGTACTGATTATATTTAAGCATGTTCCTTTTTAAATTTTTGTCATATAATTATTTGCCCGAACTCAATTAAGTTCAGTTTGTTACTTTTTTTTTTTTTTTTTTTTGCAGTATGTCGAGCAAAAAAAGGAAGTGGTCGGAGAATTACGTGCAGTACGGGTTCACGTGTTTGACGGAACGGGGCGGAAGTCAGCGTCCTCAATGCATGCTTTGCATTGTCAAGTTGAGCAACTCTAGCCTAGCACCAGCAAAACTATGGGAACACTTCAAAAAACTGCACGGCGAGGGGCAGTACAAAGACGCAACGCTGGATGAACTCAAATTGAAGAGAGTCCGATTCGACGCAAGTGCTACCTTGCCCACTCTCGGCTTCGTTCCAATTGACAAACTGATCCTCACTGCGTCGTATGAAGTTGCGTACCTGATCGCAAAGCAGGGCAAACCGCACACCGTTGGCCAGACACTCATAAAACCGGCCACGTTGAAGATGGCCAACATCATGCTGGGAAAAGCTGCTGAAACAAGTTGTCTCTCGTTCCACTCTCAAATGACACCATCAGATGCAGAATCGACGACATGAGCGACGACATCCTCGCCCAGGTAGTTGCAGATTTAGTCGCGAGCCCGACGAAATTCAGCCTTCAACTCGACGAGACCACCGATGTTTCGAATTTGAGCCAGCTCATCTTATTTGTGCGTTATGTCAAAGGAGACAAGATCAAGGAAGACTTTTTGTTCTGAAAGCCTCTCACAACAACTACGAAGGCAGCTGACGTGAAGAAGCTTGTGGACGACTTCTTCAGAAGCAACGGCCTCTCGTGGAACATGGTGTCTGCAGTTTGCTCAGACAGAGCTCCAGCCATGCTAGGATGCAACTCAGGTTTTGGAGCGCTGGTGACGGCCGATGCACCACACATCATCGTCACACACTGCGTCCTGCACAGACACGCGCTGGCATCAAAAACGCTGCCTCCAAAACTGGCCAATGTTCTGAAAATCGTCGTTGAAACTGTGAATTACGTGCAAAGCCATGCTCTGAATCATCACATCTTCAAAGAGCTGTGCAATGAAATCGGCTCTGATTTCGAAGTCCTTCTCTACCACTCTAACGTTTGATGGTTATCATGATGGAAGGTAGTGAGCCGTGTTTTTGCCGTGCGTGTAGAATTAGCTCGGTTTTTGCGAGAACACCAGCATTGCCATGCAACGCACTTCCAAGAGTCAGAGTTCATCCTCTCCTTGGCGTACTTGGCTGACATCTTCGACGCAGTCAATCATCTCAATTGCCAGATGCAGGGCGGTGGAGTGAATATCATCGAATCTGAAGAAAAGCTGAGCGCTTTCCGAAAGAAGTTACCGTTGTGGAGGCGGCGAACAGAGAACGACAACTTCGTGAACTTTTCGCTACTGGATGAGTGCATGAGCCGGATCGAAGATGAGTCTGAAGTTGGATGCACTGCTGTGCCGAGGGAGCTGAAGCAAGCGATTGCCACGCACTTGGATGAGTTGGGAAAGTCATTTGACGGCTACTTCCCCGACCAAGAGCAATACCCAGCATGGGTGCGGCAGCCGTTTACTTTCGACGTTGCAACGGCAGATGTCAATGACCAATACCTCGACGACCTCATCTAACTTTAGCAGAGCCAGACTCAACAACAACTCTTTGGCACAATAACGCTCTCAACGTTTTGGTGCTGCCAAATTGAAGGGTATCCTCACATCGCTGAAATTGCCCTTGAGATTCTCACGCCGTTCGTTACAACGTATCTCTGCGAGCATGCATTTTCGAAACTGGTGGACATTAAAACAAAGAAAAGGAGCAGGCTTGCATGCGAAAATGATTTGAGGGTGGCCCTTGCCAAAACAAAACCACGCATTTCCCAGATCGCCTCCCGAAAAGAAGAGCAGAAAACGCATTAAGATGCAATTCTTCTTCATTTTTTTGTCAAAATTGAGGGGTTCCGCGAGTGTTCGGTGGGTTTCGTTAGGGTTCGGCACCTTTAAAAAGGTTAAGAACCACTGCTTTAGCCAGTGCTGCCATTGCATAGCGACACAGCTAATGAATAGTCCAGCCACACGTTTGTGGGGAGGGGGGGGTTTGACAGACCCGAATGCCAATATTAGCCAGTATGTGCACAGAGTGTGACTTCCTGCCTTCTTTGTCATTCTACCCTCTTGGCTCTGGCCCTGCTCTTTGTGCAGTGGAAGTTCTGGAGGGGGGCTGAGGAAGGGGGTAGAGCGGTGAGGATTTTGTGTCCTGCACTCTGTATCCTGATGACGTGCCGGATCGTGGCCCTTAATTTAGAACTTCAGTTTGCAATTCCTCATGCTGTACAGGATAATGTGCAGACCAAGCGTGATGTCAGAGTGGATATGAGCTCAAGCAGTGGTCATTCAAGCTTTCACCTGGTTCATTTCCCTCTGTTGTGTATGTAACTATATTAGTGCCATTAGAGGGGAGTCAGATAATTCCACAAAGCCCGCAACAACTGTGTGTCTACTTTCACAAGAGCCAGAAAACATCTGTCCAACCTCAGGATTGAACTTTCAAACTCGTCTCCCTCCTCTAAAACCTTGTGGTGCCTTCTCAAGTCACTTTGTGGTGTATGCTTCACCTCCACCCCTTCACTCACTTCAAATGGCTCCTCCACTCGCAAGATGGCCGAATGCCTCAAATCTGTGTTTGCTTCCAAATATTGTGTCCCCAAGTGTAACCACTCTTTCCAGTCATACCCAACTGCTCCTGGATACTGTGTCTTTTGTACCTAAGAAGGTGGAGAAGTTTCTGGCAACCCTCGACTCTGAAGCTGCAACTGGACCGGAGGGGATCAACTCACAAGTCCTAAAAATCTGCTCTGCTGCTCTTGTACTTTCTTTCTCTCTGCCCTTTTCAACCTGTCGTTTATGCTAGGTCATCTTCCATCTGCTAGAAAATCAGCCAACATCACTGCATTACATAAAAGGTGCAAAAACAGATCCCCTCAACTACAGACCAAATGGCTTACCTCTGAGGTTATCAGCAAGGTCATCAAATCCATCATTTCAGTCAACATAAAATAATTCATTTTCTCCAATGGCCTCATCTCAGATCACCAAATTGGTTTCAGACCAAATCACTCCACCTTGGACATGCTGCTTCCACTCACCCAACAATGGATGGAGGCCCTCAATGTCAGACATGAGATCAGAAACATCTCTCTGACCATATCTCATGCTTTTGATACAGTCTAGATCCCACCTTACTCTCCAAACTGTCTGCATATGAGATCCAAGGCCAACTCCACTCTTGTATTACGGACGTCCTCTACTCTCGTTGCCAAAGAGTGGCTCTAAGTGAAACCCTTTCTTCACCTCACCCTGTCAAGGCTGGAGTGCCCCAAGGCAGTGCTTTAGGCCTGACCGATTCCTAATCTTCATCACTGATCTCTTTGACTCTGGAAAATCCTCTTTTTCTCTTTGCTGATGACTCCACCCTCTGCCAGACATCCGTCATCCTTCTGACAGACAGGCAACAGCCTCATCCCTATCTTCAGACCTTGACAAAAGCACAAACTAGTCAACCACTTGGAATATGTCTTTCAATATGAGAAATCCCACACACTCACTATCTCTCTCTCTCTCTCTCTCCAAAAAGTTTGTACCGCAAACTCTGCCATCTATTTTCTCAACAACCTTCCCAAAGAATTTCAGTCACTCAAACTATTGGGTCGCACTCTCAGAATGATCTGTCTTGGGCAAGTCACATTTCAAAATTGGCCTTCTACGCCAGCTGATGGGCATCCTCCATCATGCAAAGTCCTTCCTTGGCACACTTGTGTCCCTGTCCACCTCCAAGATTTTCATCCAAAGCCTAAATGAGTACTGCTCTCCTCTCTGGGCTGGCTCCCCTGCCTCACACCTCGCTTAGCTTGATGCCATGGAAACCAAGGCTTTCAGGGTCATGATAACTTCCCGTGATGAAACTGACTATGGGCATATCACTTTGCCATCGCTGAAATGATGTGGTCTCTCTGTATTCTTTCATCCCCTTTTTGGTATTGCACCCTCTACCCTCTCCTTGCTTTGTTTGTCCCAGGTGTCTGGAGGACTCATGCAGTCCTCCAGTAACCCCTTCTGTTGAAACTGCCAAAACCCAGAACCACTGCTCACTTTCACTCATTCATTCCTCTTTTTTCCTGCCTGTGGAAACAACTTACACACACACTTCAATCACAGTCTTCCCTCCATATATTCAACACAGCTGTTCACCACCATCTCAAATCATCCCCCATCCAAAACCATGACCTTTTATACGCCAGGTAAACCACCCCATATGCCCAAATTTTGCTTCTGTATCCATATTGTCCACCACTTGTGTTCTCTCATACCCCTCAGCGTTACCTGCATCCCTTGTCATCCGTCTCCGTCTATTTACTCTCTCGGCCCTGCTCCTTTTTCTGTTCATTACCCTCGCCAGAGGAGTGGGTATTGATTGCATTTGAGTCCATTTGTCTGTCTGTCTGTTTGTTTGTTTGTTTGTCCGCACAGAATAAATATGACTTTCTCTGCAACTGTTGGTCCGATTGACAAGAAATTTTCACCGTAGGTGCAAATCTACGTGTATAATTTTTTTATGATAATTATGACATCATAGGTCACGTGATATGGGCGCCATTTTGGAAAAACCGAAAAACTTTGCACATCTATCTCCGAAAGCGCTGCATAGAAAATATTGAGACATGGCTCATTGTAAAGAACTCTCCATGTGGAATAAAATATGTTAATGATGATGTCATAGGTACCTCCATTATGATGTCATAATTCCACAAGTACAAAAACTTTATCCGATCAAGACGAAATGTATTGAGCATCATCTAGGGCCTAGGCCTTCTAGGGATACATTACAACAACAACAACAACATGCATTTTAAAGGCCATTTTCCCTACTAGAGCGGGGGTTAGCCTTGCGGTCCCCATGACAATCTTCTCCATTTTGCCCTATTTTCTGCATCTCTCCTTGTTAACCCCCTTGCCCGCATTTCTTCTTCCACCATCTTTAGCCAAGTCTTTCTCGGTCTTCCCCGTCCTCGACTTCCTTCTACATTCATTTCCATCACTCTTCTCAACCAGTCACTTTCATCCTTCCTCAACACATGACCAAACCATCTCAACCTGTTCCTTATCACATCATCAATCACAGGCTCTATTCCCATCATCTTTCGCAATTCATCATTTGTCTTCCTCTCTCTCAACGATACTCCACACATCCGCCGAACCATTCGCATTTCCACCCTTTCCAACCTTCGTTGCTGCTCTACGTTCATTACCCATGTCTCGCTCCCATAAATCATAACACTTCTCACACATGCAGCATACACCTTTCCCTTCAGCTTCAATGACACTCCCCTCATCATCAGCATGCCACTCAGTTACCGAAACTTCTTCCATGCACATCTCACTTGAGCAACCGTTACCTAGTCTGATCCACCTTCTCCATTCAGCATGTCTCCGAGGTAGCAAAATGTTTTCACACCTTCCAGCTTCACGCCGTCTCCAAGATCCAACTCAACATTTCCTCCATCTGCAGCTCCCTCTGTGCACAGCTTACATTTGAATGTAGCTGCCACACTGGTTAATGACCCTCTCAGACCACTACATTTTTGATGAACCCACTCAGCGCACATTGTACATTGAATGGAGTTCACTCTGACACCCTTCCTGCACACAGCACAGGGCCACTTCCCAGTTCTTTCCACCTCACCACATGCTTTACCACTTGCCATCACCTTCATCTTTCCGATATTCACCTTCAGACCTTTTGTCTCCATACATTCCTTCCACTTGTTCAACTTTTCCTTCAGTCCATCCATACTTTCCGCAATCAACACTGCATACAACAACTCCCACGGTAAACCCTCCTTTACGTTCTGAGCCAGCACCTCCATCACAGCTACAAATAGTAGTGGACTTAGTACCGACCCCTGATGCACTCCCACCTTCACCTCAAACTCACCACTGTCCCCGTCCTTCGTCCTTACAGCTGTGCGCGCTCTTTTGTACATTGCCATCACGACTCTCATCAACCATTCCTCCACTCCTAACTTCCTCAATGCCCATGTCAATACTTTGCGTGGAACCCTATCGAATGCTTTCTCCAGATCAATAAACCCAAGAAACAACTTCTTCCTCTTCTCCATGTACTTCTCCTGCAACTGCCTCACAATGAAAAGCGCGTCTGTCGTTCCTCTTCCTGGCATAAATCCAAACTGCATTTCGTCGATCTTCACTTTCTTCCTTATCCTCCTCTCCAACACCCTTTCCAATACCTTCATTCCATGCTCCAATAACTTTATCGCTCGGTACGAGCCACACTCCAGAGGGTCACCTTTCCCCTTGTATAGAGGGACGAGGGTACTCAGTTCCCAATCCACTGGAATGCGGCCTTCTTTCACCACCAGATTACAGATCTCTGTCATTCTCTTCACACCCCAACTTCCTGCTGCCTTCAACATATCTCCCACAACTCCCGTCAGCCCTCCCGCTTTTCTACCCTACATTGCTTTTATCGCTTCCTCAACTTCCTTCTCAGTTATCTTCTCTGCCGGTCCTAAAACTGGGTTACTCTCTATGTTGCCATCCCATTCATTCTCTGTATTCAACAGCATTTCCATATATCTTTTCCATCTTCCTTTACTTCCATCTGGGTCGACAACGATTTGTCCCACTTCATCCTTCAAGCAACTCACCCCCATCACATCACACCTCTCTTTCGCTATCTGCTTTGCAATCCTGAATACTGCTTTCTGACCCTCTTCCGAATCCAAGTGTTCTCCGAACATTTTCCTACATGCCTCCTGCGCCTTTGCTACCTCTTTCTTTGAAGCCTTACTGGCTGCCTTATAACTTTCATGCTCTGCTGTTTCTGCTCCCGTACCCTTCGCCTTCTGCCACTCCTTGAACTTCTTCCTCTTCTCGTCAATCCTCTTTCCAACTTCATCATCCCACCACCATGTTTCCGAGTGCCTCGGTGGTCCTTTGGTCCATCCACATACCTCACTAACGGCTCCCAACAGACTCGCTTTCATTGACATCCAACCACTTTCAAGCTCAACCACATCATCCTCGACCCTACTCAGCCTCTCTTTTAATGCCTCCCTTACTGTCACCTCTTTCAACCCCCACACCTTCATTCTCGGTTGGTACTTCACCCGCCGAGCTCTCCTCGCACCTTTCACCCTTATGTCGCAGACAACCAATTGGTGCTGTGAAACAGCCTCCTCCCCCGGTATCACCTTTGTGTCCCGGAGGTGTCCCCTATCTCTCCTACGCACCATCAGGTAGTCAACGGTTGTCGTCGACCCACCTGACGTGTATGTAACAAGCTTATTACTTACGTGTATGTAACAAGTAACAAGCTCTTTCTGGAACTGAGTATTACAAATTAGGCCATGGGGCATAGGGCTAAAATGTGCTCAATTTGACAATTTCGTGCAACAACGCAGGGGATTACTTAAAATTGCTATAGATGGGTTGGGGATGTGCTCCTGAACAAGAAACACCATGTCCCCAGACACCAGGGGTGCTCATTAATTTTTAACGTGCACTTGATGAAAATGCAAGTAAATATATATTCATCAACTATACGTTACTGCATTTTCTTTTATTTCTGGATAGTTTGAGGAGTAAAATGAAAAAAATTGATTGTGATATTGTTTCTAGACCTCCTTTTCACTAAAATACACCAATAAACATGATATTTTTGTATCTAGATAGTCATAGCGATAAGTTGAAAATGAATCCAATCTGAAAATATGGTCCGCCGCAGCTGAAACACATGTTGTGCCGCAAATAAATCATTTTTATTTTACTTTTTTAAAATTAACTGCTCACTTCTACCTTCTATGATCAGTTCATCTTCTTTGATTTGAAGAATGGCAATGAGTGGCAGTTGACGGCTGACTCCTTTTACTTTTTAGAAGATTCATTTTCAACTTATTTATTTAAAACAGTACAACATGTATACATTACGCATGTCATGGAAAGTGCTTGCATGATTAACAGTGTTTAAGAGTACTGTTACTTTTGCTTCGTTTCCATGTTCAATACATAATGTATACATGCCAGGATAAGGCAGACAGACATAAATAATTGAGACAATCAAATTTGTTTATGATATCCATTACATTATAATTTACATCATTGTTCAATTTACAGCTTTCAAGTTTGAGAAATTTGTACTATTAACTATATTCACAGGTATAAGGTCGAAATCATGAACACAGGACTTTCATTTAAAAAATGATTGTACTTAAGAATAAATTAATTTTAAACATGTCAACCACACATAGATGACAATCAGTGAAAAAATCACTGATCATCCAGGATTCGAACCTGGGAACCTGCGCTTTACTAGTGCGACGCCCTAACCAACTGAGCTATACGATCAGATGGAGAAGAACGGATGATTTTAAATCAATAGGTCTTCAGTTCTAGTCCCGTTCCTCTAACATCCTCTCATCTGAGAAGCGTATTGATTTAAAATCATCCGTTCTTCTCCATATGATCGTATATTTCAGTTCAACTTCAACTTCAGGTTAGAGCATCTTACTAGTAAAGCGGAGGTTCCCAGGTTCGATCCTGTATGATCAGTGATTTTTTCACTGATTGTCATTGATGTTGTGTGGTTGACATGTTTAAAATTAATTTATTCTTAATTTATTCTTATGATATTAACCCACACGTTTAAGCTTCGTTTCTATATGATTGTACTTGATATCATATTTTTGATGCATTTGACATTTCATTATTTACGACTTATCTATGAAATGAAACTTCCATTTGTTTTACTTAGTTCTAACAGTTAAGTTTACATTTCTTTCCCATAACTCTATTTCCAAAGAGTGTCCATGAATGGTTTGTAAAAAGACAAGTCAAATAACAGTATTAACACCCAGATAAGATGTGGTTTATCAGTATTGGGTTGATATGAGCAATGTCATTCAATTAACGAAAAGTACCTTGTAAATTGTAATGTATGAAATAAAACGTACTTTCAGTGAAAATGTTATTGCCGCTAATGCCTACAATAAAATATATTTCAGATAAAATATGATTTCTCATGTAGTATTATTTCAAGTTGACAAAATGTGTTTTAAAGGTAATATATAGTGGCAACTCTTTAACATGAAGTTGTTTGGATCTTATGATTTAGTTCATGTTTAAAGGAATTATCAGGTTATATTATAATGTAGAAAATAAGTTTGGAATGAAAAAAAAAAAACACTTCCGTGTTATCATGAATTTCGTGTTAACAGAGTTTGTGTTACGGAGTTGCCACTGTATTATACAGTGTTTTATACATATGCTTTATCTATCAAACACAATGGCACATTACATTTTTCTATAGATACATGTACCACAAGAGTCAGTCTGATTGAATGTGAATTGTATGAGAAGAAAATACAACATTTATCTACCAGTGAATTCATTGTTTCAAATTCAGTGAGATAACGACAAGTGAAGAAATGGAAGTTTTATGATTCTCATGTAATCAGACTGTGCTCATGTAGGCTTTAACAACTTCCATGTCCCCCCCCCCCCCCCCAAGAATCTATTGGTGCATCCCTTGTTATACATTTGTACACGCTTTGCTAGTAAAAATATTAATGACCATGACCACCGTGCAAAAAAACAACAAAACAAAAATACAAAATAAAAATAAACTCAACATGTGTTTATTGTTTATAATTATAGAGTTTAAAATTTTGCAAACATCTGTCTTTTTTAGTAACAAATATCAAATCATGGTTTTTTTAACAACTTCTCCGACAAGGTAAACATACTTTTTATTACCATCATTTACAGGACAGTAAGAAGTACCTACCGTACAATTTAGTAAAAATGTGTAGTCTACATGTACAAAATTATTTCTTAATTCTTTGTGGATCCTAAAAACAGTAATGAGGTGTGACATGAGCCTGATGACATAAACCACAATATCCCCACATATCATGATACTATTACTAAAGTAAAAGAGCATGCTTGCAATAGTACGATTTGTATTATAAATTGTAGTCTTGAAATAGATAAACAAAATCATAAAATGTACATTTCATCATGCATGACTTGCTGAGTCTGCTGTACATTTGTCAATTGAATTTGAAGATACTACTCTTCTAAGGCCAACTCCAAATCTTCCGGAACTTGTTACTAACTTGCTTGAATCAAGCATGATGATTTATTTGATCATGATATATGGCAATGTAATGTGAATTCTATCATCACGATCAGATTCTATCATCATGATCATGTCTATGTTTGCAGAACAATTGAAACTTTTGGCTAAACTTAAAGCTTACTAAAAAAATTACTACATAATCATATTAACTTACCATGAGATGTAGATGTTTCGGTCTTTTTCTCCTTCAGCCTGTTCACTTTACTGATGTCACAAAAGCGACGTGAACAATCATAATGGTAGCCAATGTTGGGATTTTCTGGTTTGGCTTCAATGCAGGATTGTGTATCGGATTGTGGATTCATTTTCAACTTATCGCTATGACTATCTAGATACAAAAATATCATGTTTATTGGTGTATTTTAGTGAAAAGGAGGTCTAGAAACAATATCACAATCAATTTTTTTCATTTTACTCCTCAAACTATCCAGAAATAAAAGAAAATGCAGTAACGTATAGTTGATGAATATATATTTACTTGCATTTTCATCAAGTGCGCGTTAAAAATTAATGAGCACCCCTGGTGTCTGGGGACATGGTGTTTCTTGTTCAGGAGCACATCCCCAACCCATCTATAGCAATTTTAAGTAATCCCCTGCGTTGTTGCACGAAAAAGTGGATTTTAATGGTATGCCCCATGGCCTAAATCAACAAATCAGCTCCATCAGCAAACTCCAAAATCCTTTCACCTTCTCCATTTCTCACACCATATCCGTAACCCCCATGAACTCCGTCAAAACCATCCATACTCCTTCCCACATGTCCATTTAGGTCTCCTCCTACCACAACAACTTCCTCATCTTTCACGTTTTCCATCAGCTTCTCTATCGCACACCAGAACTTGTCCTTCTCTTCATCGCTTCAACCAATCTGCGGGGCATATCCCGAGATGATGTTCACCAAGTGCTTTCCAATCATCATTTTAACCATCATCAACCTATCACTCACTCTAGTCACACTCACCACACTGTCTACAAACTCTTCAGAAAACAGGACACCAACACCATTCACGCCCTCCAGGCACCCTTGCCACATAAACTTGTATTTCTGTCCCTGCCTACCCTTCACCATTCTCACACCACTTCCCTTCCATCTCGTCTCTTGCACACAACATATGTCCACTCTTCTTCTGACAAATACTTCCACCACTTCTCCTGATCTCCCTGTCATTGTCCCTACATTCCATGTCCCAAACCTCAGAAACCGATCTCCACTTCGGGCTGTACCCTGCCCACATGTAGTTGTAATTGTCATGGTTCTCTTTTTGAGGCAATGTTTTTATGGCCGGATGCCCTTCCTGACGCCAACCCTCTTAGTCATCTCTTACGACACGCAGGGATACGGTGTACCTATTCTAATCCAGGGTACACACTGGGAAACGTTTACAACATGGAAATTCTGGGGGGATGGGGGGGGAGGGCGGCGTCAGCATCACGGCTGCGGTTTAAACATATTTAAATAATAGTTAAACAAAACCATGAAAAACAATCTGGGAAAAGTCTCTAAGTGAGGACGTGGATTTGAGAAAGCAGGAGCAGAGGTGGAAGGAAAACGATATATAGGGGGCGGGGCACAAGTCGAGACGAGGAGGAGAGCGAACAAGCACGTGTCCGGGAGGAGAGAAAGAATTAATATAGAATTTTTTTTGTTTGTTTATTTGTTTGTTCTGTTTTCAAAACGCTGGACAAAGGGTAAGATGTTCGTGAGAGGTAGGGGGGAGAAAAGAAAATCAAAGAAACAAGCAAATACTATGAAGGAAAGAACCCATATTCACAAAACACTGACGGGGGGGGGGGGGGGGGGGGGGGGGAGGGAGCCCGGAGAGACCAGGCGAGGCGCGAACAAAAAAAACCGACTAATTACACACAAATTTGCAACAACTACAAAACCAAAACCAAATATAAACACACAATAACACATACACAACAAAATACTCAGCGGAAATTTGACAAAGACACGAACGGGAAAACACTCAAACTTTGATGCCGTGGAGAGATCGAAGCAAGCCTCGTCGCTCGAGGGACCGGAAGTCGGAAGTCTAGGGATACATTGGAGGAGAAAAAAAAATTGATGACGTCATCGGTCACGTGGTTCGGCCGCCATATTTGTTTTTCCACAAAAGCCTTAAAAAACACTGAAAACACATCCTGGCAAGGGTCTGCAATCTCTGATTGCTCTTTCTAGTTACCCTGCACTCGCGAAGCGAATGGCAGGGTGAAGCATTCGGGTCCGTCCGTACGTCATCCGTAGTACGTCGTACGTACGTACGTACGTGCGTGCGTGTCTGCATTTTAAAAACTCATTTTCTCAGCAACTGTTGGTCCGATTGACATGAAATTTTCACCATAGGAGGGAATCCTCCTGTCGAATATTTTAGTGAATATTATGACGTAACAGGTCACGTGGTACGGGCGCCATCTTGGAAAAACCAAAACATTTTCACCTCTATATCTCAAAAACCGCTGCACATAAATAATTGAGACAGGTCTCATTGCAAAGAACTCTCGATGCCAAATGACATATGTGAATGATGACGTTATAGGTGCCGCCGTTATGACGTCATAATTCGACAAGTAAAAAACTTTATCCGATCAGGATGAAATTTCTTTAGCATCTCGGTATAAATTGATGCAGAAATAAAATTATAATGACGTCGTAGGTCACGTGGTTCGGACGCCATATTGTTTTGAGTGAAAAACCACTAAAATCCAATTTTCTCCTAAACGACTGAACAGATCGAGGCCAAACTTTGCAGGCAGAATCGCATACCCATGACGAACAAAAACGTCAGCGAGAATGACGTCATGCGTTGCATGGTTTTGGAGTTATGACGTTTTTAAGCATAAACTTTTAAAACCAAGCTCCTCCCTCATTTGTGATCCTATCGATGGGAAACTTCACAGATGTGTTCAGCATATCAGTCTACTAAAATCACCTTTTGTAATTTGCGATATGTCACGTGGTTTGGCAGATATAAATAATTAAACGAAAATATTTTTAAAATTATAACTCTTGAACCGCTTCATTGATCGACGTGAAACTTTATATTATAGTAGAGGTAATGAAGTGTAACATGTTTTCAAAATTTCAAGATGATTGGATGTACGGTCTGGAAGCTAGAAGTTGTTATTGCGTGAAGAAGAAGAGTCCTCTAGAGTGGGCATTGAATTAATTATCGCACTGCACATCATGAGCAGAGGCTAACTAACCCCCGCTCTAACAGGGAAAATGGCCTTAAAACGATCATTCATTCACTGCACATCATGAGCAGGCAAAGTACGGAGCGACCTCACGGAGTCATTTTGACCTCAAATAAAATTCTGATTTCAGATTTGTCAATCGCTGAGGTATATTAACACACAACCAAAACAGATTTGGCTAAATTCCGACGATTTTTGACGAAAATATAACATTTGTGTATGCATTTCAGTAAAGTAAAGTGTGTGCCGTGTCAGCATTTTAAAAATTGAAACGTGGCTCATTGTAAATAACTCCATATGGGGAATAGGTGTTGTTAACGATGACATCATTGGTGCCATAATTACGACGTCATAATTCGACAGGGACAACGCTTAGTCTGATCAGTTTGAAATTTATTGAGTGTGATCTATGCAACAATTATATTAGAGAATATAAATTGATGATGTCATCGCTCACGTTGTCTGGCAGCCATATTGGATCCAAAAAAAAGAAACGTTCAAAAATAGAAGAGTTGGCTCACACCAAGTTGACTGCGCAGGGTAATTATTCTATGAATACCATCTGGTGTTATTATGTTTCGTCCTGATCTGTTCTGTGTTAAAGCTCTTTCATGACCCTTGCTTTGTATGCAACAAAGCTTCTTTTTTGGGGCAGATTTCGGAAGTTTATATCTCAAAAAAATTGTTTTGTTACTTCCCACTCATTTTGTTATCATATCTTGCTTGCCCTTACTAGGGAGGTTTTGGCCGGAGCATCTCCAATTATATCTGCCTTTCTGAGGCTAACATTTTGGAGAATGGGTTGGCTCACCAGACTTCACCGTCGTTTAACCAACCACGCTGGCAGGTCGCGAAGCCACACATCGTGGCGGCCCTGTGCAGGTCAGCAGGTGAGGCGAGGTAGCCCCCGTGTCTGGCACATAACTCCAAGGCTCCAGAAATATCCACCCCAGGCTGTCCAGAGGGCAAAGAGGGCACATATAGCTGTCCTGGAATGACAAAAGGCAAGTTAATTGGCTAATAAATGCTTACTTTTACATTGCACAATAAATCTAATTACATGTTAGTATCAGTTCGAGGAAAATAAACATTAGTTAGGACAGTTAGTTGTGCAGATAATTATTATCAGGCCAGGAAAGTAATTTTGGACATTTGAACTGTAAAATGAAGAGGAAGAAGCGAGGTGATATTGAAATGTCTAATGTTGTTTATTAATCTCTGTCTTCTAAGAATAATTGAAGAAGCTTTTTATTTTACAAAACATTTGGGAAGATCATTACAATTGTTTCCTGTTTCATGCTGACATTGATTAATTAGCTCAATACTTATACTGTGACAATATGAGATCTCTAAGAAGGAACTTCAATGTAAGAGGAGGCCATTAGGCCCATCAAGCCTGCAAAATGGTTGCCAGCCTCTGGTTGTTTGTCCATGCTCTATCCTTTTGCAATGCCAAGCGTGTCAAGCAAGGAAGCAGTACGTACAATTTTTATAGTATTTGGTATGCCTCAGCCGGGGTTCTAATGACCGACCTCACAGACTTAGAGCGGATGCTCTAACCATATTAAGCCACCAAGTCCAGTGAAAGATGGGATTCTAACTGCAGGCCTCACCAGTCAGAGCAGTGTTTGACCCATTCAACTAGTGTTGAGGTGTATATCAGTATTTTGGTTTTCTTGGCCTCCTCATATCAAGCATTAGGAGGAAAGGTTATGTGTGGTCCAAAGTAGCAGGTACTTCACTCGACTACACTATCATTACCTCCGTCACAAAAGGTAGATCCCTACCTGTCCGTTTGTCTGCCTGTCTGTCTGTGAATAAGACGTCTCAAAAATTTGTAGACGGATTTGGACAAATCTTGGTGGACAGGTTGGGTGTGTGACGAGGACGAATCGATTCGATTTTGGTGAAGATCTGAATATGGATTCGGCTTATCAACGGGACACGAAACGTAAACTGTTCAGCCTGGTGGATTTATGCTCTCTACCGAATGCTGTTCTAGTTTGAATTGGCTTTGGATGGAAAAGGATCTTCCTTCAGAAAGACCATATGCAGTTTGAGTTGGTCAATGCTTCACCCACCCGTTTTATTTTATGCAACTTGTTAGGGTTAGGGTTGTTTGTATCATGTGGGACAATGTTCCAGATGTCATTTACCGAATGTCGTGTGTCATGGAAAAATCAGACATGTTCAGTTACACCATGACGTGACTGTGTCCTTGGCCAATGGGACAACCCGTTAAACACCATCGGCCATTGACTAAATGGTACAAGGGCGGAGGTCAGCTGGGTGAGACTTCTGGTGAGGTTAGGGTTAGTCTTTGCTAAGTCTCCCAATGTGTGCAGGCTCTCATGGATGAAACAAAAGTATTCAACCCCAAGACATGCACTCGAGTAACATGATGACCAATGTATTCCCACAAGGAGAGAAGATAAAGAAGATGGGAGATAATTAGGGGGCCAGGGTTGAGTGAAGAAGGAGGAGGAGAGGTGTGGAGGCTGACCAAGAGATGTTAAGCACAAAAACAGGATTGTCTCCATAACAGATGGAATCAACAGGACCTTGATTGAGGTACCATATGCTAACCACCATGGGAAGCACAGCGAAGCTGATACTTCAGACGTTGACCATCTTTTCCTCTGCCGAAGGGTTAACGCTCAACATCAGCTGCTCCTTGCTTCTCCTGACAGCATACTTCGACCAACGTCCAGTTGATTTCCACCATTGTTCGACCGGTACACCGATGCAGATCGACAATGGCCTTCACCAGCAAGACTAGTCCTTCATTCAACATAGTCTTCATAATGTATTTGGTGTTCTGTTGTTTGCCATTAATGAGAATCATCATCTCAGGCCAATCTTTTAAAGTTTGCCACCAAGTGATATGCTCCAAACACTCGATGAACAAGAGGTTGCTAATGAACAGTCATCCTCATCAACACAGTGCTACTCCAGTGAGTGTTCCAAAATTCCAGCAACAGATGCAACCTGTGATTCGACAGAGTCCAATAATTCAGTGTACCGGTACTCCAAAATGTGCACTTCATCCCTATCCAACACATTGTTAGACTCTCCCTTTCTGCAATTATGGCTGATTGATGCAACGGCTTGGTTATTTTCATAGTCTGACGCAGTAGCGCCAATTTGGCTTTTGAAAAAGGTCTGTTGCCACCCCCATCGCGCGGCTTTCTTCATGTTCGGCTTCTTTCGAGTCTCGGCATTCGAGCTAACTTGTTCACTGCGTGACATGTCCTTTTATAAGTTGCGAGCATTCACTGTCCTACAAGTGGCATTCAGAAAAGTGTGTCCCTGCTGAGTTTTCAGAGGAGACAAGAATGAAGCGCTCCTTTGTGTTGCTGTTTGAAGGCGCCTACAGGGCCCTTTGTACAAGGGATGAACAATGTTTCCAAACAAATGAGCCACACCAGAGAAAACTGTCATGGTAAAACAAGAGGAGCCTCGAAAGAGTGGAAGTGTTAACTCTGAACTAATCCTCTCCCAAAGCCATGACAAGTAAAACACTTCTGTCCTAATTACTTCATTGTGTTTTCACTCCTGTTTGTCTGTTTGTTTGTGTCTTTGAGCATAATATCTCAAAACGTTTTGGACATATTTGGCCGAGACTTGGTGGACAGGTCTAGCACTGTATATACTGTACTGTATGTATATACTGCACTATATATATATATATATATATATATATATATATATATATATATATATATATATATATATATATATGTGTGTGTGTGCAGTGTCTGTCTTGCTTTGTCTTGTCTTGTCTTGTCACTGAACTACTTTCTCAAACTTTTGTGAAATCGTACCAAACTTCTGGTATGCACTTATCTCTCCCGTCGGTATGTCTTAAGGGTATTTTATGGAAAAGCTTTCCAATATTTTTTTTTTGGAATTTTTTCGGGAATATATTTTTTTGCAACTTCAGTTTTCAACTTCAATTGTTTATAAAATGTGATATCACGTATATCACAAATACATTTGTGCAAAGTAGTTGTTTGAATTATGATTGGTGTAAACCATGACAAAACGGCAACTCGGGTACAGTCATTTATCTTTATATCTACACATCTGGGCAGTGTCTGTGTTGTTACTTTACGACTCCCTCAAACTTTTGTTTCTGTGGTTGTGAAGCGTTTTTAATAACGTGGTGGTGGTTTTGAATCACGTGGTGGTGAGGTATTTTGAATTATGCGGTGGTGAGGTGTTTTTAAATCACATGGTGGTGAGGTGTTTTGAATTACGTGGTGGTGAGGTGTTTTGAATTACGTGGTGGTGAGGTATTTATAATTACGTGGTGGTGAGGTATTTATAATTACGTGGTGGTGAGGTGTTTTGAATTACTTGGTGGTGAGGTGTTTTTAAATGACGTGGTGGTGAGGTGTTTTTAATTTCGTGGCTGTGAGGTGTTTTTATTACGTGTTTTATGGCTGTGAGGTGTTTTTAATTTCGTGGTGGTGAGGTGTTTTCAATTTCGTGGTGGTGAGGTGTTTTCAATTTCGTGGTGGTGAGTTGTTTTAAATTATGTGGTGCTGAGGTGTAATCGTCCCAAACTTCCAGTCTGCACCTACCCCTCCCCTATGTGTGTGCTGAGGGGTTCTTTCTTGAAAAAAAAACATTCAACCTAAATCTTCAACCTAAATTGCCTATAAAAATGTAATATCACAAACACAGCAAATACATTTGTGCAAAATAATTGTTTGTATTATGATTGATGTAAATCATGACAACACAGCAACTCAGGTACAGTCATTATCCTCAGCTAAAATAAGCCCGTTCCGCGCTCGCCTCACCAAGCTCGTGTATATATACAGTGCGTATCAAAAAAAAAGGTAATCCGAATTCAAGGGGTTAATATGCAAAGGTTATTTATTTTGACAATTTACATGTGGTTTACATGATCCTCATGATTAAGATCCTCAGCTTTCCATTGATACCTTCCATGCATCATTGCTGTCACACATGACCGAGTACATGTTCATTGAAAATGACAAGTTCAAATCGCATTTTTACAAGTTTGGCTAATCAATGGAAGTCAGGATAATTGGTGCAAAATGAACGTCAGATGTGAACTTTTCTCAGGAATGATTGGCCTTTATGCACCCACACCTTCAACATGTCCACCTCCCCTTTCAACACAAAGCTCACAGCGGCGGAGCATGCCCTGAACTGCTCGCTCACCATAGCCGGGTCATTGCGCAAAGCATCCACTTCATGTCGAATACGGCCCTGCAGTTCGTCAAGATCACGGGAAGGAGTTACGAACACCTTGTTCTTTAAATGTCCCCAAAGGAAATAATCACATGGTGTGAGGTCAGGTGATCTTGGCGGCCATTCCACTGCATGGTTGAGGGCGATGACTCGGTCTCCAAAGAGTTCCCGCAGTCGATGTCAGACAGCGATAAGACGATGTGTTGGGGCGCCGTCTTGGGCCCACCAGAGATATCTGAAGACACCACGAACCTGTCGCTCAAAGTTCTCCTCCAGCTGCGGTAAAACTTCATCATTGATCATCTGCAGATACCTGTAACCATTGACATTCCTTTGAAAGAAAAATGGTCCGATCACCTGACCACTTCCACAAAGTCCCAACCAAACAGTCCACTTTTTTCGATTCATGTTGGTGTCTAAATTAAATTCCGGGGGTTGTCCTGTCAGTGCATATTCAAGAACATTATGGGTATTGACCTTGCCGTCCATGGCGAAAGCAGCTTCATCGCCGATAACGAGATACCGCAGGAAATTGACATCTGCTTCGCAACGTGCTATCAACCATCTGGCAAGCACCAGCCTCCTGGCAAAATCACCTGGCGTAAGTTGATGCTGGATGTGAATCCGATATGGATGTTGGTGGAGGTCCAGTCTTGTGATTCGGTTGAATTTTTTTTTTTTTTTTTTTTTTTATTGGTGCAAAAATTTGTTAAAATTTTTTTTTACAACCACGACCACGAATGTTGCCGAAGGCAATCCCGTCCCATTTCGTCTTGCGCTGGTATCCCTAGGATGCTCCAAAACTTGCTGCCTTACTGCTGCAATGTTCATTTCCGATCGCCCAATGCACCTCCTACCAGAATTCCCCTTGTTGCGGTTGAGGCTAGTGCCATGCTCTTGGTATTTTCTAACATTCGCCCAGATGGTTTTGGCTGCTGGAGGTTCCCGTTCTGGGAAACGTTCCCTGAACGCATCACGAGTTCGCTGCAAACTTCCTTGTTTGGTGAAAGGTTGTAACCACGAAGTTCCGCTGTTCAGTCGTAAGTTGAACCATCTTTTCAATGACTCAGACTGTCTCTAAACCCATACACTGTAGGCCCATCTTAAATACCCATCTTAAACAAAGGATGACGCAACCGACGATTACCAGACCAGCTTAACAAATTTACATAATCAACTTGGCAGTCGACAAGTAACTACCCGATGATATCATCCGATCTTGATGAAACTTGCATGGGAGGTTGATATCATGATCTAGTTGTGTCCTGCCGAGAGTGGGCGTATTGCGCCCATTGTGGGCGGAGCCACGCCCGAAAAAGATGTCTTTTTATGGGGTAATCGAGTTCAAGCTACATCTTCTCTGAGGGGTTTGGTGGAATCTGACAGGGGTTTCGGTATTTGGTTAGGCCAATGTCATGTGTCTCGCCCCATGGAGCTCGATTTATCATTTTATTTTATTTTTTCTTTTTATTTATTTATTTATTTATTTATTTACATTTCATTTTTCACCGAATTTTCGGTATTGTGTAGCTAACTAACCTCATAACTGATTATACATTATTTTCTATCTCATTTCAAGGTCAGTAACCTTCGTTTTGACATTTCCGGGCCTGGCCTGTCCGGGCCTGTTTCGGTTACAGTCCGTCCTTTGTCATTGAATACCGCTCGCTCGTGAACCATCGTCGTCTCCTGACTTGTTTTAAATTAATTTTCTAAAATTTGTAGAATTTGTTTTTCACTTGGAAGTTCGGCGTTACGATGTGTAAATAAAGGTGGAAAAAGTCTGATTTAATGCATTTAAATTCTAGGTTACAAGGTAACAAAAGGTGAAATTTTTGAAAGGGGTGTAAACTTTCTACAGTCACTGTATGTATGTGTATGTTGTATAATCTATATAATTATAAAATTGAAATCTTGCGTGTTTGTGTGTAACATTCGATCGGTCCGGGGGCGTGGCTTACCCCTTTGAGAGAGTAGTAATATCCACCATTTTATTAACTCGCATAGCTTTGAGGCCTGTTTTGTAGGCCCGTGGTGTCTTGCTCTCTCTCTCAGTTTTATTTCAAATCAAATTCGATATATCATTTCATTTTTCACAGTCGCTAACATAGTTTTAGACTCGGTTGAAAAAAAACGGGAAGAAAATCCGATGAAAGTTTCCGTTTATAGAACGAAATGAATTCTGAAAGGCTTGTATCTTCAAGGCCATTGAGTCTGTTTCACGCCTTTATCTTCAATCTAAGTCGCCATCTGATTTCATTTTTATCGATGGTTTTAGACTCGGTAAAAGAAATAATTGAGAACATTCATGCACACACGGGAAATTGCAGAGATATATTTTAAAAATCGCGCCACGTTGATATACGAAAATACACCGCCTAAAATAACAGGCATACAGTATATATCTTCGTTATTTCATTCAACATTATTACCCGGAAGTAAAATATGTTTCAGGAAATTACCGAGAGATATTTCTTCGATTTTTTAAATTATTTATATGCGCATACACTTTAAATAGGTTTATTTGAAATCTTTAATTTTCACAATGTAATTTATTTGTCATTTGATGATCGACAAAACGATAGCACAAACACAATACTATTTGCAGGAAGAATGTCGTATCAACCCTCCGACGGCGCGACGGACGCGGACAAAGAATCACACCTCACATCTATGGACGCGAATAGCAACATCCGCACGAATCAGTCATCAATGATTTTCATTGATGCGCCTGGAGGCACAGGGAAGACGTTTCTTATTAACCTGATTCTCTCTAACGTGAGAGCGAGTGGAGAAGTTGCCCTTGCGGTGGCCTCATCTGGCATAGCTGCTACCCTCATGCCTGGTGGAAGAACAGCGCACTCAAGGTTCCAAATCCCTCTGACACCGAGGGAAGATGGCGTATGCAACATCGATAAAAATTCCACTATCGCAGACCTCTTTCGAAGTACAAAACTCATCGTGTGGGATGAGTGTCCTATGATCAGGAGAGAGAGTTTCGAGGCTGTGGATCGCACGTTGTGTGATGTATGTGACAAAGACGAGCCTTTTGGAGGGATCTTGACGATATGCTGTGGTGATTTCCGTCAACTTCTGCCCGTGGTGAAAAGAGGGTGTGATGCTGACGTTGAGAATGTGTGCATAAAGAAGTCCTACTTATGGCAGAGCTTTGGAATGTTTCACTTGAGAACTAATATGCGACTGACCGACGGAAGTGGGCAGTTTTCAAGATTTTTGCTCGACATCGGCGAGGATAGAATCGAGAAAAATGCGGATGATGAGATAGATTTGCCAGAGGATATACTGCTGACAACGAGTGGGCTCGATGAGTGCATCGATACCATGTATCCATCATTCGCCAATCCGATGGAGGTTTTTTCAGCAAGGTCTATATTAGTGCCCCTCAACGATATGATGCGAAACATCAATTCAAGATGCATCACAAGGTTCCCTGGTGCTAGCAAGGAGTATGCTGCGTTCAACAGTGTGACTGAGGGTACTGATGCGACGCACTTCCCAACGGAATTCCTTCATTCCGTTGAAGTCTCGGGATTGCCGCCGCACAACCTCGAGCTCAAAAAAGGATCCCCTATCATTTTGATGCGGAACTTGGACCCTCCGAAACTTTGCAACGGGACGCGCATGATTGTTGAGGACATGCTTCGAAATATTATAGTTGCGAGGATCATAAGTTCAACGTTTGAAGGCGAAACTGTAATGCTCCCTCGGATCTGACTAAATCTGTCGGAAGCTGAGGATATCCCTTTGCAGCGCTGCCAGTTCCCCATACAATCCTGCTTCGCAATGACGATCCATAAGGCGCAAGGGCAAACTATGGAGAATGTGCTGGTCTACCTGGAGAAACCGGTCTTCCAGCATGGTCAGCTGTATGTGGCGCTCAGTCGAGGGAAGAGGAAAGAGAACGTGCGAGTTTATGTAAATGGAGGATCGTCGACAAAGAACATCGTCATCAGAAGTGTCCTCTGACAACAAAATCGTGGTAGTCCACGAGTCGCGTGTTTTTTCTAAAAAAAAAAAAAAAAAAAAAAACGTGATCGGAGATAAGGGCCGAAATCACGTGTCACAGGTAAGTGATTTAGAACGCTGGAGAGGTGAGCCTTATGGCTTGCTGGCCCAAATAATCTCCCTGATGATATCCAGCGTTCGCTTTAGTTCTATTCTCATATCTATTCAAACTGACATTGACCCAACGGGTCATGGGTCGTCTAGTATAATATACAAACAATAATTCGTTGCACCCCCCCCCCCCCACACCTACTTGGCACTGCTTTGTTATTTTGCCTACCCTATTCTCTCAGCCCTTTTTGTCCCCCGTCGCACCGCGGAGCGAAAGGGGGACTATGGTTTTCCCCTCCGTCCGTGTGTGCGTCCGTCCATGCGTGTGTGCGTGCGTGCGTCCGTCCATCAGTCCATGCGTGCGGGCGTGCGTGCGTGCGTGCGTAAGCGAAGGACCGAATTCTAATTTGGTGTGTGGGTGCAACCCACGTCAAAATCCAAGATGGCCGCCACCATATATATGTCTGAACCTTGTGAGCGAAATATCTTGAAAAATAAACGAACTACTAACTTCTAATCTGGTGTGTGTCGGTGTATCTACGCCTAAGGGAGAACGCTATTGAAAGTTGGGTCGCCACATCAAAATCCAAGATATCTGCCTTGCGTCTTCCACTTTGTCAACTCACATCACTTCACCGACGGGGGACCTAGGCGTAATTCTTCTTTGTAAACCAGGCTTTCCACATTGTAGTAAGATTTGTGTGCTCTCTGTGGTGCGGGGTTTCATAATCACTCATGCAATGCGACACCTGTCCTCGGACGAGGTTTCAACCCCAAAATAAACGAATTTTATATAATTATATTAGTGGATTGTGCTTGCAGTGATGTCTGATAACTAAATCAATTTTGGGTAATTGCGGGAACTATAAACCTGTTAGTTTAAGTTCAATTGTGGGGAAGATGTTGGAGATGTTAATGAGGGACCGGATGGGGAACCATTAAATGAATTCACACTAATATGGGATTTTCGAAATGATGTATGCATGCTAATGAGACCTTTTGGCATGTGCTGTGTGCACGTGTGCAGTGTCTCACCTCTACTAGCGCGGGCACTTTTAACCTGCCATTGCTAGGGAGGAATGTGTAATTCAGTCTTTTAAACATAATTTCCAGCATTTAAACGAAAGAGTGGTAATTTCAAAATGGTTAACCATAATCGTTGTGTTGCTGGATGAAAATTGGACTGATGGAAATTTTGGAATCCGAGAAATATCCGTGGATGAGACTGAGAGGTGTTGAGTTCCTATAATTTCCTGTTAATACAAACGAGCGGCTACAGTGAATACATCAAACACACAATCACATACCGGGACAGACACACACACATGCGAATATACACATACACACATATCTATACAAGAGCATAACTGCCAAATTTCATGCTTTTATCACAATGTGAGAGATTCATCCTAATAACGGCTGTAGTCGCCGAGCTAATAGTAAAGACAGTGATGCGTTAAAACAAGAAAGAGCAATCAGAGATTGCAGAACCCTCGCCAGGACGTGTTTGTGTGGTGTATTTTGTGTGGTGTTTATTAGCTGCTGTGTTTGTGTGGTTTATTGACAACGTAGATTTATGTTCAATCCAATATGGCTACCCGTGTGTACCCTGAATTAGAATAGGTACACCGTATCCCTGCGCATTCTAAGAGGCGACTAAGGGTTGGCGTCAGGAAGGGCATCCGGCCATAAAAACATTGCCTCCAACAGGGAACCATGATTGCTATGGGGCCTGCAAGGCTAACCACCGCTATAGCGGGGAAAATGGCCTTAAGAAACAAATCCTAGCTCAAATGCACCAACAGATTGGACGGTGGGAGGGATTTTCGAAGCTCCACACGGTCTCCACGTTTTTCGAAGTTAAGTCTGTTCACAATTGTATTTTGTCGAAACTGTATTTATCTTTCGGTGTGTGAAGTTATTGTGTGCAACTTTGGTTGTTTCTCGGGGTTTATCTTTCATAAATTGATCGTCTGTTTGCCGTGTCGCGAGCAAGGCCTTTGCCGCGTCGCGAACGATTTGAAATCGAAGTTAAGTGATTGTTCCCATTTGTATTTTCGTTAAAACTGTATTTATTTATGGTGTTGTACGTATATTGTGTCCCGACGAAGATTTTTCGGTGCAAATCTTTCATACCTGTATTGAAAATCGTGTTAATTCGTGTCGTGTCTTGAGGCCTTGTACAGTGTGCACTGTACAACCTTGAGGCTTTGTTTTTCTCTCAGCGGTCCGTCGTTTGTGATCCAATAACTTTCGTTCTCTGTATTCCCAGGCTTTTCACCCATAGCCTACTTCCTTGTGTAAATCTCAACTCAAAAAAAAAAAAAAAAAAAAAAAAAAAAAAAAAAAACATTTCCTTCTCTGTTCTCATTCGTTTATTCATTCTTATTCGTTCGTTCGTTCTTCGACCACGTGTTTCTCCCCCATTTCCCCAGATAGTTTTCACTCATTAACCTTCAATGTTTACACTTTCCCCTCAAGTTATGTATTCCGTCATATTTTATAACACCTTTTTCTTCTTCTTCTTTAAAAGGCTGCTTTCGACTTGCTCACCAAATCAATTCATCCCAAAAAAAATATCCATCTCCTATAGTGCCTTTTTTCTACATTCCCTAAACTCTCCTGCACTCCATCCTCCATCCAGCGTCCTTAAACGTATTTTTAACTCGAAGGTCACAAGAAACTCATTTTGCAATAAATGTTCGTTTCCCATAAATCGTACACTTTCAAAAATCCAATCTCACCCCTCCCCTCCAAATCTTCCCCATAACCCCTCCCCTCCAAATCTTCCCCATCACCCCTCCCCTCCAAATCTTCCCCATCACCCATCCCTTTCAAATCTCCCCCCTTGCCCCCTCCCTCCTAAACTACCCCCTCACCCCTCCCCGCCAAGACGCCCCCTCGCCCCTCCCCTCCTAGACTCCTGCCTCACCCCTCCCCTCCAAATCTCCCCCATATCCCATCCCTTTCAAATCCCTCCCCTTGTCCCTTCCCTCCCAAACTCCCCCCTCACCCCTCCCCTTCAAATCTCCCCACCCTCATTGCTTCTCAATTTCCCCCCTCTCACTCCCCCTCCTCAAAGCGTCCTCCCCGCTTCTTCCCCCTTCAAACTCTCACCTCCATCTCCCCCAACCTTCTGCCTCGCTCTTCCCCCTCCTCAAATAACACCTCATTGTGGCTCACCCAATCACCATCAAACCTTTTGTCCGCCCCATCCTTCCCTTTCTCCGAGCTATTCTGAAATCTCTGACACACCTTCAACAGCTCTCCCTACCTCTTCCACCTCTTCCACATCTTACCCTACCCCTCCTCCCCCCTGTTCTGTATCTGATGCTCCCCCTTCCTCTTCATTAACGGTATGGACCTCAAACATCCGGGGCCTTCGTTCAAACTTAACTGATCTCTCCATACAGGTTGCTTCTGTCAAACCAGACGTGACCTGCTTAACAGAAACTTTCCTCCTTTATGATGTCTCTGATTCCATAGTATCTCTCCCGGGCTACTCCCTCCTCCGGTATGATAGACCTGAGCCTCGTCCTGGAGGCGGGGTTGCTATCTTTATCAAAAACTCTCTTCCTCACTCGCCCTGCACTGCACTCTCTCCACCTCACCCCCAGGAATACCTCTGGCTACGGCTTCCCCTTCGCTCCCACCTCTTGTTCATATGTGTGTTGTACCGTCCACCAAACAGTGATGACTCCATCTACATCTCGCTGTCTGATGATATGGACCAACTTCTATCTACTCATCCCAACTCTCTCTTCCTCATATGTGGTGATTTCAACTGTCATCATGCCAGTTGGCTGGGTGTGGGTACCTCTCTCACCAGCCATGGCTCCTCAGCAAAGGACTTCTGCGACTCACTGGGACTGACACAATCTGTCAATTTCCCGACCCGGATCTCAGTCAACGGAACATCTTCTCTTCTGGACTTGGTTATGACTAACTTCCCTGAAAATGTCTGCTGCTCTTCTTCTGCTCCGATCGGATCATCTGATCATGTCCTTGTTAAAGTGGACATCTCTCTGACCATCCTCAGGGAGCCTACTCAGCGTCGACGAGTCTGGCATTTCACTCAGGCCAACTGGCACGGTCTTCAAGCAGCCATCAATCATCTGGACTGGTCTCCCATCTCTACCACCTCTGACATCAACTCATCCTGGGAATTCTTCCAAAGTAAATTGCTCTCTCTCATGCACAGATTTATCCCATCTCGTCTTCAGTTGTCATACCCTTCCTCCCGTCCATGATACACGGAATCTTGTGGTGAGGCTGTTGCCCAGAAACAACTTGCCTTCGTCTCCTGGAAAGCAAATCCAACGGAAGGAAATCTCATTTCCTTTCACAAAGCCCGAAACAAGTGTGTGTCCACCCTCAGGAGAGCCAGGAAACAATATCTCTCCATTCTCAAGACCGAACTCTCTTATCTGTCTCCCTCTTCCAAATCCTGGTGGCGTCTGGTCAAATCCGTTTCTGGTGTTTGTTCCCCCTCCATCCCCTCCCTAACCTCAAATGGCTACACAGCTGACTCCGCACGTGAAAAAGCTGAATGCCTCAACTCTGTGTTTGCCTCTAAATCTTGTGTCCCAAACCCATCCCTCTCTGTACCCACCATACCCAGTCGTACCCTGCTGCTCCTGGACTCCGTGTCCTTTCCTCCTGACAAGGTGGAAAAGTTTCTGTCAACCCTCGTCTCTGATTCTGCAACTGGACCCGACGGCATCAGCCCACGGGTCCTAAAATCCTGCTCTGCTGCTCTATCTCACCCTCTCTGTGTTCTCTTCACCCTCTCTTTTGCTCAAGGTCAACTGCCATCTGCTTGGAAATCAGCCAACATCACCGCTTTGCACAAAAAAGGTGCAAAAACAGATCCTAGCAACTACAGACCAATCAGCCTTCTCCCAATTATCAGCAAAGTCATGGAATCCATCATTGCTTCGGATATGAAATCTTTCCTCTTCTCCAATGGCTTGATCTCTGATCATCAATTTGGTTTCAGACCAGGTCACTCTACTCTGGACATGCTGCTTCTGCTGTCTCAACAATGGATGGAGGTCCTCAATGCCAAACAGGAAATTAGAGCTGTCTCCCTCGACATATCACGTGCCTTCGACACGGTCTGGCACCCCGCTCTGCTCACCAAACTCTCCTCCTTTGGTATCCATGGAAATCTCCACGCATGGCTGGCGGACTTCCTCTCTAGTCGTCGTCAACGTGTGGCCCTGAATGGGTTTCTCTCATCTCCTCTTCCTGTTCAGGCTGGAGTTCCCCAAGGCAGTGTTCTGGGCCCCGTGCTTTTTCTGGTCTTCATCAATGATCTCTCTGACTCTCTCGAAAATCCTCTCTATCTCTTTGCTGATGACTCCACTCTCTGCCGCTCCATACCTCTTCCCTCAGATCGGCAGTCTGCTGCCTCCTCACTCTCTGAAGACCTGGACAAAATCACAGACTGGTCAAACAAGTGGAACATGTCTTTCAATCCTGACAAATCTCACACTCTTACTATGTCTCTCCGAAAAGATCGACTGGACAACCCTCCCATCTACTTTCTCAACAATCCTCTCCAAGAAGTTCTGTCGCTCAAGATTTTGGGTCTCACTATCTGCCATGATCTTTCTTGGGAAAACCACATTTCCAAGCTGGCCTCCAAAGCCAGTCGCCGACTGGGCATCCTCCGTCGTGCGAAGTCCTTCCTCGGCACACCTGAGCTCCTCACCACATACAAGGCTTTCATCCGCAGCTCAATGGAATACTGTTCTCCCCTATGGGCCGGTGCTCCTGCCTCACACCTAGCTCGGCTTCACGCTGTTGAAACCAAAGCTTTCAGAATTATTGGAATCTCCCGCGATGAAGCTATCTCTGAGGGCCTTTCACTCACTCACCGCAGGCAGGTAGGTGGTCTTTCTGTCTTCTACCGACTCCTCTCCGGCCTTGCACCCCCAGCTCTCTCTGTGCTCTGTCCCCCAAATATTCCTACAGGTCGCACAAGATCTGCCAGCAACCCTCTGATGGTTAAACTGCCGAAATCTCGGCTCTCTGCTCACCTTCACTCTTTCATTCCTCTTTTCTCCCGCCTCTGGAACAAACTCCCTCACTCCCTTCAATCCCACTCCTCCCTCCAGGTCTTTAAAACAGCTGTTCACCACCATCTCTTATCTTCCCCCATCCAAAACCTTGATCTTTTCTACCCCCGCTAATTCACCCCAGATCCACCTTGTTTGAAATTCCAACTTCTTTCCTGGAAGTCCTGGCAGTGTCCATATGTTTTATACCTCTCCCACCGCCCCCTTCCCATGCCCCCCCCCCCCAAAGCCCTCGCCCTCTCTCAGATCTCTCGATGTCTCCATGTCTCTCGGTCCCTGCTCTCAAATGTTGTGTTTGTGTCCTTCCCCCTCTCTCCCCATCTTGTCTACCGCTCCCGATGTTATATGTTTTATGTGTCGGTTTGTCTTTCTGTGTGATTAATGTTCGCTCTTTCACGAGCCTCGATCTTGTATACAAAACAAAAAAAAAAAACAAAAAAAAAAACGATCATTCATTCATTTTTTCATTCCAATATGGCTACCGATTACGTCGTCAATTTAATTCTCCCATACAATTTTTGTGGAGATCATGCTCAATAAATTTCAAACTGATCGGATCAATAGTTCTACTTGTCTAATAATGACGTCATAATGAAGGCACCATGACTTCAGCATGAATATATGTTGTTCTCCATGGTGAGTACTTCACAATAAGCTTTGCTCCAATTTTTTCCATGGAGTGGTTTCGGAGATTTAGAGGTGCAAAATTTTTCGGTTTTTCCAATATGGCGCCCGTACCACGTGATCTATGATGTCATAATCAACATTTTAAAAATTCTGCAAGAGGTGCCCCTATAATGAAAATTTCTTGGAACTCAGACCAATGGTTGCAGAGTAAAACATACGTTCTGTGCGGACAAACAGACAGACAAACAGACAAACAAACAAACAAACAAGAAGACGTCATGCAGAGCACGATACTTGCAAAATCCACTCCCGCCCCCCCCCCCCGAAAAAAAAGGTTGCAAAGGTAAAGAAAATTGTCCATTTCATTAAGATCAAAATTGACGATCTTGATCAAAGCTTGGGTCAATAGGATGAAAAGTGATGATTTTCTCAGATGAAAATTTGATTTTAGAAGTTTGACCTAGATTTGACCTTTGACCTTTTGACCTCAAAAATAGTTGGTTTCCCAATTTAGTGAGGCACTATGCAAATGCTGTTACATTTTCAAGTCAATCGGATGAAAATTTACCGTTTTTCAGATGAAAATTGATGATTTTGTAGGTTTAACCTTGAGTTGACCTTTGACCTTTTGACCTCAAAAATAGTTGGTTTCCCAATTCAGTGAGGCACTATGCAAATGCGGTTACATTTCCAAGTCAATCGGATGACAATTGATGATTTTTCAGATGAAAATTGATGATTTTGTAGGTTTGACCTTGAGTTTACCTTTGACCTTTTGACCTCAAAAATAGTTTGTTTCCCAATTCAGTGAGGCAATATGCAAATGCTGTTCAATTATCAAGTCAATCGGATGAAAATTTATGATTTTGGAAGTTTGACCTTGAGTTGACCTTTAACCTTTTGACCTCAAAAATAGTTGGTTTCCCAATTCAGTGAGGCACTATGCAAATGCTGTTACATTTTCAAGTCAATCGGATGAAAATTGATGATTTTTCAAAGAAAAATTATTTTGGAAGTTTGACCTTGAGTGACCTTTGACCTTTTGACCTCAAACATAGTTGGTTTCCCTATTTAGTGACTCAATGTGCAAATGCTGTTCAATATTCAATTCAACCGGATGAAAATTGACAGTTTTTCAGATGAAAATTTGATGATTTTGGAGGTTTGACCTGGAGTTGACCTCTGACCTTTTGACCCCAAAAATAGTTAGTTTACCAATTTAGTGATTCAATGTGCAAATGCTGTTCAATTTTCAAGTCAATCGGATTAAAAATGGCGATTTTATAAATTTGACCTCCAGATGACCGTTGACCTCAAAATCAATAGGCTTCTCAATTGGGACGACCTATACAACTTGGTGAAGTTTCGTGAAGATCGGGTTCAAAATTGTGACTTGTAGGCCGGTGACAAACAAACAGACAGAATAACAAACACAATCGACCAATATACTTGAAAAATCTTCGATTTTGCAAGTAACAAACAGACCCAAATACAATACCCTGTCCCATAGTTAATGCAACAAAATAAAATAACAAAGTAAATTGTCAGCCCGACATCAATTTCTCCAGACCCACGGACTCACCCACGACCTGACTCGCCAACAGCATTCCAGCAGTGACCGCACAGAAAATGGAACGGAGTGGATTTGACGGAACTTTATTCATCATCCCTCGGATAACGACGACGCTCCTTCAGCCACGAACAGACTGCTTGAAAAGTGTCCCCAAAAAGTGTCCCCAAAGCTCTCTGGGTGTTTCACCCCCACCGACCCCCACCAAGCTCCCCTCTGGATGTTTCACCCCCACCGACCCCCACCAAGCTCCCCTAGAAATAGCAGGCAGTGCTGATGTGTCCGGGCACGCTGCCGCCATTGGTCCCGCCAGCAATGTTAACAAGGCCTGTGAAACGTCAAGAGCCCCCGTGAATCAACACTGCAGCACGACCTCTGGTGCAAGGCCATGTCGCACCAACGATCACTCCCTCCATGTGAGACCTGCTCCATTCTTTCCCAAGTCATCGTCTTCATACAGCCTCCGGCCTCCTCCTCTTTTTCCTTGCGATCTACTTGTAGCCATGACGTCATGAGGTCTTGCATTTTACCCGAGAGTGTGAATTTTCACGAAACTTTTTAATATATTCCTGGGGTCGCCAGTCTCTGAGCCTGAGGGTGGCAAGCAAGTAATTTTTGATTGGTTTGTTGGAGGGTGTGAGTCACGTGTGACCGAGAGGTAATTTAATTGGTAAAAATTTTGGGGGTGAGGGGGAGGGAAAGAACCACAACACAAAGGAGGAGTGAGTGTAAATTAGTGAGTGAGTGTGAGTGTATGTATCTGTCTGTGTTTGTGTGTACGTGTGTGTGTGTGTGTGTGTGTGTGTGGTTGTGTGTGTGTGTGTGTGTGTGTGTGTGTGTCTATCTGTCTGTGTCTGTGTGTGTGTGTCTATCTGTGTTTGTGTGTGTGTGTGTCTATCTGTCTGTGTTTGTGTGTGTGTGTGTGTGTGTGTGTGTGTGTGTGTATCTGTCTGTGGGTGTGGGTGTGTCTATATGTCTGTGTGTGTCTATCTGTCTATGTAAGTGTGTGTCTATCTGTCTGTGTGTGTCTATCTGTCTGTGTTTGTGTGTTTGTGTGTGTGTGTGTGTGTGTGTGTGGTTGTGTGTGTGTGTGTGTGTGTGTGTGTGTGTGTGTGTGTGTCTATCTGTCTGTGTCTGTGTGTGTGTGTCTATCTGTGTTTGTGTGTGTGTGTGTCTATCTGTCTGTGTTTGTGTGTGTGTGTGTGTGTGTGTGTGTGTGTGTGTGTGTGTGTGTGTGTGTGTGTGTGTGTGTGTGTATCTGTCTGTGGGTGTGTGTGTGTCTATATGTCTGTGTGTGTCTATCTGTCTATGTAAGTGTGTGTCTATCTGTCTGTGTGTGTCTATCTGTCTGTGTTTGTGTGTATGTGTGTGTTTGTGTGTGTGTGTGTGTGTGTATATGTGTGTGTTTCTGTGTGTATGTGTGTGTACCATGTGTACCCTAACCCTAATCCCGCAAACAATGTGTACTCTCATTAACCCCAACGGTTTTATGTGTTAGTTCGGCCTACCTGTTGCCACCTTTCCTCTCCCTATATCAGCACTCACCTGTTTTGTTGTTCCTGTATTCTGCAGTCACAATTGGAAAGCTTTCCTCTTCGCAGGTCACCATGACACGCTCAGCCTCGTGTTATAAAGGCCTTGGCGAGAAACGTCACATTGGTGTTTGAAATTTTCAATTTCAATTAGTTCTCCGCCATGACACCACGTGATCATGAGAACCCGTTTCTGGGCACACGTTGGCATGTTGACGTCACGCAACGAGAAGGCACAGGACGGGAAACTTTGTTTTCGGAATAAGTGCTGAAATATCCCTTCTGAGACGCCAAGCCTGGGTTCGAATCCCGACATTTTAAAAATCCATTTGATCGGCAACCGTTAGTCCGACTGACACGAAATTGTTACCATAGGAGCGCCTCTGCCTGTAGAAAGTTTTATTCAAAATTACGACGTCATAGGTCACGTGGTACAGACGCCATTTTGTAAAAACGTTACACTATATCTCCGAAACTGCTCAATGTAAAAAAAATGAAAGAAGGCTCATTGTCAACTACTCCCCATGGGGAATAAGATATTTTAATGATGATGTCATCTGTGCCTTCGTTATGACGTCATAATTCGACAAATACAATGCTTGATCTGATCAGCATGAAAAAAGAATTTTCTCTGCAACTTGTAGTCCGATGGACACTAAATTTTGACCATAGGAGCGCCTCCTCCGGTGGAATAGTTCAATGATAATTATGACGTCATAGGTCATGTGGTACACGCGCCATCTTGGAAAAACCGAAAAACGTTGCTCCTCTATATCTCCGAAACCGCTCCATGGAAAAAATTGAAACATGGTGCGTTGTGCAGCACTATCCGAGGGAATAAGATGTGTTAACGATGACGTCATTGGTCCTTTAATTATGACGTAATAATTCGACAAATACAACGCATGATCTGATCAGTATGAAAAAAGATTTTTCTCTGCAACTTGTAGTCCGATGGACACGAAATTTTGACCATAGCCTCCATATGAATGCCTCTTCCGGTAGAATATTTCAATGATAATTTTGACGTCATAGGTGTTGTGGTACATGCGCCATCTTGGTAAAACCGAAAAACGTTGCTCCTCTATATCTCCGAAACCGCTCCATGGAAAAAATTGAAACATGGTGCGTTGTGCAGCAAGCACTACCCTCGGGAATAAGATGCGTTAACGATGACGTCATTGGTGCCTTAATTATGATGTTGTGGCGGACACAAAAGCCCACTGGCGTGGTGACATCATTCCACGCACCAAGTGGGCGGTGGCCACGCCCGAGGGGTAGGCGTGGCCTCAGGATATACACCGGGCGACCAGCCCGGAAGAGTTCAGTGTTACAGTGTAGTCTAACAATAAAGACGTTCATATGTTACCGCTTGTCCGCTTCCTCCTTGCTCACAAGCAGCGCGCGTAACGCCGCGCTTTACTGGTGACCCTCGACGTTGGATCTGCCGTAGCGATCCTTCCGAACACGACGCCATTGCAATGGCCAACGACAAGTCAATGGCGATTAAACTTCCCGAATTTTGGGAGGCCCAGGCCGAGGTCTGGTTCGTTCAAGCCGAAGCCCAATTTCAGCTTCGGCGCCTCACCAACGACGACCTGCGCTACTGCCATGTCGTCGCCTCCCTCGGGCCCGGCACGGCCGCTCGAGTTGTGTCCGTCCTTCGCCACCCACCGGACGGCCACAAGTACGAGGCACTCAAGCGGCTACTCCTAGCCACGTTCAGCCTCACGGACGACGCACGGGCCGACCGCCTCCTGGATCTCCCCGAGCTCGGTGAGACGTGTCCGTCGGTCCGAATGGACCATATGCTGTCACTGTTGGGCGACGAAGCCCCCGGTTCGCTATTCCGGGCGCTTTTCCGTCGCCAACTTCCAGCGCAGGTTCGCCTCGCGTTGGCCGGGACCGGGCTAACGGAACCCCGAGCATTGGCGGCCGAGGCGGACAAGTACTTCGCCGCTTCGGACACGCGGGCGAGCGTTGGCGTGGCCGTCACGGCCTTCGACGCTGCTGTTCCACAGCATCATCTTCTACAGCACGCTGAGTTTCAGCAGCATGATGATACGCACCTCGTGAACGCCGCCACGCCCCGCCCACCGCCGCGGCGAAAACCGCCACCGCGGGGAAACCCGTCGACTCCACCGGCCTGGCGGAGCCAGCCGCGCTCCTCCAGCTCCACCACCTGGTGCTGGTTCCACGCCAAGTTCGGCCACGAAGCTCGGCGGTGTCATCCGCCGTGCTCCTTCAACGGGTCGGGAAACGCCCGGGCCGGCGCTCAATTGTGGCGATGAGCGCCGGCCGTTCGAGCAGCCTGCTGTTCATAACGGACACCTTCTCCGGGCGCCGTTACCTGTGCGACACGGGAGCACAGGTGAGTGTCATTCCCGCCGGCACGTCAGACAAGCACGCCGCGGGTGGGGGCCCCGCGCTGCTTGCCGCGAACGGGACGCCCATCCGTACGTACGGAAAACGCTGCCTCTCTCTGCGGCTTGGAGGGCAGGTTTTCCGATGGACGTTCGTCACCGCCGACGTGCCCATGGCACTGCTTGGCGCGGACTTCCTGTGCGCTAATGGGCTCCTGGTCGACGTCAAGCGCAGACGGCTTGTCCAGGCCGAGACGTTCAGCTCGCTCGCATGTGCATTGCCCAGCTCAACGAGCGGCTTGCCAAGCGGCTTGCCGAACGATTCGGTTCCGGCCACGTTGGTCTGTACGCTTCCGGCAGCGGACGCATTCACCCGCCTCCTCGCCGGCTTCCCGGCCCTCACGCGGCCCACCTTCTCGGCGGGGGCCGTCAAGCACGGGGTGGCCCATCACATCCCCACCGTCGGGCCACCGGTCTACGCCCGGGCACGCCGCCTCGAGCCGACGAAGCTGGCGGTGGCAAAAGCGGAGTTCGCTACCCTGGAGCGACTCGGCATCGTTCGGCGCTCAGAGAGCGCTTGGGCGTCGCCGCTGCACATCGTGCCGAAGCCCGGCGGGGGATGGCGACCGTGCGGGGACTATCGCCGTCTCAATGACGCCACGACTCCCGACCGCTACCCCGTCCCCCACATTCAGGACTTTTCCGCCCGTTTGGCGGGCAGGTCCTTCTTCTCGAAGGTGGACCTCATACGCGGCTACCATCAGGTCCCCGTCAGGCCGGAGGACGTCCCGAAGACGGCGGTCATCACGCCATTCGGACTCTTCGAGTTCCTGCGCATGCCCTTCGGTCTGAAGAATGCGGCTCAGGCATTCCAGCGACTGATGGACAGCGTCCTGCGCGACTTGGATTTTGTCTACGTCTACCTGGACGATATCCTCGTCGCCAGCGCGTCCCGTGAAGAGCACCTACGCCACCTCCGCACGCTCTTCGAACGCCTGGGCCAGCATGGCCTGATTGTGAACCCCGCAAAGTGCCGGTTCGGCGCCGCCACAATCGATTTTCTGGGGCACCGTGTCACCAGGCACGGAGCCGTCCCCCTGCCGGCCAAGGTGGAGGCGGTGAAGGGGTTTCCGCGCCCCCGCACGATCAGAGGGCTGCAGGAGTTCCTGGGCATGGTGAACTTTTACCATCGGTTCCTGCCCCGTATCGCCCAGCTCCTGCGCCCCCTGCACGAAGCTCTCCGAGGTAAGCCGGGCAAAGGCGACGTTACCTGGACCGAGCAGATGGACACGGCGTTCACGGGCGCGAAGCTCGCCTTGGCTAACGCCACCATGCTCGCGCACCCGGCGCCCGATGCACCGATCGCCCTCACCACCGATGCCTCGGACTACGCGGTGGGCGCGGTGCACGAGCAATGGGTGCGTGGAGCTTGGCAACCGCTGGCGTTCTTTAGCCGGCAGCTTTGCCCGCCCGAACGCCGTTACAGTACCTTCGACCGCGAGTTGCTCGGACTTCACTTGGCGGTCAGGCACTTCCGCCATCTGCTCGAGGGCCGGGCGTTCACTGCCTTCGTCGACCACAAGCCGCTGATCTTCGCGATGGGCAAGGTCACCGAGCCATGGTCGGCCCGGCAGCAGCGTCACCTCTCGGCCGTGTCCGAGTACACGACGGACATCCAGCACGTCGCGGGGAAGGACAACCCGGTGGCGGATTGCCTTTCCCGGGCCGTCGCCCACGCAGTCCACCTCGGCATCGACTATGCCCGGATGGCAGCGGACCAGGCCGCTGACCCCGACGTCCAGGCCTTGCGGACCGCCGTCACGGGCCTCCGCGTCACCGAGGTGCCGTTCGACGGCGCGGGCGCGGCCCTCTTGTGCGACGTCTCCCTCGGGCGTCCTCGCCCCATTGTGCCCGCGGGCTGGCAGCGCCAGGTGTTTGACACCATCCACGGCCTGTCCCACCCGGGCGCGAGGGCCTCCCAAAGGCTGATCGCCGACAAGTTCGTCTGGCATGGCCTCCGGAAGGCCGTCCGCGGCTGGGCCAGGACATGCCTCGCGTGCCAGCGCGCCAAGGTGCACCGGCACACCCAGGCCCCGTTGGCCCCGTTCACGGTGCCGGAACGCCGGTTTGACCACGTCCACGTGGACCTGGTGGGACCTCTGCCCCCCTCGCGGGGTTTCACCCACGTCCTCACCATGGTGGACCGCACCACCCGGTGGCCGGAGGCCGTGCCCTTGGCGTCGACAACGGCGGCCGATGTCGCGCAGGCTTTCATCGCCACCTGGGTCGCCCGGTTCGGCGCCCCCTCAGACATCTCATCCGACCGCGGCCCCCAGTTCACCTCGGAGCTCTGGGGGGCGGTTGCGCAGGGGCTCGGGGTCCGGCTGCACCGAACCACGGCCTACCACCCCCAGGCTAACGGCCTGTGTGAGCGATTTCACCGCTCATTGAAGGCCGCGCTCTGGGCCACCCTCCGCGACGGCGGCTGGGTCGACAGGCTCCCCTGGGTCCTGCTGGGCCTCCGGACGGCGCCCAAGGAGGACCTGCGCGCATCCGCGGCGGAGTTGGTCTTCGGGCAACCGCTGCGGGTGCCGGGCGAGTTCCTCCCCGACTCCACGGCACCATGGTCCGCGGCACAGCAGCGCTCCGCTCTGCAAGAGACCGCCCAGAGGTTCGCCCCGGTGCCAACGGCATGCCACGGGCACCCACCGACGCACGTCGCCCCGGAGCTTCGCACGGCGGAGTACGTCTTCGTCCGCCACGATGCCCATCGGACACCACTGCGGCCCCCGTACGACGGGCCTTTCCGCGTGCTGGAGACCGGGGCGAAGCACTTCACCCTGGACATCGGCGGTACTCCTGACCGCGTTTCGGTAGACCGCCTCAAGCCGGCCCACCTCGATGTGGACCATCCACCGCCAGTGGCCCGACCCCCACGTCGGGGCCGCCCTCCTGCGGGCGGACCCCCGGCACCGCCCAGCCCCGCCGCCACGGCGCCCCCCGGTCCTGTACCCATCCCAGGGGCAGCCAGGGGCATCCCACCTGGTATCCCTGCACCCCAGACGCCGCCGATCGCCAGGGGGCGCTTCGGCCGGGTCATTCGTCTGCCCCGCAAACTGGCCCTCCAGGTGCGCGGGAATTCTGGGGGGGCGCGTGTGGCGGACACAAAAGCCCACTGGCGTGGTGACATCATTCCACGCACCAAGTGGGCGGTGGCCACGCCCGAGGGGTAGGCGTGGCCTCAGGATACACACCGGGCGACCAGCCCGGAAGAGTTCAGTGTTACAGTGTAGTCTTACAATAAAGACGTTCATATGTTACCGCTTGTCCGCTTCCTCCTTGCTCACAAGCAGCGCGCGTAACGCCGCGCTTTAATGTAATAATTCGACAGGGACAACAGTCTTATCAGTTTGAAATTTATTGAGCGTGATCCACACAACAATTGTATTGAAGAGTATAAATTTATAATGCCATAGCTTACGTGGTCTGGCAGCCATATTGGATCAAATAAAAAACGTTAAAAAACGGAAGAGTTGGCTCGCAACAAGTTGACTGCGCAGGGTAATTATTCTATGAATACCATCTAGTTTTCCTTGCCATCCAGATCCAGGCATACTTGCCAAAGTTGTCAGTTAATTGTAATGTCCATTATATCATTGGACAAAAATCCCACGCTGTGTGGGATTGTTCCTCGTCACCATGTCAGGCTGCCTGTGCCAGCATCTCTCCCTATATGCTGATGCCAAGAAAATGAACAACTGGTTAACGATCTTAAACGAGTGTTTTAATTCAGGAAGGAGTCAAACTCTCACTTTATTCATCCTTAAGGATTGCCTCTGAAGTCCTGGACCTCAGCATCACCTATAACCTGTCTTCAGCAGATCATATCTCCAAGCTGGACTGCAAAGCCAGTTGCCACCTGGTAATTATCTGCAGTGGCAATTGTTCCTACCTCTGCTGTACTCAGCTTATATAGTACAGTACTGTAGTGTACCAGGCCTTCCTCCAAAGTGCCATGGAATATGGTGCCCCATGATGGGGTTGGTGCTGCTGCTTCCATGTATTGTTTCCCTTGAAACTCTCCACATTATTGACATCTTGTGAGGATGAGCTGAGGCTTTTTCATTTCTGCGGCTGCTTTTCATGGTCATCACAGACAGGTAGGTTGACCTGCAGTTTTTACCTGCTCTATTCTGTACTTTCCCCTCTGACCGTCTCACTTTCCTTTATAACACCCACCCAACAACTATCAGGGATGCCTCTTCATGGTGGTTGTACCCCCCAATGCAATACGGGGGCCAAATCTTTCCCATTCTTCCCTGCTGCCCAGATTTGTCAGGGCAGTGCAGGCATGGTCAGAGAGCCGATCGGTCCCCATGGTCCAGCTCTTTCCCTCCCTCTGTCTGTCTGTCTCTCTCTTTCTTTCTCACTCTCTCTCTAACTCCGTCATGCCCTAACTTCGTGAAGGCGGGTGTACACCATCTGGGATGTTTGTGGATCTTTGGGTCGGTCCTGCGAGATCGATCAGCTGTCTCCATGACGCAGGCTTGTTTGAAAGAACTGTCCTGGGCTATACAACAACAACAACAACAACAACAACATTAGGTGGCTGTGGAGCGGAGTGCATAGACGGAGATATTCCAGTGGGCCTGGAGTGGTTAGTGCAGACAACAATGAGGAATGTTGGAGTTCTTGAGATACCAACACCAGGATGGGATTGGGGCCTGTCGAATTGAAGAAAGAATAGCTGGGGAGAGACCCAGATGAATAGGAGATGTTCTTTGAGATAAACATTTCTGTTGGGTGTAGAATGATGAATAGGAGATATTCTTTTCGAGAAACGTTTCTAGTGGGTGTAGAATATTCAAAAGTGTAGCACGAAGCTGGATTGGGAAATCAATGATATTAGAATAGAGATTTTGAATATTGGTGAACTGCATTGTTTGGGATGGTGGAGGAATAGGAAGTGAGGGCAGGAGTGCTAAGTGGTGGCAATGGTGGGGGACACTACAAACACAGGCGTATGACTAGGAGTGGCATGGGAGGGGTGCAGGCTTGGAGCATGTGATGGGAAGCAAGGCGAGGATGTGAGAGTTGGGGGAGGGAGGGCATAAAGCTGAACTTGAGGGAAAATATGTGAGGAGGAGATGGGGTGGAGTGGTGGGTGTTTATCCAGTATGCATCTCTTGTCCATTTCAGAATCCTGACAAGTCTCGCAGTCCCTGCCGCTGAAAATCATACCCATAGCATGATGCTGCCACCGCCATGCTTGACGGTAGGGATGGTGTTTATGCAAACTCCAGGCATGCCGTTATGTGCCTTTTTCTCAGCAGTGGCTTCCATCTGTACACTCTCCCATGCTAATGATGGAGCTCACTGTGCCCTTGGGAACTTTCAACACTCTAGAAATTGTTTATACCCTTCTCCAGATCTATACCTCCTCACAAATCTATCTTTGAGTTCTACGGACATTCCTTGGACTTCATGGTAGAGTTTCTGCTCTGACATGCATTGTCAATTGTGGGACCTTATATAGAAAGGTGTGTTTCTTTATAAATCATATCCAATCATTTTAATTGGCCACAGGTGGACTCAAATCAAGTTGTAGAGACATCTCAAAGATGACCAAAGGAAATTGGATGCACATGAGCTTGATTTGGAGTGTCATAGCAAAAGGGTTGAATACTTATTGACTCAAGACATTTCAGATTTTCTATTTTAATTCTTTTTTTTTTTAATCCTAAAATTCCACTGTAAGATTATGGGATATTATGTGTAGATCAGTAATAAAAAAATCTCAGTTTAATCCATTTTAAATTCTGGCTGAAGCATATAAAATGTGAAATAGTCAAGGGGTGCGAATATGGCACTGTACATGCTTACACATATAGTGGACAGAATGATGGCACTGTACATGCTTACACATATAGTGGACAGAATGATGGCACTGTACATGCTTACACATATAGTGGACAGAATGATGGCACTGTATATGCTTACACATATAGTGGACAGAATGATGGCACTGTACATGCTAACACATATAATGGACAGAATGATGGCACTGTATATGCTTACACATATAGTGCACAGAATGATGGCACTGTACATGCTTACACATATAGTGCACAGAATGATGGCACTGTACATGCTAACACATATAATGGACAGAATGATGGCACTGTATATGCTTACACATATAGTGGACAGAATGATGGCACTGTACATGCTAACACATATAGTGGACAGAATGATGGCACTGTACATGCTAACACATATAGTGGACAGAATGATGGCACTGTACATGCTTACACATATAGTGGACAGAATGATGGCACTGTACATGCTTACACATATAGTGGACAGAATGATGGCGCTGTACATGCTTACACATATAGTGGACAGAATGCTGGCACTGTATATGCTTACACATATAGTGGACAGAATGATGGCACTGTACATGCTAACACATATAGTGGACAGAATGCTGGCACTGTACATGCTTACACATATAATGGACAGAATGATGGCACTGTATATGCTTACACATATAGTGGACAGAATGATGGCACTGTATATGCTTACACATATAGTGGACAGAATAATGGCACTGTACATGCTTACACATATAGTGGACAGAATGATGGCACTGTACATGCTTACACATATAGTGGACAGAATGATGGCACTGTACATGCTTACACATATAGTGGACAGAATGATGGCACTGTACATGCTTACACATATAGTGGACAGAATGATGGCACTGTACATGCTTACTCATATAGTGGACAGAATGATGGCACTGTATATGCTTACACATATAATGGACAGAATGATGGCACTGTACATGCTAACACAGATAATGGACAGAATGATGGCACTGTATATGCTTACACATATAGTGGACAGAATGATGGCACTGTACATGCTTACACATATAGTGGACAGAATGATGGCACTGTAATGCTTACACATATAGTGGACAGAATGATGGCACTGTACATGCTTACACATATAGTGGACAGAATGATGGCACTGTACATGCTTACACATATAGTGGACAGAATGATGGCACTGTACATGCTTACACATATAGTGGACAGAATGATGGCACTGTACATGCTTACACATATAGTGGACAGAATGATGGCACTGTATATGCTTACACATATAGTGGACAGAATGATGGCACTGTACATGCTAACACATATAATGGACAGAATGATGGCACTGTATATGCTTACACATATAGTCGACAGAATGATGGCACTGTACATGCTAACACATATAATGGACAGAATGATGGCACTGTATATGCTTACACATATAGTGGACAGAATGATGGCACTGTACATGCTAACACATATAATGGACAGAATGATGGCACTGTATATGCTTACACATATAGTGCACAGAATGATGGCACTGTACATGCTTACACATATAGTGCACAGAATGATGGCACTGTACATGCTAACACATATAATGGACAGAATGATGGCACTGTATATGCTTACACATATAGTGGACAGAATGATGGCACTGTACATGCTAACACATATAGTGGACAGAATGATGGCACTGTACATGCTAACACATATAGTGGACAGAATGATGGCACTGTACATGCTTACACATATAGTGGACAGAATGATGGCACTGTACATGCTTACACATATAGTGGACAGAATGATGGCGCTGTACATGCTTACACATATAGTGGACAGAATGATGGCACTGTATATGCTTACACATATAGTGGACAGAATGATGGCACTGTACATGCTAACACATATAGTGGACAGAATGCTGGCACTGTACATGCTTACACATATAATGGACAGAATGATGGCACTGTATATGCTTACACATATAGTGGACAGAATGATGGCACTGTATATGCTTACACATATAGTGGACAGAATAATGGCACTGTACATGCTTACACATATAGTGGACAGAATGATGGCACTGTACATGCTTACACATATAGTGGACAGAATGATGGCACTGTACATGCTTACACATATAGTGGACAGAATGATGGCACTGTACATGCTTACTCATATAGTGGACAGAATGATGGCACTGTATATGCTTACACATATAATGGACAGAATGATGGCACTGTACATGCTAACACATATAATGGACAGAATGATGGCACTGTATATGCTTACACATATAGTGGACAGAATGATGGCACTGTACATGCTTACACATATAGTGGACAGAATGATGGCACTGTATATGCTTACACATATAGTGGACAGAATGATGGCACTGTACATGCTTACACATATAGTGGACAGAATGATGGCACTGTACATGCTTACACATATAGTGGACAGAATGATGGCACTGTACATGCTTACACATATAGTGGACAGAATGATGGCACTGTATATGCTTACACATATAGTGGACAGAATGATGGCACTGTACATGCTAACACATATAATGGACAGAATGATGGCACTGTATATGCTTACACATATAGTCGACAGAATGATGGCACTGTACATGCTAACACATATAATGGACAGAATGATGGCACTGTATATGCTTACACATATAGTGGACAGAATGATGGCACTGTACATGCTTACACATATAGTGGACAGAATGATGGCACTGTATATGCTTACACATATAGTGGACAGAATGATGGCACTGTACATGCTAACACATATAATGGACAGAATGATGGCACTGTATATGCTCACACATATAGTGGACAGAATGATGGCACTGTACATGCTTACACATATAGTGGACAGAATGATGGCACTGTACATGCTTACACATATAGTGGACATAATGATGGCACTGTACATGCTTACACATATAGTGGACAGAATGATGGCACTGTACATGCTTACACATATAGTGGACAGAATGATGGCACTGTATATGCTTACACATATAGTGGACAGAATGATGGCACTGTACATGCTAACACATATAATGGACAGAATGATGGCACTGTATATGTTTACACATATAGTGGACAGAATGATGGCACTGTACATGCTAACACATATAATGGACAGAATGATGGCACTGTATATGCTTACACATATAGTGGACAGAATGATGGCGCTGTACACGCTTACACATATAGTGGACAGAATAATGGCACTGTATATGCTTACACATATAGTGGACAGAATGATGGCACTGTACATGCTAACACATATAGTGGACAGAATGCTGGCACTGTACATGCTTACACATATAATGGACAGAATGCTGGCACTGTACATGCTTACACATATAATGGACAGAATGATGGCACTGTATATGCTTACACATATAGTGGACAGAATGATGGCACTGTACATGCTTACACATATAGTGGACAGAATGATGGCACTGTACATGCTTACACATATAGTGGACAGAATGATGGCACTGTACATGCTCACACATGTCGACAGAATGATGGCACTGTACATGCTCACACATATAGTGGACAGAATGATGGCACTGTACATGCTTACACATATAGTGGACAGAATGATGGCACTGTATATGCTTACACATATAGTGGACAGAATGATGGCACTGTACATGCTAACACATATAATGGACAGAATGATGGCACTGTATATGCTTACACATATAGTGGACAGAATGATGGCACTGTATATGCTTACACATATAGTGGACAGAATGATGGCACTGTACATGCTTACACATATAGTGGACAGAATGACGGCACTGTACATGCTTACACATATAGTGGACAGAATGATGGCACTGTACATGCTTACACATATAGTGGCCAGAATGATGGCACTGTACATGCTTACACATATAGTGGACATAATGATGGCACTGTACATGCTTACACATATAGTGGACATAATGATGGCACTGTACATGCTTACACATATAGTGGACAGAATGATGGCACTGTACATGCTTACACATATAGTGGACAGAATGATGGCACTGTACATGGTTACACATATAGTGGACAGAATGATGGCACTGTACATGCTTACACATATAGTGGATAGAATGATGGCACTGTACATGCTAACACATATAATGGACAGAATTATGGCACTGTATATGCTTACACATATAGTGGACAGAATGATGGCACTGTACATGCTTACACATATAGTGGACTGAATGATGGCACTGTACATGCTTACACATATAGTGGACAGAATGATGGCACTGTACATGCTTACACATATAGTGGACAGAATGATGGCACTGTACATGCTTACACATATAGTGGACAGAATGATGGCACTGTACATGCTAACACATATAATGGACAGAATTATGGCACTGTATATGCTTACACATATAGTGGACAGAATGATGGCACTGTACATGCTTACACATATAGTGGACTGAATGATGGCACTGTACATGCTTACACATATAGTGGACAGAATGATGGCACTGTACATGCTTACACATATAGTGGACAGAATGATGGCACTGTACATGCTTACACATATAGTGGACAGAATGATGGCACTGTACATGCTTACACATATAGTGGACAGAATGATGGCACTGTACATGCTTACACATATAGTGGACAGAATTGCAGTTGAATATCACTAATAAATAATAAAAACAGCACTAAGAAAGTGATGGTACATGGGATACAGGCCATCAAGAAGGATATGGGGAAAGGGGCAGCGGGTCAGGGACGGGTGGCGGATAGTGATTCAAGACTTCGAGTGAAAGGTATAGCAGAGAGGGAAGGAGAATAAGCTATAGGAGAGAAGAGAATCGTTCAGGAATAACAGACAGAGCGCATTATTCTTTCCATAGTGAACAACTAAAATTCCCATTTTTGGAATGAACCACAATCCACTAAAATTCCCATTTTGGTTGCAATCCTTCCCACAAAAATCTCAAGATTTTGCTTAAAACCTTCACTCTTTCATTCCTCTTTTCTCCCGCCTGTGGAACAAACTCCCACACTCCCTTCAATCCCTCTCCTCCCTCCAGGTCTTTAAAACAGCTGTTCACCACCATCTCTTATCTTCCCCCATCCATAACCTTGATCTTTTCTACCCCCACTAATTCACCCCAGATCCACCTTGTTTGAAATTCCAACTTATTTCCTGGAAATCCTGGCAGTGTCCATATGTTTATACCTCTCCCACCCCCCCCCTTCACATGCCTCCCCCCCTTCACATGCCTCCCCCCCTTCACATGCCTCCCCCCCAAAGCCCTCTCCCTCCCACAGATCTCTCGATGTCTCCATGTCTCTAGGTCCCTGCTCTCAAATGTTGTGTTTGTGTCCTTCCCCCTCTCTCCCCATCTTGTCTACCGCTCCCGACGTTATTTGTTTTATGTGTCTGTTTGTCTTTCTGTGTGATTAATGTTCGCTCTTTCACGAGCCTCGATCTTGTATACAACAACAACAACAACAACAACAACAAAAAAAAAAAAAAAAAAAAAAAAAAAACAGAGGCCCAGCAGTTAACCTTGAAAATTCATTGAATTTCATTAAGTACAAAGTTTTACAGCTTTATTAATTAATGAGAAGTTGTAAGTCAAATGACGTGCATTTTTCAATTTCGGACAATGTCCTGGCACCCAATCTGCACGGGATTCAAATGCCAAAACAAGACAATCCGTTGAATACGATTTCAGCCCCGACCCCGACCTCCTCTATCTCCTCACTGCTGGTAGTTCTACAATCCAGATATCATCTCCATTGGCTGTGCATGAGTCATCTTGTCCTGATAAACGGCTATTCCTCCATTGCAGTGCAACCTGCAATCATCCAACACTCCTGGTGCAATTTGGCTATTACACATGGCTCTCCGAAGGGCCCCGAGTTTTCAATCGGAAAGATTCCGTGACGTGGCAGAGTGGCGGTGTCATTGGCCTGAATGAAATTCCCCACAATGTTGGCCTGATTTGGGTCACGCATTGCAAATCCAGCAAAACTTCACTGAGTTAACCGACATCTCAAATGCGACTGATCACTTTTGTGTAAGTATCTCACTTTTTGAATTTCTTTTCTCAAATTTGTCTTCCCTTTCTTCTGTCTTCACCTTGATGTTGGCCTTGTCCCCAATTTTAAGTTGTGCAGTGTCTAAAGCTCGTGGAGGAGTAGCGACACAAATGCATGAGACGACATCAAGCTTGATTTCAGACAAACTAAAGATGTGACACTGAGCTTCGGAGAAGCGACGTAACTTCCTGGAGCACTCTGGGTACGGGCTTCTCCATCAATATGACATCTGCTTTTTCTCTCCACAATCAGCCGTGCAATTCAAGGACCAAAGGGGTTTGTCCGTGCTCTATCCTCTTAATGCTGAGCGTTAAAAGTCTTAGGTGTGACATAGCCAAGTGGGAATCGAACCTCAGACCTCCCAGACTCAAAGCAGATACTTTTAACTATTATGCCACACCATCTTTTTTCCCCTATTACTTCATGGATTGTCTTGCAACTTTCCCATTGTGGTGAGTTTCTCCAAGCATCTATTTATTTCATCCAAGAAGTAGACAGTGCAGATCAAATAGAGCTCAAATCACGAGATTCCTGAAAATCCTTAATGCTCAGCTCAAGCTGTTTGTGAAATGACGGAAACAATTTGAAACAAGAATGATGACACTAAAAGCACTCTCCAAAACCCACACAACTCAGCTGTCGGTATTACCTGGGAGTCTGCAGCCCAGCAGGTGTTCACTGATGAGCTGCTTTTCCTCTTAGGTTTGCTGCACTTTTGTCCACCAACTCAATTTGTACGGTCATTAGCATTACACAAGCCAGAGAACCGTTGCACTAACCCGAGATGTAATCAGTGGATAATGAGACCAAATCAATGGCGTTTTCAGCATTTTTACATAATAAGCTTTCCAGATTGAAATTTCAGCGATGCTTTCTATAGATGGAGCATCTAGCACAATGTGGAAGATATTGTAGACATTTCTTCAGATATCGAGAATAGCCACGCATTGGTCTTGAAATTTTGTCGTCCTCAACAAACTGACGTGTACAACAAAATGCCTCATTACCTCCGCCACTGAAGGTGGATGGTTATGTTTTCAAACCTGTCTGTCTGTTTGTTTGTGAACAAGATATCTCGAAAAGGTGTGGACAGATTCGGACGAAATTTGGCAGAGAGGCAGTGTATGTGACAATGACGAAATGCTTAGATTTTGGTGAAGATCCGGATTTGGATCCGGCTAGTAAAATGTTTTAAGTGATTCTTCGCCATTGGGAGATTGTAAGGCCAGAAACTATACATAGCAGGATATCTCAAAAGGTTGCAGACGAATTTGGACAAAACTTGGTGCAGAGGTTGTGTGTCTGTCAAGGACGAATTTATTCGATTTTGGTGAAGATCTGAGTATGGATTCGGATACAAGAATTATTTAATTTTTAAAGTGATTCTTCACCATTGAGTGACAAGGCTAAAACAGACATGGAGCAGGATATCTCAAAAATTTATGGACGGATTTGGACGACACTTGGTGGATATATCGGGTGTGTGACAAAGACGAATCTATTCGATTTTGGTGAAAATATGAATGCACATCCGGCCTATCAGTGGAATACAAAACGTAAACTGTTCAGCCTGGTGGAGGTATTCGCTGGTGGAGTGCCGTTCTAGTTTTATGAATTGCATCTGAACACAACTAAATTATAATCTAATACGAAATTATAATCTATTACTATGTAAATAATTGGCTGAAATATCAGATATAAGCAAAAGTACTCCCAGTGACGGGAAAAGCGAGAAAAAGTACCGATCCCCAGTGACAGGAAATGTTTTAACTAAATCTATCAATTTAAATTGTTTCATGGACTTTAAAAAGGTTAATTGTGTTGCATTCTTGGATTCACTCGGGCCAAACTTCGATCTACTTGTATCGCCCACCGTGCAATAGATGTGCAAGATTGGGAGGCGGAGGTTGGATTTGTCTTTAAAAAAGGGCAAAATATCGCTATTTTATATTGTGTGTTACACCATGAAAATCTTTATTAAATCTACTTTAATCCAGATGTTCACGTTCATTTAAAAGATTACTGGAAGGGACAATAAAGTGACCAATCAAGAAAAAACAGAAAAGTGAAATGAAAAAGCAAATAACCAACCAGCAGTTTTTCAAACGAAGTGTGGGAAGCGGCCGCCGGAGGCGGGAGACAGACGAACGCACGGACAGACACCACAATTGGTAATAAATATAAGATGAAGGGAGAATGTTTATTTTCCTACACAAAATTCAATATGGGAAAGCAGGATGACAGAAGATGGTGATTGCAAGTAGAAGTGTCATGCGGTATTGTAGGGCAAAAGTGAATGCACTTGAGATGTATGAACAAATGATGAATATGAAATCTGCAAGTAGAAGTGAAAAATTGGAGGTGGGAGGGTAGGTTGAAATATTTCGAAAAGATCATGAATGGTGATGGAAAATGACACAAGTTGGCAATGGGAATAGACCTTGAAACACAAGAGGGAAGAGCAAGATTGGTTTAGACATAAAGAGCCAATTCCACAGGTATGCGAAAAGGTGGGACAAAGAAGTGGAGGCGAGCAACAATTCTGTACTTTGAAAGGTTAACAAGGAGGATGCTTTATCTTTTATATAGAGATAAAGGCTCATGGAGGATCTGCATAAATGCTTGATTTGTTATGGGGCAGTCAAAATCTGGGGGTACACGACCAGGTGAAAGAATGCAAAGATCGAAAGGCCACCAACATGTTTTCCATGAGTAATAAGCCTCGTCTCCAGGGAGTTGCGATGACTGATGCTAATGATGTTTCGAGCTTTGGTCTCTAAAACAAGCACAAGTCAAGAGTGGAATGCAGGAGAGTCAACCCATAAGGGAGAGCAATATTCCATTCATAATATTTCATACAAATGTTTTGTAGCCCATGTTTAGTTCAGCATTGTTTATTAAGGATTTGGAATAGTCTGCAGTGGGGGAAAACCCAGTCTGCATAGGCCATGTTTAGTTCAGCAGTGCTGATTAAGGATTTGGAACAGTCTGCAGTGGGGAAAACCCCAGTCTGCATCGGTCAAGTTTAGTTCAGCATTGCTTATTAAGGATTTGGAATAGTCTGCAGTGGGTGAAAACCCAGTCTGCATAGGCCATGTTTAGCTCAGCAGTGCTGATTAAGGATTTGGAACAGTCTGCAGTGGGGGAAAACCCAGTCTGCATAGGCCATGTTTAGCTCAGCAGTGCTGATTAAGGATTTGGAACAGTCTGCAGTGGGGGAAACCCCAGTCTGCATCGGCCATGTTCAGCTCAGCAGTGCTGATTAAGGATTTGGAACAGTCTGCAGTGGGGGAAAACCCAGTCTGCATCGGCCATGTTCAGTTCAGCAGTGCTGATTAAGGATTTGGAACAGTCTGCAGTGGGGGAAAACCCAGTCTGCATCGGCCATGTTTAGTTCAGCAGTGCTGATTAAGGATTTGGAACAGTCTGCAGTGGGGAAAACCCCAGTCTGCATCGGTCAAGTTTAGTTCAGCATTGCTTATTAAGGATTTGGAATAGTCTGCAGTGGGTGAAAACCCAGTCTGCATAGGCCATGTTTAGCTCAGCAGTGCTGATTAAGGATTTGGAAAAGTCTGCAGTGGGGGAAAACCCAGTCTGCATAGGCCATATTTAGCTCAGCAGTGCTGATTAAGGATTTGGAACAGTCTGCAGTGGGGGAAACCCCAGTCTGCATCGGCCATGTTCAGCTCAGCAGTGCTGATTAAGGATTTGGAACAGTCTGCAGTGGGGGAAAACCCAGTCTGCATCGGCCATGTTCAGTTCAGCAGTGCTGATTAAGGATTTGGAACAGTCTGCAGTGGGGGAAAACCCAGTCTGCATCGGCCATGTTTAGTTCAGCAGTGCTGATTAAGGATTTGGAACAGTCTGCAGTGGGGGAAAACCCAGTCTGCATAAGCCATGTTTAGCTCAGCATTGCTTATTAAGGATTTGGAACAGTCTGCAGTGGGGGAAAAACAGTCTGCATAGGCCATGTTTAGATCAGCAGTGCTGATTAAGGATTTGGAACAGTCTGCAGTGGGGGAAAACCCAGTCTGCATAAGCCATGTTTAGCTCAGCATTGCTTATTAAGGATTTGGAACAGTCTGCAGTGGGGGAAAACCCAGTCTGCATAAGCCATGTTTAGCTCAGCATTGCTTATTAAGGATTTGGAACAGTCAGCCGCGGGGGAAAACCCAGTCTGCTTCGGCCATGTTTAGCTCAGCAGTGCTGATTAAGGATTTGGAACAGTCTGCAGTGGGGGGAAAACCCAGTCTGCAGATAGCTTGGAAATGTGTTCTCTCCAGAAGAAATTATCATTGATTGTAAGGCCCAGGAATAACTGAACTTCTTCCAAAGGTTGATTGCAGAAATGGGTGGGTTGGTTGTTCGTGTCAAATATATTGTCAGCCCTTTGTGATAGACATTGTCAGGATGTGAGACTTGATTGCACGAAATGGCTTGTTCCTGTGTTGATGAAGGGTAAAATAACTTGTCTTATTCTAAACATGCTTGTGTATTATTTGTAAAATGCTTGAGTAATCCTTGGTTCATTTGTTTTTTTTACTTAAATATTTACCATTTCTGTACTGGATTTTTTTAACCTAGTAATTCTTAGGTTAAAAAACGATAATGATCTTTGAAAAATTGTGTTTATGTATACTACACCAATAAAATGCGAGTTGTTAATTTAAAAAATGATAAAAATGATGAAAAAAATTGTATAATTTTTTTTCTTCTATAATTAGTTTTTTTGCATTTTGCGTTTGTTTATTGCGTTCATTTATTGGATTGCATTTTTCAGGATATTCCAAGATTGTGTATTCACCTTTGAAATGCCTAGTCTGGATTTTGTTTCCGAGGTGTCTCCAAACTGTCACCCTGGTGCTTCATCAACCATGTTTTTCAGCTCACCTGGAACGAAGTTCAGGGAAGCTGAAGGGATGGCGCGTTGTCCTTCCGTCCGTCTGTCTGTCCGCCCACAATTGAAACTTCTTCTCTGAAACCGCTAATGGGATTGCGACCAAATTTGGCACAAATGATATTTGTTGTGTTGTGACTAAACTTTGTTCACGGCATTTTAAAAAAAAAGTCGGAGTCTAAGGGGGTTTACCGGGGTCAAAGTGGATCCAGGTTTGACCCCCCCCCCCCCCAAAATAGGAATTTGCTTTTTCCTTTGAAACTACACACAATATTTCGATGAAACTTCACCACAACCTTCATCACCCGTTATGTACCGAAGTTTGTTCGTTCACAGCATTAAAAAATCTGCCCCTTTAAGGTTTATGGGGGGTCAAAGTGGGTCCAGGTTTGACCCTACAAAATAGATATTTGCTTTCTTCTCTGAAACTACACACACAATTTCTATGAAACTTCACCACCCGTGATGTACCAAAGTTTGTTCATGGCATTAAATAAAATCTGCCCCTTTAGAGGTTTACAGGGGGCGGGGGGGTTGCCCCCCCATAATCGGTGTTTGCTTTCTTTTCAGAAACTACACATGCAATTCTGATGAAACTTAACTACAACCTTCATCACCTGTTATGGACCAACGTTTGTTCACGGCATTAAAAAATCTGCCCCTTTGGAGATCTAAGGGGGGGGCGGAGTTTCCCCCCATAATCAGTGTTTGCTTTCTTCTCAGAAACTACACAAGCAATTCTGATGAAACTTGACCACAACCTTAATCACCCGTGTTCTACCAATGTTTGTTCAAGGCATTGGAAAAACTGGGGGGCTGAGGAGGTAGACGAGGTGTTAGGGGGGGCAGGGTTGCCCCCAAAATAGGTATTTTTTGGTTTGTTTGTTTAAAGTCTTATGATTATGTTATTATGATTCTACATGCTGCCCTGTCTTCTAGCAAGCATTGAAATTGGTTTAAGATACCTTTAGTCAGTGCAGTATAATGTTTATTCCACCAGGTGAGTGCCAAGGGTATTGCCCCTATGTTTTGTATACAGAGTCAAGGCTTGTGGAAGAGCTACAGCACAGAATGCATTAGAACACAAAAGGGAAAATAAACAGTAAAGATCTCCTAAGGAGAATGTGGAAGTTGATTCCACAGGTGGGGAAAAAGAGGAATTAAATGAGTGGATGTGAGCAGTGAGTTCGGCTTTTAGGAGTTTCACCAGAAGACTGTGTGTGCCCTGCAAAAATCTGGGGGATGGAGGGACATAGCACGGAAAGAGCAGAGGGTGCAAGACCAGAAATGAGGTGGTAGAAGTGACAAAGAGGCCACCGATCTGTTTGCGATGGCAATGTGATATTCCCATAGACTCAACCTCATCACGGGAGATTCCAGTACTCTGGTAGAAGACCTTGGTTTCCATGGCGTAAACTTTAGTAAGGTGTGAGCCAGGGGCGCCAGGCGAAAAGAGAGAGGAATACCTCACCAAGCTGCAGATGAAGGCCTTGTAGGTGGATCGGAGTTCAGGTGTGCCAAGGAAGGACTTTGTTATGACGCAAGATGCCCAGTCGGCAACTGGTTAGATCCACACGCCCAGTCGGCCCAGATCCACACGTTAGCTTCTAGAGTAGAGGAAGTCAGCACCCCCGGAATGGAGTTGGCCTTGGATGCCATAGACAGAGTGTTTGGAGACTAAGTCAGGATGTCAAACTGTATCAAAAACACGAGATATGTCCAAAGAGATGGCCCTCATCTCCTGGCAGACGTTAATGGTCTCCATCCGTTGTTGGGAGAGTCGGAGCAGTATGGTATGGTATGAATCCAGGTATGAATACCAGGTATGAATACCAGGTATGAATCCGAATTTGGTGATCTGAGATGAGGCCGGAGGAAGTTGCTGGATTCATCCATATCATCATTCAATAATTATATGTTTCTTAAATTGTTTTTAGTTCTTCCCAATGTTCTAACTCCATCTATCTTTGTTTTATCTTCCTCATCTTCCTTATTACTTTTCTTTCTAGCCTCTTCCTCAACTTTTTCCGAGTCCACAACAACATCATCATTAATATGGTTCCTCTATCTTTGTAATATGTTTCCTTTTCCTCAGTTTCCTGGTCAATCCTTGAGTATCCATCTCTTTCACCCCACAGGATATACTCGTGTATATACAGTGCATTCAAAAAGTATTCAGACCCCTTCACTTTTTTCACATTTTGTTGTTGCAGCCTTATGCTAAAATCGTTTAAATTCATTTTTTCACTCATCAATCTTCACTCAATACCCCATAATGACAAATAGAAAACAGAATTTTAGAAAGTTTTGCATAATTATTAAAAAGAAAAAACTGAAATATCACATTGACATAAGTATTCAGACCCTTTGCTATGACACTTGAAATTTAACTCATGTGTCTCCCATTTCTCTTGATCATCTTTGAGATGTTTCTACACCTTGATTGGAGTCCACCTGTGGTAAATTAAAGTGATTGGACATGATTTGGAAAGGCACATACCTGTCTATATAAGGTCTCACAGCTGACAATGCATATCAGAGCAAAAACCAAGCCATGAGGTCGAAGGAACTGCCTGCAGAGCTCAGGGACAGGATTGTGTCGATGCACAGATTTGGGGAAGCCTACAAAAAAATTTCTGCTGCATTGAAGGTTCCCAAGAGCACAGTGGCCTCCATAATTCTTAAATGGAAGAAGTTTGGAACAACCAGGACTCTTCCGAGAGCTGGCCGCCCGGCCAAACTGAGCAATCGGGGGAGAAGCACCTTGGTAAGAGAGGTGACCAAGAACCCGATGATCACTCTGGCTGAGCTCCAGAGATCCTGTGTGGAGATGGGAGAAACTTCCAGAAGGACAACCATCACTGCAACATTCCACCGATCTGGGCTTTATGGCAGAGTGGCCAGACGGAAGCCTCTCCTCAGTGAAAGACACATGAAAGCCCGCTTGGAGTTTGCAAAAAAGCACCTAAAGGACTCTCAGACTGTGAGAAACAAGATTCTGTGGTCTGATGAAACCAAGATTGAACTGCTTGGCCTCAATTCTAAGTGCCATGTCTGGAGGAAACCAGGCACCGCTCATCACCTTCCCAATACCATCGCAACGGTGAAGCATGGTGGTGGCAGCATCATGCTGTGGGGGTTTTTTTCAGCAGCAGGGACTGGGGGACCGCTCAGGGTTGAGGGAACAATGACCGGAGCAAAGTACAGAGATATCCTGAATGAAAACCTGAAACAGAGCGCTCAGGACTACAGACTGGGCTGAAGGTTCACCTTCCAACAGGACAATGACCCGAAGCACACAGCCAAGGCAACGCAGGAGTGGCTTCAGGACAACTCTGTGAAGGTCCTTGAGTGGCCCAACCAGAGCCCTGACTTGAACCCAATCGAACATCTCTGGAGAGACCTGAAAATGGCTGACTGCCGTCGGTCCCCATCGAACCTGACAGAGCTTGAGAGGATCCGCAGAGAATGGCAGAAAATCCCCAAATCCAGGTGTGCAAACCTTGTCACGTCATACCCAAGAAGACTCGAGGCTGTAATCGCTGCCAAACGTGCTTCAACTAAGTACTGGGTTTCGGGTTTGAATACTTATGTCAGTGATATTTCAGTTTTTTCTTTTTAATAAATTTGCAAAACTTCCTAAAATCCTGTTTTCTCTTTGTCATTATGGGGTATTGAGTGCACATTTATGAGGGAAAAAATGAATTTAAACGATTTCAGCATGAGGCTGCAACATAACAAAATGTGAAAAACGTGAAGGGGTCTGAATACTTTATGAATGAATTATATATATATATATATATATATATATATGTATATATATATAATATATATATATATATATATATATATATATATATATATCTATATATATCTACATATATATATATATATATATATATATATATATATATATATATATATATATATATATTGTTGCGGATTTGTAATTGTTGTAAATATCACCCTCTGTAAGTGTAATGAATTCTTGTAAATATCTCCGTTTGGTGTGTAAAGGTCAAAGGTTGTCCTCCTTCGTTACTCCATATACATACACGTAGCCAATCATATACCCTTTTAAATAGTTATCTCCTTATTCTATGTAGTTGAAGGCTCTGTTTCCACTAGTTGACACTGCATTGCACCGAATTCAAATAAGGTAGAATCCCCTGAAATATCCCCATGGCCTCCGAAAACCTGCCAGCAAGGCGGTGTTCGCCGCTGCTGCTTTGGGGTTGTGTTCTTCGCCGCAAGACTCCATTAGCCACGAGGTAATCTCGGAGAAAGGGGGGGGGAGGAGCCACCTTGCAGGCGTGTCTCCGCCCCTCGTCATCGGAAGGAGGAGTGAGCCAGCCCTTGCCGACCAACCAAGGATGAGTGGGTATGGCTCAAGAGGGTGGGGTTATAAAACCCATTGCATCAGCCCCCACGGGAGAGATGAGTGAAGGAGCCCCACGAGCAGTTCTGCAGAGGGAGTTCTGAAGTGAGAGTTCTGTGGAGGGAGGTGCTTGAAGGTTCATGAGAGTTGGACAGAGAAGGTACAAGGTCGGTGAGAAGGCACGAACGAGAGGCGTGATCCAGCAAGACTCAAAGAGAGAGACGTGAGGGGGTGCCTGTATTGCGGCAATAGGCCGAGACCCTCTAGGCCCTATTGCCGGTCGGTGAGACGCGAAGCGGAGCTGTGTTTGCCGGGTTTTCGCCTCGACCCCAAAGCGTGGATCGGAGCGCGCGCTTGGAGCCGGACCTCGATGCCACCATCTACCTGGACCCTCCTCTGCCGTCCCAAACCATTCCTGCCATTCCATCCTATTGTGTACGTGAGTTTGTTTTGTGTGTCTTGTCCCTGGGTATAAGTAAGCTTGTATAAGTTAATATTGCACTGTGTCTTCTGGTCCTTCCATCCTTCTGTAAATTATTTTCGTATCTTTCCTTCTCCTTGGTTCTTTTGGTCTTGTACATAATAGTTAGTAATAAATTATATTTGTTCTTCCTACTTTTGCCTTCTTCTTCTTCACATCCGATCGTCTTTGAGGTTTCCACATTGAACACCTGTGGCGCGATATTGGCCAACGTTTCGGAATCGGCTTAGTGAATGCTAATGACTCGAACTTCGGGTTGCTAAAAACCGCTCGGCAACTAGACCATCTAAAACCAGGGTTCGAGCAGGGGAGTCCCTCCCCTGCTTCGCGGTCAGGAGTGGCACTCAGGTCCTTGGGACTTTTCATAGACCAAATACCCTGGCTGCTCCCGACCGGAAGGAGCGTTGGGACTTCAGGACTCACGTCGGTCAGTCATAGACAAGGGGATTAATCCCCCCTTCTTAAGGGGAAAAAGGCCGACGTAGAGATCCATAACTATATATATATATATATATATATATATATATATATATATATATATATATATATATATATATATATATATATATATATATATATATATATCAAACATTTTTAATCTGGATTTCTCGACAACCCTACATCTGCAATTTTCAGGTTTGGTCGAGCAAAGAACACTGAAATATAAAATCTCCCATTTTTACAGACTTGGCATTTAATATGGAATATTTTTTTTTCTTGACTTGGGTTTACTTTCTGAACTCAGTATATCAATCTGGTGAGTTTCTTTTACCCTTCGGTGATGTCTTTGTTGAAAGAACCATGTCACTGATTGTCTTTCGCAGCAAGAAGTCAATAACAGGATTATATCACAGGTGGCGTGACAAAATGTAAGGACAAGTACATTTGACGAGCTTCACAATCGGGTATTTAAGGGTTGTTGCGTTCTGTATTAGTTGAAAACAACTGCTGCACGTCTACAAAAGTTATTGCCGCTTCCTCTGGAGATGGTCCGTCAACTTGACAATGCTGTTTGTCATGGAGTGGTGGCTTTACGAAATTCTGGCATGAAACAGCGTGCTATTGCTCGGCAGTATGACATCACTCAAGGTCAGCTGTCAAAGATCCTGAAACGAAATGCTCAGAGGGGTGTCCCTACTCCAATACCGAGGCCAGGACGTCCACGCAGAACCACAAAGAGAGATGATCACCAGCTGCACCGGTTAGTCTGCAATGGCCGTACCAAGTCAGCTAATTGGCTTAGGGCTGAGTGGCAGCAACTGACAAATGTGCCTGTATCCAGAAGTCTAGTCAACCAATGACTGGTTCAAGCAGGCTATCGTGCCAGGCGTCCCCTGAGAAAGCCACGCCTGACCAGACAACACAGCCAGCGCCGATTCCAGTGGGCCAGAGAGCACCGTCAATGGCAGCCAGGACACTGGAATCACGTGACCTTCAGTGACGAGTCTAGATTTCTGGTCTATCGTCAAGATGGCCATGTCCGAGTGCGCAGACAAGTGCATGAAGCCCACAACGAAGATTGTATAGTGCCAAGAGTCCAAGCTGGAGGTGGTGGGGTGACCATTTGGGCTGCTTTTCATGCAGGGGGCAAAACTGACCTGGTTGTTCTGAATGGAAATCTGAACCAGTTCAAGTACAGGGTCATTCTGGAAGAAACATTACTTCCATTTGCTCGTGCAGCCTTTCGAGGAAACTTTGCCTTCCAAGATGACAATGCACGGCCTCATCGTGCTCGCATGACCCAACACTTTCTTGCTGACCGTGGTGTAGAGCATATGGAATGGCCTGCCATGTCCCCGGATATGAATCCGATAGAGAACTTGTGGGCAGAATTAACGCGTCAAATCGACAACTTGGACCAGCAGCCTCCTTCTGTGCGTGAATTGCAGCAGACTATTTTCACTGCATGGCAAGCGATTCCTGTCCAAACCTTGGCAAATCTCGTGAACAGCATGCCTCGACGTGTACGTGCTCTCCTGAATGCTCGTGGGGGTTACACGAAATACTGAACTGTAATTTTACTGTCCGTAATCCCAGTCATAATTTAGCTTTTGTCTTTGTTGAAATTTTTTTTGGCTAATGTGCAAAATAAAGAGATACTTCTGGAAAACGTACAGAAGTTTAACACAGTACTGTCCATGAATTGAGTTCGATATCAGTTTACATCACTTTCAAGGATCAATTTATTTGCTTCGAAATGTCAAATGTGGTTTTTGTTTCTTTTAAAGGTCACATTAACAAAATCTAGAATAATTTCAACATAATTCCATGAACTTTTGGTTCTAAGTCATCTTGAAAAGTAAGTTCACCCCCACAAAAAAAAATAATCCATATTAAATGTCAAGTCTGTATATTGTAGTACGTATTTATTAAGATACTGAATACCTTTTTCTTGTAAGTGTAACCTTAAACACAAATATGATGGTTTTACTGAAGTTTACCTCCCCTTCTTGCTGCCATTTAAGTGTCAGAAATACATGGCTATGTCTATGCAGTTGGGATCAGTATTTGGGATTTAAGGCTTCAGCACTGTTGTGTTATTGTCATTTATCGGACTTTTGAACATGTATTAAGGATGCGTGTTAGGGATAAGATGTCCATTGCTGCTTTGCTCAGGGTGACAGTGATGTATATCGGAAATTACCTTAATCATGGTTTGGTTATCTCGGTTGCCGTACTCGCAACAATATGGAAGATGGATATGAATACATGCAATACCGGTACCACTGCATCGTTCTGTTTGTAAATCAGCTTGGATCTCCTCACTTTCTACATAGAATTTAGTTCCCAGTCTCCATCATTGTGATACTGGGAAGGGGGTGCGAAGAGGAGGAATCCATAGCTAAACTGTGGTAAGTGTCGTATGGTCCGTGCATAGGCATAGTTTGACTTCTATATTTGGGGAGGAGGGGGGGGGGGGGCAAAGGCCTAATATTAATAACTAGCAGGAGTTCCCGGCGTTGCCGGGGAGGGGGAGGGAGGAGGCAGGAGAGGGAGGAGTGAGCAAGGGAGTGGGGGGAGTGGAAGGTCAAGGGGTGCGAGAGGTGAGGGGAGAGGGAGGGGAGAGGGACGGGAAAGATATACTACATGTACATCTTTTGGGGGGGGGGGGGGGGGGCTTTGACAGTCCCCTCCGTTTTGGGGGAGGGAAATGAGGAGAAAAAATTTACCCTTGCAAAGAGTGCTTTAACCTCGGTGTTGCACAGGTAAAAAAAGGAAAGTGTTATACCCTCTAACCTCATTGTTGCACAGGTAAAAAAAAGGAAACTGTAATAACCTCTGCTGCCATCACCAGGTGGCGCTACACGGTACACATTTACATAGAGAATTTATGCCCCTCTCCCGGTCCCCCACACCCCCACATGAGGCCGCGGCCACATAGCCTATGTTACACCACAGCCAAAGTTGTATTTGCATTTGTACCCTGAGTAAAGTATATCAGCGTTTATAGCTGGAGTACCCGGCGTTTCTCAAGCGAAAAATAAACATTAACAGATTTGAAATGAGTTTAAATAGAATGGAAAAGCAATTACATCCAAATCAGAATCCATCACAAATGTCAAATAATCATTTCATCTTTTTTGTTGAATATCTGCTGCTGAATGTGCCGTTCATCACGTTTCTGATTTAAGCATGATGCCGTTCAGGAAGAAGATGCCTTACTACCAACTTTGTACACTTCCGGAATTGTTTGATTTATTTGTATTCAAATGTTTGCAAATTGTTTTGTATTTATTGATGGGAATGTGTCCTTGTATATAATTATAACTGTCATTAATCAAAAACGCTTAGGCACTATAGAGCGATTTTTTTTAAATCCCCAAAAACGAAGTTAAAAAAGAATTAATTTTTTTTGCCTAAAACACTCCCAGGCACTCACTGATGAACCTCTGAAAGTTTGATGAAGATCCGTTCAGCCATCTCTGAGAAAAATGGTGACAGACAGGCAGACAGACAGACCAACGGCTCACTTATAGTATAGATGGGTAGCTAGGTCTGACTTCCAAAATTACCGTTTGTTAGTGTAGTTACAGTGTATGTGAAATGACAAATACAGTTTACGTTCATTATTGTAACTCACGTTTAAATACGGGATGTTTTTATCTTAAGATAATTAATAAGATAATAATTAAGATATAATTATATAGAATTATTAAGATATAATTATAATTATTGATAATAATTGTTCATTATCTTAAGATAATAATTGTAAACTTAAGAAAGAAAAATGAAGGTGGGGCATTGCCTCCCTACCCCCCACTAAACTCCACCAGTGGGTCTGTGTGTTTTCAGTAGCGGTCAGATTGCTATTTAACAGCGGCCTGTCAGAGTAAGTTGTTTGTTACACATGATGCTGACCAGGCAGCGTATGTAATTTATAGACAGGTTAGACATTAATTTTGTGGGCGTAAACACCTCGTGTTTTTAGGCAGTGCTAGTAGGTAAGAACTTCCCATGAGAGACACATGTCATGAGTGCAAAAGGCTTGATCTGTCTGGCCAGTGTGTGTCAGCCATGGCAGTATCATGTGCTGTGGAGCCAGAAGTGCCTTGGTGCATTTGTTTTTTATTGCTGCCGCCCTGTGGGCAGGTGGCCAGTGGGAATCCTCGTTTGGAGGAGGGAATAGATCAAGAGAGACCTGGAGATGAAGATGAGGAAGAGGAAGGGGCCTCATGTGTGAGAGATCAGGAAACCTTGTGTGAAAGGAGCACATGAGAGCAAGCTGTTCACGGTGGAGATTTGGAAGGGACTGATTGTGGATTTGTCTCTGGATGAATTAACCTTAGCGGGGATCACCCTGTGTTTTGGAGGGCAAAGAGGAAGAAGACATAGGGCAGATCAGGAGGCTTCAATCTAAAAAGGACAAAGGGGTCCATGAGGCCTGTGTGGCTGATCATCACTGGCCTTCCTTGTGACTGAATTTCATCATGTTCTGTTTGGCTTTCTGCGTCTTCAGAGCTACTTGTCACTGGCTCTCGTCTCTCTCCTGGTTTCCAAAGCGGGCTGCATACACATTGAGCATCAGAGAAAAGGGACGTCTCACCTGCATTATTGTCTTGTTGCAGGAGTGTGATCTGTGGCGCCTGGTGAGTTAGGAATTGCTTTCTTTACAGTCATTGTACATAAGTTTTAATATTTCCATTGACCTCTTTGTCCATTTGACTCGCTCGGTTCGTTCAGTTTTTGTTCATAGCGTCTTGTTTACCCTCCTCTCTGTAGTTTACTTTCCAAAAAATTCCTTTAAAAAGTAAAAAACAAAACAAAAAAAAACGTGTTTGAGCCATCTGTCTGCTTTTCGTTTGTGCGTTGCCGTTGATTTTGGCCCAATTGAACGATCCTTGGAGAACGGTAAAATTATCATTCGTTGAACGCAGTGCAATAAATGATTGTTTGGTCCATCTTCCAAGACTGAGGTTTCTGTCTTAACAGGAGCTTCAGACGTGACAATATGTATTATGGCCCAGCTGTGTAACTATATACATTTTATGCCTCCGCAACGGAAGGTGGCTGGAGGCGTTATGTTTTCGGGTTTGTTTGCTAAACCTCGTCTGTCTCAGCAACCACATATTCGATTGAGACAAAACTTTCAGGGTAGGAGAGACACCTATGCAGAATGTTTTTATGATAATTGTGATGTCATAGGTCACGTGGTATGGCAGCCATCTATGATTAACCGCAAATAATTTTGAAAAGATTTCTCAGAAACTGCTGAATGGAAAAATTTCAAACTTGCCACATTTTCAAGTACTCCCAATGGGGAACAAAAGCATGATAATGATGACATTGTGGCGGACACAAAAGCCCACTGGCGTGGTGACATCATTCCGCGCACCAAGTGGGCGGTGGCCAAGCCCGAGGGGTAGGCGTGGCCTCATGATATACACCGGGCGCGCAGCCCGGAGCGCGCCAGTGTTACAGTGAGCTCCTGAAATAAAGACGCTTATAAGTTACCGCTTGTCCACTTCCTCCTTGCTCGCAAGCAGCGCGCGTAACGCCGCGCTTTACTGGTGACCCCCTCGACGTTGGATCTGCCGGAGCGATCCTTCCACACGCGACGCCATTGCCATGGCCAACTTCATCAAACTTCCCGAATTTTGGGAGGCTCAGGCCGAAGTCTGGTTCGTCCAGGCCAAAGCCCAATTTCAGCCTCGGCGCCTCACCGGCGATGACACGCGCTATTGCCACGTCGTCGCCTCCCTGGGGCCCGGCACGGCCGCTCGAGTTGTGTCCGTCCTTCGCCACCCACCGGACGGCCACAAGTACGAGGCACTCAAGCGGCTACTCCTAGCCACGTTCGGCCTCACGGACGACGCACGGGCCGACCGCCTCCTGGATCTCCCCGAGCTCGGTGACACGCGCCCGTCGGTCCGAATGGACCATATGCTGTCACTGTTGGGCGACGAAGCCCCCGGTTCTCTATTCCGGGCGCTTTTCCGTTGCCAACTTCCAGCGCAGGTTCGCCTCGCGTTGGCCGGGACCGGGCTAACGGAACCCCGAGCATTGGTGGCCGAGGCGGACAAGTACTTCGCCACTTCGGACACGCGGGCGAGAGTCGGCGTGGCCGTCACGGCCCTCGTGGCTGATGCTGCTAATGCTGCTGATGCTGCTAATGCTGCTGATGCTGCTGATCCACAGCATCAGCTTATACAGCATACGCAGCATGCTGATACGCACCTCGTGACCGCCGCCACGCCCCGCCCACCGCCGCGGCGAAAACCGCCACCGCGGGGAAACCCGCCAACTCCACCGGCCTGGCGGAGCCAGCCGCGCTCCTCCAGCTCCACCACCTGGTGCTGGTTCCACGCCAAGTTCGGCCACGAAGCTCGGCAGTGTCATCCGCCATGCTCCTTCAACAGGTCGGGAAACGCCCGGGCCGGCGCTCAATAGTGGCGATGAGCGCCGGCCGTTCGAGCAGCCTGCTGTTCATAACGGACACCTTCTCCGGGCGCCGTTACCTGTGCGACACGGGAGCGCAGGTGAGTGTCGTTCCCACCGGCACGTCAGACAAGCACGCCGCGGGTGGGGGCCCCGCGCTGCTTGCCGCGAACGGGACGCCCATCCGTACGTACGGAAATTGCTGCCTCTCTCTGCGGTTCAGAGGGCAGGTTTTCCGATGGACGTTCGTCACCACCGACGTGCCCATGGCACTGCTTGGCGCGGACTTCCTGTGCGCTAATGGGCTCCTGGTCGACGTCAAGCGCAGATGTCTTGTCCAGGCCGAGACGTTCAGCTCGCTCGCTTGTGCATTGCCCAACTCGGCGAGCAGCTCAACGAGTGGCTTGCCAAGCGGCTTGCCGAACGGTTCGGTTCCGGCCACGTTGGTCTGCATGCTTCCGGCAGCGGACGCATTCACCCGCCTCCTCGCCGGCTTCCCGGCCCTCACGCGGCCCACCTTCTCGGCGGGGGCCGTCAAGCACGGGGTGGCCCATCACATCCCCACCGTCGGGCCACCGGTCTACGCCCGGGCACGCCGCCTCGAGCCGACGCAGCTGGCGGTGGCAAAAACGGCGTTCGCTACCCTGGAGCGACTCGGCATCGTTCGGCGCTCAGAGAGCGCTTGGGCGTCGCCGCTGCACATCGTGCCGAAGCCCGGCGGGGGATGGCGACCGTGCGGGGACTATCGCCGTCTCAATGACGCCACAACTCCCGACCGCTACCCCGTCCCCCACATTCAGGACTTTTCCGCCCGTTTGGCGGGCATGTCCTTCTTCTCAAAGGTGGACCTCATACACGGCTACCATCAGGTCCCCGTCAGGCCGGAGGACGTCCCGAAGATGGCGGTCATCACGCCATTCAGACTCTTCGAGTTCCTGCGCATGCCCTTCGGTCTGAAGAATGCGGCTCAGGCGTTCCAGCGACTGATGGACAGCGTCCTGCGCGACCTGGATTTTGTCTACGTCTACCTGGACGATATCCTCGTCGCCAGCGCGTCCCACGAAGAGCACCTACGCCACCTCCGCACGCTCTTCGAACGCCTGGGCCAGCATGGCCTGATTGTGAACCCCGCAAAGTGCCGGTTCGGCGCCGCCATAATCGATTTTCTGGGGCACCGTGTCACCAGGCACGGAGCGTCCCCCTGCCGGCCAAGGTGGAGGCGGTGAAGGGGTTTCCGCGCCCCCGCACGATCAGAGGGCTGCAGGAGTTCCTGGGCATGGTGAACTTTTACCATCGGTTCCTTCCCCATATCGCCCAGCTCCTGCGCCCCCTGTACGAAGCTCTCCGAGGTAAGCCGGGCAAAGGCGACGTTACCTGGACTGAGCAGATGGACACGGCGTTCACGGGCGCGAAGCTCGCCTTGGCTAACGCCACCATGCTCGCGCACCCGGCGGCCGATGCACCGATCGCCCTCACCACCGATGCCTCAGACTACGCGGTGGGCGCGGTGCACGAGCAATGGGTGCGTGGAGCTTGGCAACCGCTGGCGTTCTTTAGCCGGCAGCTTCGCCCGCCCGAACGCCGTTACAGTACCTTCAACCGCGAGTTGCTCGGGCTTCACTTGGCGGTCAGGCACTTCCGCCATCTGCTCGAGGGCCGTGCGTTCACTGCCTTCGTCGACCACAAGCCGCTGATCTTCGCGATGGGCAAGGTCACCGAGCCGTGGTCGGCCCGGCAGCAGCGTCACCTCTCGGCCGTGTCCGAGTACACGACGGACATCCAGCACGTCGCGGGGAAGGACAACCCGGTGGCGGATTGCCTTTCCCGGGCCGTCGCCCACGCAGTCCACCTCGGCATCGACTATGCCCGGATGGCAGCGGACCAGGCCGCTGACCCCGACGTCCAGGCCTTGCGGACCGCCGTCACGGGCCTCCGCGTCACCGAGGTGCCGTTCGACGGCGCGGGCGCGGCCCTCTTGTGTGACGTCTCCCTCGGGCGTCCTCGCCCCATCGTGCCCGCGGGCTGGCAGCGCCAGGTGTTTGACGCCATCCACGGCCTGTCCCACCCGGGCGCGAGGGCCTCCCAAAGGCTGATCGCCGACAAGTTCGTCTGGCATGGCCTCCGGAAGGCTGTCCGCGGCTGGGCCAGGACGTGCCTCGCGTGCCAGCGCGCCAAGGTGCACCGGCACACCCAGGCCCCGTTGGCCCCGTTCACGGTGCCGGAACGCCGGTTTGACCACGTCCACGTGGACCTGGTGGGACCTCTGCCCCCCTCGCGGGGTTTCACCTACGTCCTCACCATGGTGGACCGCACCACCCGGTGGCCGGAGGCCGTGCCCTTGGCGTCGACAACGGCGGCCGATGTCGCGCAGGCTTTCATCGCCACCTGGGTCGCCCGGTTCGGCGCCCCCTCAGACATCTCGTCCGACCGCGGCCCCCAGTTCACCTCGGAGCTCTGGGGGGCGGTCGCGCAGGGGCTCGGGGTCCGGCTGCACCGAACCACGGCCTACCACCCCCAGGCTAACGGCCTGTGTGAGCGATTTCACCGCTCATTGAAGGCCGCGCTCCGGGCCACCCTCCGCGATGGCGGCTGGGTCGACAGGCTCCCCTGGGTCCTGCTGGGCCTCCGGACGGTGCCCAAAGAGGACCTGCGCGCATCCGCGGCGGAGTTGGTCTTCGGGCAACCGCTGCGGGTGCCGGGCGAGTTCCTCCCCGACTCCACGGCACCATGGTCCGCGGCACAGCAGCGCTCCGCTCTGCAAGAGACCGCCCAGAGGTTCGCCCCGGTGCCAACGGCATGCCACGGGCACCCACTGACGCACGTCGCCCTGGAGCTTCGCACGGCGGAGTACGTCTTCGTCCGCCACGATGCCCACCGGACACCACTGCGGCCCCCGTACGACGGGCCTTTCCGCGTGCTGGAGACCGGGGCGAAGCACTTCACCCTGGACATCGGCGGTACTCCTGACCGCGTTTCGGTGGACCGCCTCAAGCCGGCCCACCTCGACGTGGACCATCCACCGCCAGTGGCCCGACCCCCACGTCGGGGCCGCCCCCCTGAGGGCGGACCCCCGGCATCGCCCAGCCCCGCCGCCACGCCGCCCCCCGGTCCTGCACCCATCCCAGGGGCAGCCAGGGGCATCCCACCTGGCATCCCTGCACCCCGGACGCCGCCGATCGCCAGGGGGCGCTTCGGCCGGGTCATTCGTCTGCCCCGCAAACTGGCCCTCCAGGTGCGCGGGAATTCTGGGGGGGCGCGTGTGGCGGACACAAAAGCCCACTGGCGTGGTGACATCATTCCGCGCACCAAGTGGGCGGTGGCCACACCCGAGGGGTAGGCGTGGCCTCATGATATACACCGGGCACGCAGCCCGGAGCGCGCCAGTGTTACAGTGAGCTCCTGAAATAAAGACGCTTATAAATTACCGCTTGGCCGCTTCCTCCTTGCTCGCAAGCAGCACGCGTATCGCCGCGCTTTAACATCATAGGTGAAGTGGTATACCAGCCAAAAATGTTTTAATGGTTCTATTCCCATATGAACTCCATGCCCTTGTTTATCAAATCTAATTCTAAGTGAGATATTGAATGATGTTTGATCAGGTATTGTCGTGCCTATTGCCATAGTTTTAGAATAGTGAGCGGTTTTTGTTTACGGAAGTAAGGTATGCTGTATAAAATCATTAAAACTTACTAACTCATTTACATTTGTATGGCCTGCATGATGGATTAACTTATAAGGATTTTTTCATTTGAATATCTTCTGTTATATTTCCGTCGGTCGTTCTCAGCTTTCATGGAATCATGTAATAAGTCAATATCCAGCTCCTGAGGTCTCTGAATGTGGAACTGTAGCGGCTACCGCTGGGTTTTCACAATCGCCTTGCACCTATCAAGGACGCGGAGCGATCACCATGCCGGGCTCGTCCAGGACGCCCGGGCAGGCTCGCCCTCAACTTGCCAGGCCGCAGCCAGGACGCTGGGCCACGCCCCCTCTCGCCTTTCCTGGGCAAACGCTCCGGGATAATATGTATATATATTGCTGCCCGATAAACGGGCTTTTCAGAGTGCCTGAGTGTTTGGTTTGATTAAAGCAACTCGGATGAATTCCAGCTTTTTGTCGCGTCCATTCTTCCGATCGACGTGGGAGCCCCAGCTCCTTCATTGGTGACCTACCGACATGGACACGGCAGTCACCCTTAAACTGCCTACCTTCTGGGAGGCTCACGCGGCGGTTTGGTTCGCACAGGCGGATTCCCTGTTCGCCCTGCGAGGCATCACGGCCGACGACACCCGCTTCCACCATGTGGTAGCAGCGCTCGGTTCGGCCACCGCGGCCCGCGCCCTGAGCCTCCTCGAGAGCCCGCCAGCCGCTGACAAATACGGCGCGATTAAGAAGCTTCTCCTCGACGCATTCGCCCTCCCATCGGCGGAACGCGCACGGCGCCTGCTCGACCTGCCCGAGCTCGGCGACACGCGCCCTTCCGAGCGAATGGACTACATGCTTTCACTGCTCGGCGAGCACTCTCCGGCATTCCTGTTCCGGGAGCTGTTCCTCCGTCAGCTGCCTAACCCGGTACGCCTCGCCCTGGCAAGCACGACGATCACAGATCCCCGGGCCCTTGCCAGAGAAGCCGACAAGATCTCCGCCGCAGGACAGCGCATCGCAGCGGCGACATGGGACCCACCGCCGTCCGACGCAACACCCATGGCGCCCGAGCACCCGGCACGGTCGATGACCGAACTGCCGACGCAATTGGCGGCCGCTACACCGAGCCGACCACCTCCAGCACGACGACCGGGGCCTCCACCTGACCAAGCGTGGTGTTACTATCATGCCAGGTTCGGACAGAAGGCCCGGACATGCCGACCCCTGTGCACCTTCGGCACGCCGGGAAACGGCCGGGCCGGCGTTCATTACCAGCCATGAGCGCCGGCCACACGGGCAACTTACTGTTCATCACGGATAAAGCGTCCGGACGGCACTTCCTGTGCGACACCGGCGCCCAACTGAGCGTCATACCCGCCTCTGACCAGGACAGGCAATCCGCGGTTTGCGGCCCCTCCTTGGTTGCGGCCAACGGATCGACCATCCGCACCTTCGGCCCGCGCAACGTCACCCTCTGCTTCGGCGGCCAACGCTTTGCTTGGACGTTTGTAACCGCAAACGTGCCCATGGCTCTGCTAGGCGCCGACTTCCTCTGTGCACACGGACTGCTGGTGGCCGTCCAACGGCGTCATTTAATCAACGCCGAAACCTTCAGCTCCCTGGTATGCACATTGAGCAGCTCCGCGCCGACCGAGCTGGCATGCGCCGTCCCGGCGGCGAACGAGTTTGCTCGCCTGCTCACGGAGTTCCCGGCCCTCACGCGGCCGACGTTTTCGGCCGTCGCAGTACGGCATGGGATCGAGCACCACATACCAACCACGGGCCCGCCGGTCTACGCCAGGGCCCGCCGCCTCGACCCAGCCAAGCTCGCCGTGGCGAAGGCCGAATTCGATGCGTTGGAGCACCTCGGCATCGTGCGGCGCTCCGATAGCGCGTGGGCCTTGCCACTGCACATTGTGCCAAAGCCAGGGGGTGGATGGCGCCCGTGTGGCGACTACCGCCGTCTCAATGACGCTACCACCCCCGACAGGTACCCGATCCCGCATATCCAAGACTTCTCCGCCCGTCTGGCGGGACGGGTCATTTTTTCGAAAATTGATCTCATACGGGGATATCACCAGGTACCTGTCAGGGCGGCCGACGTCCCTAAAACGGCAGTCATCATGCCGTTCGGCTTATTCGAATTCTTGCGGATGCCGTTTGGTCTCAAGAACGCGGCTCAGGCGTTCCAGCGCTTGATGGACGGCGTGCTGCGTGACCTGCCGTTCCTTTTCGTTTACCTGGACGACATCCTCGTCGCCAGCACGTCCCGGGCCGAGCACCTCCTCCACCTCCGAACACTGTTCGGGCGCCTCAGCGAGCACGGCCTCATCGTCAACCCGGCCAAATGCCACTTCGGCACGACGGCCGTTGATTTTTTGGGCCACCACATCACCAAGAATGGGGCCGTGCCGCTGCCAACCAAGGTCGAGGCCATCACCACGTTCCCGCGTCCCCGCACCATAAAGGCCCTGCAGGAATTCCTGGGAATGGTGAATTTTTATCACCGCTTCGTGCCCCGCGCTGCTCAACTCATGCGGCCCCTCTACGAAGCCCTCCGGGGCAAGCCGGCCAAGCACGACATCGCCTGGTCCGCAGCAATGGATGCGGCCTTCCAAAGCTCAAAGCGGGCCCTCGCCGATGCAACACTGCTCGCTCACCCGGTGCTCAACGCTCCCATCGCCCTCACCACGGATGCCTCCGACTACGCGGTGGGCGCCGTACATGAGCAATGGGTGAACGGGGTTTGGCAGCCACTCGCTTTTTTCAGCCGGCAGCTCCGGCCGAACGAGCTCAAATACAGCACGTTTGACCGGGAGCTCCTCGGTCTACACCTGGCCGTCCGCCATTTCCGCCACCTCCTGGAGGGCCGACCTTTCACGGCGTTCGTCGACCACAAGCCGTTGGTTTACGCCATGGCCAAGGTCACGGAGCCGTGGTCGGCCCGCCAACAGCGCCACCTCTCCGCCGTGTCGGAGTTTAACACGGACATCCGGCACGTCGCCGGCAAAAACAACGCCGTGGCCGACTGTCTTTCCCGGGCCAGCGCGAACGCGGTCCACCTGGGCATGGACTTTGCGCTTATGGCGGCGGACCAAACCACCGACACCACGGTGCAAGCCCTCCGGGCGGCGGACACGGGCCTCCGCCTGGCCGACATCCCCTTCATGGACACTGTCCTGCTCTGCGACGTCTCCCAAGGCCAGCCTCGCCCCATCGTGCCCGTCACCTGGCAACTCCGCATCTTCGCCTCCCTCCACGGCCTTTCCCACCCGGGCCGGAAAGCTTCCCAGAAGCTGGTGTCGGCGCGATTCGTCTGGCACGGCCTTCGTCGGGACGTCCGCGATTGGACCAGCACCTGCACGGCCTGCCAACGGGCCAAGGTCCACCGACACACCCAGGCCCCGCTGGCACCTTTCACCGTGCCCGAACGACGTTTCGACCACGTCAACGTGGATCTGGTGGGCCCCCTCCCCCCGTCACGGGGGTTCACACACCTGCTCACCATGGTGGACAGGACCACCAGGTGGCCGGAGGCCGTTCCCCTCGTCTCCACCACCACCGCCGACGTGGCGCAGGCTTTCATCGCCACCTGGGTCGCCCGCTTCGGCGCACCGGCGGACATCTCGTCAGACCGCAGACCACAGTTCACCTCCGAGCTGTGGGGCATGGTCGCCCGCAACCTGGGGGTCAAGCTCCACCGTACTATGGCCTACCACCCCCAAGCAAACGGGTTGTGCGAGCGATTCCACCGCTCCATGAAGGCCGCGCTCATGGCCGGCCTTCAAGACGGCGGTTGGGCCGACCGGCTGCCGTGGGTCCTTTTGGGCCTCCGCACGGCCCCCAAGGAGGACCTCCAGGCATCCACCGCCGAGCTTGTCTATGGCCAGGCGCTACGCGTCCCGGGCGAATTCGTGCCCGAAGCTACCAGTCCCTGGTCCGCAGCTCACCAGCGCTCGGACCTCCAGGAGGCCGCCAGACGGTTTGCCCCCGTGCCAACATCCCACCACGGTGACCCCCAGTCCTACGTCCCCCCAGCACTTCGCACAGCGGAGTATGTTTTTGTGCGTCACGACGCACATCGGGGGCCACTCCGGCCGCTGTACGATGGGCCCTTCCGGGTGCTGCGACGGGACGACAAGTCGTTCGTCATCGACATCGGCGGCAGGTCGGACCGGATTGCGGTGGACCGCCTCAAGCCGGCGCACGTGAACGTCGACCACCCACCACGGGTGGCCCTTCCGCCGCGGCGAGGCCGCCCCCCATCCACGGTGCCCCCCACTCGACCGCCCACCACCACACCGGACCCCCTCCCACGACCCGCCAGGGGTGGCTTCGGCCGGGTCATCAGGACCCCCCTCAAATTGACCCTGCCGGTGCAAGTCGATTCTGGGGGGACGTGTGTAGCGGCTACCGCTGGGTTTTCACAATCGCCTTGCACCTATCAAGGACGCGGAGCGATCACCATGCCGGGCTCGTCCAGGACGCCCGGGCAGGCTCGCCCTCAACTTGCCAGGCCGCAGCCAGGACGCTGGGCCACGCCCCCTCTCGCCTTTCCTGGGCAAACGCTCCGGGATAATATGTATATATATTGCTGCCCGATAAACGGGCTTTTCAGAGTGCCTGAGTGTTTGGTTTGATTAAAGCAACTCGGATGAATTCCAGATTTTTGTCGCGTCCATTCTTCCGATCGACGTGGGAGCCCCACCTCCTTCAGAACCATCCTTTCCAACATGTAATTTTGTATTTTTATTGCACGTTGAAATTGATGAAATGAAATAATACATATGAACACAATTGTGGACAACATTTGGAATTGATGTCTTGCACCTGCAATGTCTGATAAACACCATTCTTAAATAATTTCACAATTTAAATAAGTGGAGGAAGTCCATAATTGTCGAAATAATATTTGTGTTCCTTACTATAAACTAGAAGAGGTACCCGGCGTTGCCGGTAACGCAGGTTCCCTCTCGAGTCCCTGTATAGAGAGAGTTGCGACATGAAGAGTACGAAAAAAATTGGTCACTTGGTCTGTGGACGCCATGTTGTTTCCTGTCCGATCTTCGCGTGTACCTGGCATTGCATTGAATACATACGAGGAACGCTCTATTTTTATTGTCTGGCTTTGTTTGTTGTCTTTAATAATACCTAATAATGTGAGTATTGTCTTTAATACTCGCACTCATTCTAATGACGCGAAATACTTAAGATCACACCCTGATAAGACTCTCCTTGTCCGTAATAGAACTCATATGCCATACGGAGACAAAGCCTTTTGCAACTCAGTACCTGCCCTCTGGAACAAACTACCTATAACTATTCGGACCTCACACAACATAAAAACTTTCAAATCAAAACTCAAAACACATTTATTTCCAAAGTAACTTAATTGTATTTTTTGAAAAGTAGCTTTAAGTCGTATTCTTCTAAGATTGTGCAATGTAAGTTGCAGTCTTCAAGATATGTTGTGAAGCGCTCTGTTCATTTCATGCTGAGGCGCTATATAAATACTGTTATTATTGTTATTATTATTATTATTATTATTATTATTATTATTATTATTATGTACATGTATGTAATTTGGAATAGTTTAGATGTACACCATACAACTAATTGTACATTGCTATGAAAAACGGTTTACATGCATACTCTTCCATTGCAAGTCTGGATTACAATTTCTGGGCCTTTTATATAATTACAATTTAATTGTGCATATGTATTTCTCCCGGTGCGCCTACATGAAAAGTTAAATTACTTTTTAATTTTCATATTTAAAATCAACATTTCTGTCATTTGTCAAGATGGTTTTAAGGCAATCTTGTTATAACAATAGGAATTTACATAGCGTAAATTGCAGGAGCCTCTAAGCGCTTAGAAAAAGAGAAGAAAGCCAACGAGATGAATATACAAATACAAATTATACAAGAAGAAAACCTAAGATTATAATCAGATGTAGGCATTTTCAAATAAATGAGTCTTTAACAGAGATTTGAAAATGTTCACATTGTCGGCTTTGTGTGCATGCATGTCAGTCAAGAAAGTAAGACGCAAGAGAGCAAGGTAGTCCAGAAAATGATAGGCACTTCCTGTCCCATCTTTCCCTTTTATTCCTTTTCCCCCTCTCCTCCCTCTCCTCCCCACATAAAACTACATTTCTGAACAAAGATTATTGCAATAAACAAAATCCGATTCTTATCTTGGACTAAGAGAAAATCATATCAAAAGCGAGGGGCACGGTGCAAATCACAAATTACACAACGTAGGCACTCAAATTTTGTACTAGGTTACGCACAATGTATACACACTAGCGGGCAGTGCACCAGTGCGTGGTGCAAACAATGGAAACAAAATGGTTTCTAATTCCGGGTTGTCGTAACTCTCTCTATACAGGGACTCTAGTTTCCTCCTCCCACCCCATACTCAAATGACTTCCACTCCACCCTTCCCCTCCCTCCTCACCCATTCCCCTCCCTCCAGACTCCCGCCCCACCCACTCTGGACTCCCACCACTTCTGCTACCTCCTCACCCCCGGCTACTCCCTCCAGACTCCCACCCTACTCCTTCCCTCCCTCCTCCCATGACATGGGTCAGTTTTCCAGGCTTTTTTCCCTTACCCTTTCACATACAACAACAACAACATGCATTTTAAGGCCATTTTCCCTGCTAGAGCGGGGGTTAGCCTTGCGGGCCCCATGACAATCTTCTCCATTTTGCCCTATTTTCTGCATCTCTCCTTGTTAACCCCCTTGCACGCATTTCTTCTTCCACCATCTTTAGCCAAGTCTTTCTCGGTCTTCCCCGTCCTCTACTTCCTTCTACATTCATTTCCATCACTCTTCTCAACCAGTCACTTTCATCCTTCCTCAACACATGACCAAACCATCTCAACCTGTTCCTCTTCACAGCATCCATCACAGGCTCTATTCCCATCATCTTTCGCAATTCAGGACATTCAGGACATCGCAATTCAGGACGTTCAATTTCGCAACTTGGAAGAGGACAGACATGTATTGCAAAGCAATTCTCCCTCTTGTTATTATAGATACTGACCCAATGAGAACCATTCAACTACTGTCATCTTATATGTTAATAACAATATTTTTGTCTCTTTAGACAACGGAACTCCCTGCTGAGCAAAGGAAACCCACAGTTGGGCAAATGACCTGGAGGGTGAATTACCACATTGATGGATATTGGTAAAACCCAACTGGCTCACTAATGACCTTCAGGAAAGAGGTAATTGGAATTCCCTACCTCATATACAAAGCACCTATGTGGACTAGAATACTGTTTATACAGTAAGAGAAGCTTTGTCAAATATGAATGCACTTCAAGTTTGCAAGCTGAAATGATTACCTTTGCAGTACCCATGAAAAATGTATTCCATCACTTAATGTGTGCTCAAGGAAATGCAAATGTACTTAATCTTGCTATGCACACATTTGCAGAAAAAAAAATACATTGTTTTTTCAATATATTACATCAGCAACTTCAGAAAGAAAGAGAATTCTTACTTTTTTGGAAAAATAGGCCTAAAATATAACAATTGCTTATTTATTTATTTGTTAATTTGTTTATTTATTTATTCATTCACATACAACATCCAAGTGTACAAGCACAGAAAGATTATGCTGACCAGCCTATGGAACCTAATGTTGATTTGATGCAGACTGTTGCAAAAGCACAAAGGAATTATAATCCAATTTGTATTAATGATTTTTCAGTGCCTGAAACTGCTTGCAGCCAAAAATTCCCTTTGAGATTTTGTGTTATTGAAAACAGATTAATATATTAACTGGACTTTTAATTTCAAATGATCATGGATATATTGGTCTTTGAGTGTGAAAGTCATGAAGGTGAATGTCCAGGTGAAGGTGATAGGGTCCATGAGGGAGGCTATATATGATTTAAGATCACCGGAAGGTGCAGAGGTAGCACATTTACCATTGAGCTCTCTAGTCTGGGTTCATTTCCTGACCAGACAGTAAACCTTTGGATTGATGCTTTGCAGGCAGGATGCTGCATCACAAAGAGTAGGGGTTGTTATCTCCGGTACCCTGAACGAATTACAAAATTCCTTCTCAAATAACCTTCAGTTGAATATCAGATATGGTTCATGAAAGACAATACGGGACCTTAAAAATGACGTAAACCGCCCCAGAATGCTCGGTGCGCATGCGCAGAAACCCCAGGAAACGGTCGCGTTCAGTGCAACATAACGATATTGTGTGCGAGATAAGGATTTTTTACCTAAAATGGCTCAAACAGCTTCTAAAATAAGCCGAAAATACTTCGAAACATATTGGCGAGATAGGGGTGTGCCTCTGCACAACAAAAGAGTTGGAGAACATTGTCTTTTCAACATAATTTTCATCATTTAGAGTTTAGACAAAAGTGTGCCAATTTCAAAATGGTTACCATAATGTTTCTGTTCCTAAATGCAAATTGGACTCATGGAAATAGGAAATATGAGAAAAATATGGGAAATATGAGAAACATCCGTGGATGAGAGGTGTTGAGTTCCTATAATTTCCTGTTAATACAAGCTAGCAACGGTTTCCTGGGAATTCTACCCGACCTCCCCGGTCGTCCCTGTCAGTGAGGAAAGGTCATATGTGGGGCATGTCAATGCACAGGGTGTAAGTTTAAAATGATGATATTTACTATTATTAATGTTTGGGAAGAGAGGGGGGGAGGGGGTGGGAGTGGAAGCTGGATGGGCTGTGAGTGCCATTCTAAATATATACTTTTTGGTTGGTTACTTGGCTACATGAGAAATTATACTAGACTTTTGCATCTATTGGTAAAAGGAAAAGCGTGTGTGTGTGTGTGTGTGTGTGTTTGTGTGTGTGTGTGTGTGTGTGTGTGTGTGTTATAATTCACTGTCACCGCCAGCTTGTATTAACAGGAAATGATAGGAACTCGACACCTCTCATCCTTGGATATTTCTCGTATATCATTTATTTCCGTGCGTCTTATTTGCATTATTTTCTTTTTTTCATTTTTATTGAAATCCCTTTGATTTCCTCCCTTTTTAGTGTGTGCCAGCATTTGTGGATATGTATAACATGTAGGTGTACAAGCATGTTGAGTTCCTTATACTTGCGGCATTAATTGTCGAAAGCACTGCTCCAGCACATACAGTCACGTGAAAAAGTAAGTACACCCCATGTAAAGTTTTGATCTTTTCAACATATTTCAACATACAGCTATTTGATCTTCATTTCAACAATATTGATAGATAAAGGTTACATAATATAACAAATAAAATGAAACATTTACATTTTGTAGTCCATTGTATAAATTTAAATAAATATAAATGCAAATTTCGCAAGTGGAAAAAGTAAGTACACCCTTGGCTCTAATAGGTGGTATTGCCCCCTTTGGCAGAAACAACCTCAAGTAGGCATTTCTTATAACTGTCTACCAGTCTCTGACATCGACTGGGAGAAATTTTTGCCCACTCCTCAATGCAGAATTCTTTCAGCTGTGCGATGTTTGAGGGGTTTCTTGCATGCACAGCTCGTTTCAAATCCCCCCACAACATCTCGATGGGATTTAGATCCGGGCTTTGACTTGGCCATTACAGAACCCTCCATTTCTTTCTTTTCAGCCATTCCTTGGTGGATTTACTGGTATGTTTAGGGTCATTGTCATGTTGCAAGGTCCACCTTCGGTTGAGCTTCAACTTTCCGACAGATGGCCTCACATTATCCTCAAGCACCCTCTGGTACAATGAAGAATTCATAGTGGATTCTATGATGGTGAGCTGCCCAGGCCCTGATGCAGCAAAGCTGCCCCAAACCATAATATTTCCACCACCATGCTTTACAGTTGGTATCAGGTTCTTGTGGTCAAATGCTGTCTTTGGTTTTCACCAAACATGTCTTCTGGTACTGTGGCCAAATAGCTCTACCTTTGACTCATCTGTCCAGAGCACATTGTTCCAGAAGTGATGGTCTTTGCCTAGGTGTTCATTGGCAAACTTTAGTCTTGTCCTGATGTTCTTTCTGCACAGGAAAGGTTTCCTCCTGGCACACCTCCCATGTAGATCAAATTTGTGCAGCCTCTTTCTAATGGAAGACTCGTGCACTTTGACATCAACAGTGGCAAGAGCTACCTGTAGGTCCCGTGATGACATTCTGGGGTTCTTAGAGACTTCTTTCAGCATCTTGCGGTCTGCTCTCGGGCTGAACTTGCTGGGGCAGCCTAGCCTGAACAAGTTGGCAGTTGTTTGGAACCTTCTCCACTTGTAGATGATCTTCCAGACAGTCGAATGATCGATTTCAAATTGTTTGGAGATCTTTTCAAATCCCTTCCCAGACTCGTAGGCATCTATAACCTTCTTTCTGAAGGCCTCAGAGAGCTCTTTTGATCTAGGCATGGTGACGCTGCACACTTCAACAACAAAGAGCAAACCAAACTAAATGTCTGAGGTTTAAATATGACAGGTTCCTCCAAGATCCTCTCTAACGATGTTCTAATCATTTGCACCTGAGCTGGTGCACCTGATTCTAATTTTAGGTATTTGAACCTGTAGGGGTGTACTTACTTTTTCCACATGCGAAATTTGCATTTATGTTTATTTAAATTATGCAATGGACTACAACATGTAAATGTTTCATGATATTTGTTATATTATATCACCTTTATCTATCAATATTGTTGAAATGAAGATCAAATAGCTGTATGTTGAAATATGTTGAAAAAGTCAAAACTTTACATGGGGTGTACTTACTTTTTCACGTGACTGTAATTATTTTCAACTTTATATTTGATACAACCTGTTCTTCTTTTGACTTCTTGGCTGTTTCATTCTCATAAGAAATTCTGAGTCAATCATTTCTAGCTCTATTCATGTAGGATTCACCACATTTCAACTTGATAGATAACTGTAGCAGGTAGCCTATTGCTGCTTTTATTCGATTTGCAGCAGCAAGCCTGATCTTTAAAGAATTACTTTGTGAGATAACATTGGAGTTTGAGGATGCAGTTCATTCATGTCTGTCACTTTCCCACCAGATATTTAATCCTGCCTTTACAATGTCCATCGATCTTCACATTGAAACTTGTTCCATCACACACATTTGGACCTGTTGTCTCTCTGCAGACAGTTCATAACAAATGGCATTCCTGACCCAAGCCGGTGTCAGATTCCTGTCTTATTTTGGGAACAAATTGTTCCTAACAATCTTCAATAGAGTGTCTAAGGGTTGTGACGAAGCTATTTACACAAGTGCAGGACAATTTAGAATTCCCCCACTTCTAGATGAAGTTTTTGGGGTATTTTATTTCCTCTGCCACAGAAGATGAATGGAGGTTATGTTTTCAACACTGTCTGTTTGTCTGTCTTTTTTTCTTCTTCTTCTTCTTCTTCTTCTCCTTTTTTTTGTGTACAAGATCGAGGCTCGTGTAGTCGAGGGACTAAGGGAGATATGAGGCTAAGTTCGTGCAAATCAGTCTAAGAGCATCAAATTTGGCCCAGATTTAGCTCAGGGCATGCTCTAATGATTTAGCGAGAGCGCCCGAGCCGGAGACCCCCAGGGTCACCATGGCGGCCAAATCCAATATGGCCGCCGCCCGATCAAGGTTTTGGCTATAACTTTTGATCCAGATGAGCTACAAATACAAACGTGGTGTCTATTTTATGTTTTTTGACCATTAGAAACACGTTGGAATGCTTATCTTTCCGATTGTGTGTGTCTGGACCCCTAATTTGCATATTTCCAAGATGGCGACTACCCGAAAATTAGTTTTACCATAACTTGTAACTCTTTTGGCAAACTTGGTGTCTATTTTATGCTTTTTGAGCATTACAAACACATTGGAGTACTCAGATTGATATGATTGAATCTATCTAGAGCACTCTAATTTGCATATTACCAATATGGCCACTATCCCGAAAAATAAATTTAACGTATATTTTCACCCAGATTGAGTGTAGAGTTGTAGGAACGAGTTAAGATTAAACTGGTGAAAACAATCAACCTATGTATCTTACATATGTCATTTTTATTGAAACAATTCTACAAATAGAAGAGTAGAACCCATTCCTATTGATACAGTTAACAACCAGTACGTGCATCAATATATGTACAAGTGAGTAGTAATTATGTCCTTTGGGGTGGGGGGGGGGGGGGGGGTGGGTATATGTTCTCAGGTATATGTTCTCAGTCCTTTTGATTTACCAGGGCGACTGTTTTTGGATAGTAGCTGTTGAGGTGGCGAGTGGATTTTTGTTTTATCCTAATCACACAACCAGATTACTCAAATATCGTCGTCTCGACCCTCATTGTTGGTACAGGCACCCTCGCATCCACATATCGAGGTGCAACGGACTCCAGCTTTACAGCATTTGCAGCACCCACTACATGACTTTTTGCAGCCACAGCGGAGGAGGATGGCGCAGGCTTTACTGGCATCTGCAAGATGGGTCCAGTAAGGTTCCCAAGTCTTGGTCGTGGAGTCCCAGTACCAGCCCCACGTACTGAACTCTGGGATATTTTGCTGGACAGAGGTTGTCTGATTCCAGTAGAAGCTGGCCTGCAGCAGTGCCCTTTTGACATGCTGAATCAGTGCAGCTTGGGTGGGAGGCAGGTTCTCAAGGGACTTGGTACCATTTGAGAAAAGCCGATGTCTGGCTTCATCTATTCGGCTGGAGCCACAGCTCTTGCTGTACATGATGACGACCATACGCTCCAGTCTTTGGACATGGACATCTGAGTTGATCTGTTCAGGCTCCAAGGTGAGGGCGACCCGGGTTTTTGTGAGATCTGGTGTTGCCTCCCAAGCTGCCCATGCACTCCTTTTCCCATGGCCCAGAAAGGCTGATGTAGTATTGCATCCTGTTAGCGAGTGGAAGAGAGGTAAAGCCAGTGACTTTTTGGGACCAAGAGCATTGCAGATCTCGTGAACAGGAATGTCCCGGTAGTTCTTTCCGCATGTGAAGCCGATCCAGAGCTCTGTGAGGCCTAATGTGTCGAAGAAGCGGATTGAAAGTAATACAACATCGCTGTCGACCGTAGGGACAAATGCCTTTTTATGGCCATTGGCCCCAGCATGTGCCAAGTGCAGAATCATACTCGTGTCTGCTTCAGGATGGTTACAAGGCTGAAGTGCAGATATGTCATATTCAGGTCTGTTGGAGAGTACAACATCTTTCTTGGTAGAAAGGAGAAGTTTACCCTGCATGTCATGCTTGGTGAGCTGATCGCTGATAAATCCAAATAGTTCTTTTTTGTTCTCTTCATTCTTCAGGAAGTCGTTGTTCCAGTTACGCTTTGGAATAGGAGTTCTGCCATCTCCTATTTTAGTTCTGGACCCCATTCCTCGGCATTGGTGAGTTTGTGCTTTGAGGTTCTCCTCTGGATACGTATCAAACACGATGTCCAAGCGCTCGACAGATTCACGGCTCATGTGCGACCTCACAAACCCAGCAAAATTGGTGTTTACATAGTCCTGGAATGTTTTTGCAGTAATTGGCCGGACCATTTGGACCATTACTGCTCCATCGAGCAAAACTACAGTGGCATCCCTGGCTGCTGCTACGTGGGTTTTTGCCTCATTCACGCATTCAAGAACGTCCGGCGTTTTGCCGCTGCGTAAAAGCCCTTGGTTGGAAATTCTGGGTGGCTCCCTCTGATTTTCAAACCTGAAGAATTCTGCCATGTCTGCATCGGGCCGGGATTGAAGGGAAAGGAATAGTTGGGTGACGAGAGTCATGTTTTGCTTGTGAACGCCATTCTTCTTTTTGTGTTTGGCTTTTGGGTCAGGTCGATTGGCAAACGTCAAGGTATTTGTCCGTGGGATCATATCTGAAACGGGCTCGGTGACCTTGTCAAGTCGTTGCTCTACCTAAGCTGAATGTAGGGCCATACCAACTTCGTGAACACTTGCGAGCGATCCAGCCACTTCTGTTTCCATAACGTCTTGTGTGTCGAGTGCTATGAGGTCGTGATTCGCTGATAGAATGGGATTTCCGTGGGATTTGTAGAATAATAAATTGACTGCTGTTCTACTTCAGAAACTTCAGAAACTCGTTTTAGCAAAATCAATGTTTTATTCACTTTTGAGAGTTTTGCTGTATTCTACTAAATGTACTAATTAGATATTAATGACGTTGTTCTGTCGGTCGTGGCTGTAGCTCCTTCTGTAGGTCTTTTGTTGAACCTCGTTCAGTTGTTGACCAGTCTCCAGTTGGTTGATCAGGTCAACTGGTCTTCAAGTTGTTCAGTCACTCTCCCAGTCCACTGCTTCTCCGTCACTCTCCCAGTTCTCTCTGCTTCTCCGTCACTCTCCCAGTTCTCTCTGCTTCTCCGTCACTCTCCCAGTTCTCTCTGCTCCCCAATCGCAACTTTCTCCTGGTTTTAAAGCCCCAAACTCCTTTGATGTTGCGGAGCATGCAGGGTGTCTCTGGTTCCCTTATCCAAAACCTTATTTGGCTCTCTCTTGGCCAGCTAGTACTTATTTCTGTTCAAGAGGTCAAATGCTCTGACCTGCTGAGGAAGAATTTGCAGCCTGTGTGCAGTGAACTGAACATAGGCTATTTTTGATAGACAGGTGGCGGTCCAAGAGCGTTACACATTTTGTCTGAAATTAACTCTCTCGATCACCTGTTAGCTCTAGTTCTATGCTCTTGGCTCATCTTGTAAAGTAAAACATATTCCTTTTACTTTGTAAAGTAAAACATATTCCACTTTAAACAAGATTACATTGAGATATATTCTAGCAATATTGTCAATATGAATATTTATTCCCTGACAATCCCCAGTTTTTCTTTTATGTTTATATTAACCATTAATCTAAACATTACCACATTAAATATTCAAACCACTAATCTGGTAATTCAATTTCCTAAGGCATACACCGTCATTCTGGAAGAATTTTGATCACAATACATTTCCTTGTTCATTGACTCTTTCTATGTTGATAATTCAATTCAACTCATTTGCATAAAGATCACAAAACATTTCACCTTCACCAAAACGCAATAATTTCAGTTCATCATTTAAAATAATAAAGCATCTGCAACATTTGGCAAAATATTTGCCTTTAATCAAATATTGACTTTCTTTGTTTGAAAAAAGGGGCGGATCACTTGTGTTTGAAATTACAGCATAAAACATTTTTCTCCTGTTGTCTTCATCACACCTTCACTATTTGCGTAGAATTTTCTGCTGTTCTGATAGCTGGGCAGAGTCATAGACTGACCCTGCTCTCCATGCAGCATCCTTGCCACTCTTGCTGTGAGCCATAGTAGATTTGAACAAGGCCTCCATCCAGTTGTAGTCGACTTGCCTCCTCACTCATCGTGAGCATTGAGCAAGTATTGATGTGATGTTGATTTGTCAACAAGATGTGGAGCAGGGATGCCGGATGCATCCGCAATGATGATGTTGGGACCATGGTACTCAGTTGTCCATGGTCCATACCAGGAGCACACAGCAGAATCGTGCACAGCTGTTGTGAAGGAAAAGGTGCAGCCGTTCGCTTGCAGCTCCATGCTGGCTCCCCGGAAGTTGGTGAAGTAATGACACACGTCACCGTATCCCGTAGACGTTGCAGGTAAAATGTCGTCGTCCTGCAATTGCTGATGTGATGAATGTTCGAGGTATTCGAACAAAAGTAAGTGATCGCCCTTTTCCATATGTTGCAGTGTGACCCAGACAAATGGTCACATAATTTTCCCTTGGTGAAGGTAAACATCCATCTTACAAAGGAGTATTTCTTCATCATTCTTTGAGAAAGAGGGTGTATGCCAGGATTAACTTCATTTTCACAAATTTTCCTTTTTCAAACTTCTTCCCAGATGTCGTTATCACTCCATTTGGGATGTGATCTGGTCTTCCCTTTACTCAGCCACATTTATATCTGCTCTCCACACAGATTGAATCAGATGGGGTACATTGTAACATGAAATCACTATATTTTATAACAACTTCACACGAATAATATTCAAATCAGACATGTGTTTTTCACTACTAAACTTAGAATAGCATCCACAATTGCTTTCAGGTTCATATAATTCAAAAATTAAACTCATGGAGGTATTGTAACCCAACTTCAAAGAAAATAAATGCATTAATAATGAGTATATATGATTGAAATCACAAACAGGAATATCTAATTCCCAACAAATCTTGCAAACAAGCAAACTATGCATAATGTGTTATTAGCATAGTCCTCCCCGCTTTTTGTTTTTCTTTAACAGTGTAACTTGTAGTGATATGAGTTCATCGATCTTGTAAAACGGACATAGTTCACAACAAGTTGTTATGCCCTTATTTTAACTCTACTGTATTCATTTTCAACATTACTTGATTCAATCGTTGAATCTCAGTATTCATGTCGCCATAGAAGTCTTCCTCTTTTGTGGTTCCACATTCATTTCCTCATTTGTTGCTTTGTTTATTTCCTCTTTTGTGGCTGCTTGCACTATCATAGTGTTGTTTGTTATCTTATTCAAACCCACCGTCACTAAGGTTTTCAAGCAAGCCACTACTAAAACTATTGCCAATATAACCACTAATCCAATAAACAAATATTGGAGTATCTCAGCTGCTACTCCTCGTATATGTTCATACCTATAACATAATTATATGTCAATGACATTCAACATTATATACCAAACTAACAACTTCTTAAAATGTGACTAAAGAAAAATCCCTTAATATATAACATAAATCTGATTATTTGCCTTATCCTGATGCCCCTATCTCCCGGGGTCCATATTTGTTTCTATTGTTATCAACTTCCTATGATCTGTGAATTCGTTCTAAAATACCACAACCATAGGTTTTAACAAAGCTCTACCAAACTATGTCCAATGTGAACTCAAAATACTAGTGAAACAATCAATTTCAAAGAATTAACTTCAAAGGGTCAGCAAATTCATTCTATAACCAGATCTAATTTTCCCATCCAATAGTTTGCCTTGACACATGTCATATTATAACACTTTAATAAACCTTCAGAAATGTTTCCCATCGCAACAACTTCCCTTTTACAAATAGCCATGTGTAAATTACGTATTGAACGACAATTTTCTCTCAATGTGTTTGGCCTAAATGGTCGCAAAAGTGGCTGCCAACATGCAGTACCTTTTTTATCTACCAAGTAAGTGCTCGTCGGCATAAGACCTCTACCAAAATGTTGTTTATGAAAACAAATCTGGGATTTCTAATTACATGGATGCACACTCTCAGGACATTTTTCCAGGCTGCTGTTATCAATCCATTACGATAAAATAATTTCATTATCCACAATCAAATAAGTAACACAAATTGAGGATATTATCCCTATCACATTCATTTATAGATTCATTTGGTTCTAATTCTCTCTTTTCCCACTGCTATAAGGAAGAACAGTAGCTCTTATAAGTCTTTGTAATATCTCATTAAATTTACCCAGCATTGAAGAATTTATTTACTATCCATTTCCCTTCTGTTTACCAGTAACTTTGTTTAAACTCCATAACTTAATTTGATAAATCCCATGTGTACAGCTACCACTTATTGAAACCCCTACTTTTGTAGAAAATATCCAAATAAGTGGTTGTATACCCCCTTAACTGTTGCTCATCCATTTCTATGCAACTTAGTGAATACTACTGACACCAGTATGCCAATATAGGTGTGGCAGATTAACAAAATATGTTGCAGGTACACGTAACATCGTGTTCTGAGTGTAAAAAAAACATAACAGCGCGTTCACGTCTGCCCCTTTTTTTTAAGATTCAGGTTTTAAGGTTTTAAGATTTTAAGTTTTAAGATTTAAGATTCACAATGCATTTCGTTTTAAAACTCACAATAGTTCAATTCAACAAAATTGTCTTTACTATCTGCCCATATCGTCTATGCCTAAGACACATCCATACATACAGCACAATTTATATGCTGATAAAGGTCAAGTTTATATATGTAAAAATCCATGAGCAGAGTACTCTGGAAAGTCCGTGTAAGACCTCTTTTTGGCTAATTTTGTACTCCCTCATATTTTTTTATATTTTTATGAAGCTCATATCCATAAATAGCTGTTATTCTCATATAAATTCTATCAAAAATGGAATCCCAAAAAAAAACTCACAATTTTACTATTAATTAATGGCTACTCATAACCTAGCACATCAAATCTGTATATTCCATCTCCCTTGACAAAAGAGATAATGTACATAATCAAATTATATTCCTATTTTATTTTACGAATTTTCTGGATATTCTTGTAAGATTGACACACAAAACAAAAAAAACATTGACACACAAACATACACAAACCCAAGCATTATGTATATTTGTTTGCATTGGAACCATCATTAACAGATCAAGATGGGTGTCAATTTCATTTCAATTTCGTAAAATGTATCCTTTAATGTTAGAAACGCTAATACACAAATAGACAAAAAGTTTATTTTTAGAAAACCCCTATAATGTCACATTGAAATTACCCTTTTTGGTCCCACAATAATTTATCCAAATTTTACAACACCTCTATTTACATGTCAGTCGACCACTGACCTATCAGCATGCAAAAGAATAGTCCAAAATGCCCACCTGATGATCATGTGACGCTCGTCACTTGGTTTCCAAAAAATTTTGCAAAGCAATGTTCCACACTTTGGTAATTGTTTTGTTGTAAAAAAATTGTTTCGCCCAAAATACTCCCTAAAACGACATTTATAATTGGCAAATATGAGGCTTTTTTTGTTTTTTTTTGTTTTTGTATACAAGATCGAGGCTCGTGAAAGAGCGAACATTAATCACACAGAAAGACAAACCGACACATAAAACATATAACATCGGGAGCGGTAGACAAGATGGGGAGAGAGGGGGAAGGACACAAACACAACATTTGAGAGCAGGGACCGAGAGACATGGAGACATCGAGAGATCTGAGAGAGGGCGAGGGCTTTGGGGGGGGGGGGCATGGGAAGGGGGCGGTGGGAGAGGTATAAAACATATGGACACTGCCAGGACTTCCAGGAAAGAAGTTGGAATTTCAAACAAGGTGGATCTGGGGTGAATTAGTGGGGGTAGAAAAGATCAAGGTTTTGGATGGGGGAAGATAAGAGATGGTGGTGAACAGCTGTTTTAAAGACCTGGAGGGAGGAGTGGGATTGAACTGAGTGTGGGAGTTTGTTCCAGAGGCGGGAGAAAAGAGGAATGAAAGAGTGAAGGTGAGCAGAGAGTCTTGATTATGGCAGTTTGACCATAAGAGGGTTGCAGGCAGATCTTGTGCGACCTGTAGGAATATTTGCGGGACAGAGCCCAGAGAGAGCTGGGGGGGCAAGGCCAGAGAGGAGTCGGTAGAAGACGGAAAGACCACCAACCTGCCTGCGGTGAGTGAGTGAAAGGCCCTTGGAGTGAAAGGCCCTTGCAACAAGTGGTTTTTCAACACTAACACAAGTGCGAAAAGTGGTTTTTCAACACTATCGCAAGTGCAAAAAGTGTTTTTTCCACACTAATACAAGTGCAAAAGTGGTTTCCTGCACCAACACAAGTGCGAAAAGTGGTTTTGCAACACTAACACAAGTGAGACAAGTGGTTTTGCAACACTAACACAAGTGCAAAAAGTGGTTTTGAACACTAACAGGTGTTGCGAAAAGTGGTTTTCAACACTAGCCAAAATGCGGAAAGTGGTTTTCAACGCCAGCACAAGTGCGGAAAGTGGTTTTGCAATACTAGCACATGTGTGAAAAGTGGTTTTCAATGCCAGCACAAGTGTGGAAAGTGGTTTTTCAACACTAACACAAGTGCGAAAAGTGGTTTTCAACGCCAGCACAAGTGCCGAAAGTGGTTCTGCAAGATTTGCTCAAGTGCGTAAAGTGGTTTTCAACACCAGCACAAGTGCGGAAAGTGGTTCTGCAACACGAGCTGTAGTGCGGAAAGTGGTTTTCAACGCCAGCATAAGTGTGGAAAGTGGTTTTGCAACACTAACACAAGTGCGAAAGTGGTTTTCAATGCCAGAACGAGTGCGGAAAGTGGTTTTCAACGCCAGCATAAGTGTGGAAAGTGGTATTGCAACACTAACACAAATGCAAAAAGTGGGTTTCAATGCCAGCACAAGTACGGAAAGTGGTTCTACAACACTAACACAAGTGCGGAAAGTGGTTTTCATTGCCAGCACAAGTGCGCATAGTGGTTCTGCAACACTAGCTGAAGTGTGGAAAGTGGTTTACAACGCCAGCATAAGTGTGGAAAGTGGTTTTGCAACACTAACACAAGTGCGAAAGTGGTTTTTCAACACTAACACAAGTGCGAAAAGTGGTTTTCAACGCCAGCACAAGTGCGGAAAGTGGTTCTGCAACACTAGCTGTAGTGCGGAAAGTGGTTTTCAACGCCAGCATAAGTGAGGAAAGTGGTTTTTCAACACTAACACAAGTGCGAAAAGTGGTTTTTCAACACCAACACAAGTGCGAAAAGTGTTTTTTCCACACTAATACAAGTGCAAAAGTGGTTTCCTGCACCAACACAAGTGCGAAAAGTGGTTTTTCAACACTAACACAAGTGCGAAAAGTGGTTTTTCAACACTAACACAAGTGCGAAAAGTGGTTTTTCAACACTAACACAAGTGCGAAAAGTGGTTTTTCCACACTAATACAAGTGCAAAAGTGGTTTCCTGCACCAACACAAGTGCGAAAAGTGGTTTTTCAACACTAACACAAGTGCGAAAAGTGGTTTTTCAACACTATCACAAGTGCAAAAAGTGTTTTTTCCACACTCATACAAGTGCAAAAGTGGTTTCCTGCACCAACACAAGTGCGAAAAGTGGTTTTTCAACACTAACACAAGTGCGAAAAGTGGTTTTTCAACACTAACACAAGTGCGAAAAGTGTTTTTTCCACACTAATACAAGTGCAAAAGTGGTTTTCTGCACCAACACAAGTGCAAAAGTGGTTTTTCTACACTAACACAAGTGCGAAAAGTGGTTTTTGAACACTAACACAAGTGCGAAAAGTGGTTTTTCAACACTAACACAAGTGCGAAAAGTGGTTTTTCCACACTAATACAAGTGCAAAAGTGGTTTCCTGCACCAACACAAGTGCGAAAAGTGGTTTTTCAACACTAACACAAGTGCGAAAAGTGGTTTTTCAACACTATCACAAGTGCAAAAAGTGTTTTTTCCACACTAATACAAGTGCAAAAGTGGTTTCCTGCACCAACACCAGTGCGAAAAGTGGTTTTTCAACACTAACACAAGTGCGAAAAGTGGTTTTTCAACACTAACACAAGTGCGAAAAGTGGTTTTTCAACACTATCGCAAGTGCAAAAAGTGTTTTTTCCACAATAATACAAGTGCAAAAGTGGTTTTTCAACACTAACACAAGTGCGAAAAGTGGTTTTTCATCACTAACATAAGTGCGAAAAGTGGTTTTTCCACACTAATACAAGTGCAAAAGTGGTTTCCTGCACCAACACAAGTGCGAAAAGTGGTTTTTCAACACTAACACAAGTGCGAAAAGTGGTTTTTCAACACCAACACAAGTGCGAAAAGTTGTTTTTCAACACTAACACAAGTGCGAAAAGTGGTTTTTCCACACGAATACAAGTGCAAAAGTGGTTTCCTGCACCAACACAAGTGCGAAAAGTGGTTTTTCAACACTAACACAAGTGCGAAAAGTGGTTTTTCAACACTAACACAAGTGCGAAAAGTGGTTTTTCCACACTAATACAAGTGCAAAAGTGGTTTCCTGCACCAACACAAGTGCGA
>NC_136270.1:3006790-3276790 GCF_964187855.1 Myxine glutinosa
GAGGGGGAAGGGGAGGGGAGGGGAGGGGAACGGGGGGGGAGGGGAGGGGAACGGGGGGGGGAGGGGAGGGGAACGGGGGGGAGGGGAGGGGAACGGGGGGGGAGGGGAGAAGACGGGGGGAGGGGAGAAGGATGGGGGAGGGGAGGGGGAAAAGGGAGGGGGAGGGGAGAAGGGGAGGGGGTAGGGTGGAGGGGGAAAAGGGAGGGGGAGGGGAGAAGGGGAGGGGGTAGGGTGGAGGCGGAAGGGAGGGGGAGGGTGGAGGGTGGAGGAGAGGGGGAGGGGAGGGGGAGGGGAGGGGGAGGGGGAGGGGAAAAGGGAGGGGGAGTGGGGAGGGGAAAAGGGAGGGGGAGTGGGGAGGGGAAAAGGGAGGGGGAGTGGGGAGGGGGAAAGGGAGGGGGAGGGGGAAAGGGAGGGGAGGGGGGAGGGGGAAAGGGAGGGGGAGGGGGGAGGGGGAAAGGGAGGGGGAGGGGGAAAAGGGAGGGGGAGGGGGAAAGGGGAGGGGGAGGGGGCAAATGGAGGGGGAGGGGAGAAGGGGAGGGGGGAGGGGGAGGGGGAGGGGAGAAGGGGAGGGGAGAAGGGGAGGGGAGAAGGGGAGGGGTAGGGTGGAGGGGGGACGGAGGGCGGAGGGGGAAGGGGGAGGGAAGGGGATGGCCAGTCAACAACGACGTTGCAGTTCTCATGGTCGGAGAGCAGCACAACAATCGGACATAGTCCTGCATATTCGCAACAGCACGAAGCAGATTTTGGAGACTCACCGATCCTGTGACGTCCTCCAGTACCGGCGTTGCCGGGCGGGGGAAGGGAGACCCATACATTCCCAACCCGTACATTCGCCCTCTCGACTCAAGCTCACTCGGACAAAAGCCTCGCACAAATTACACCGTGAAGGCCCAATGGTCATGTCTATGCCACAAATCACGGGCGCACTGAATTGAAAATATATAGAACGCTCATACTCCGTGAAAAGTGAAGCCGCCGTGTCACCATGTTGGTCAGCACGACTCGACCAACTCGCTTCGCGGATCTCGTTTTGTGCGGCAAGAAACTGCTCAATCGGTTACGGAAGGGTTGTGGAAAGACGTTTCACAGCTGTTTCAAAGACGTCTTTAATTCATATCGCACAAAATCGATACAAAACACGATCGCATAAAAGGTGAAGTGAAGTGAAGTGAAGTGAAGAAGACGTAACCAATCGGTTACGGAAGGGTTGTGGAAAGACATTTCACAGCTGTTTCAAAGACGTCTTTAATTCATATCGCACAAAATCGATACAAAACACGATCGCATAAAAGGTGAAGTGACGTGTGACGGGATGGAACATCACGTGATCGCTCTGAGCGAATCAGTCTGGCGGCGGGAATGGAACATCACGTGATCGCTCTGAGCGAATCAGCGAGCTGCTCTGGAACCGGCTGAGATTAGCAGGTACTTCGCTGAAATGCGCTGAGGTAAATATGAATAAAAAATATGGATCGTCAAATATTTTGAGTTCGGCCATGTTCGTCCCACGCTCAATGGCCATGTCTATGTCAAATATCAAGCACGTAAGCCTCTCCGTTTAGGAGTCTATCGGTAACATTACACACACACACACACACACAAACTGTGTTTTATATATATATATATATATATTTATATATATATATATATATATATATATATATATATATATATATATATATATATATATATATATATATATATTTATATATATATATATATATATATATATATATATATATATATATATTGTTACGTTTGTGGGGGTAGATGAAATACCTTAGTCGAGATAGAATCGTTTCGGTTAGCATGGTCCAAGGGTCGTGAAGAAGAAGAATCCATCTCGATGTATCTAAGTAGAGTCAAATGTCCTGTTCAGTGTTTGGGTGTCTCCACACGCAGGAGTGGAATTGTGTTATCTCGGTAGGGTCTGCAAGGTTAAATCCCCTGTGTGTAAATGCCTCTTGTAATTTTTACTAATGTTCTTATAAAACTCAGCCGCCAGGTAAATGACTCTATTCGCTCACCACTCCGCCAGGTCCGACAAACCCGGCACATTTGCTGATCGGCACGTAAATCCCACCTCACGACTGCCGACGTGAACCGACCATTCCCGAACAGGGATTGGACTCCACCCCCCGACGACTCATAATGATGAGGCCACGCCCTGGCTTTCCTGATTGGTGGAGGTGCAGTGGATGATTGGGTGGTGCTCGATAATCCTAATCTTTCTCTCCTGGTCCTGGCTTTGTTAGTGGGCAGTCACATTTCCTCTTTGTTCCGGCTTGGTCGTGGGTGTGTGGTCTTTGGTTTGTGTGCGCTCTTAGGAAAGGGCTGGTGAGAAACATCAGTTCGGGACAGTCGGAACTACTGTGGGGGATTCCAGTCGAATCCCATTGTTAGGGATTTCACATTTTGCCCTGTTGTCTGAGCAACCCTTGAGCAAAGCTGACAAACCCCTGGCCTGTGATAACATGGCCTGCTTGTTGAAGCTTTCAGGCACCGACCTTGAGCAAAGGCAGCCTGGACCAGAGGATGCGGCTTGATAGCTTCCTCTTACAAAAACAACTCCAAATTGTTATGCTTTCCATCTTGTCTTTGAAGTAAATTTAATTATTTCCTGTGGAGTATAAAGACCCTAGCCTGATGTGTTTTGTTGAGAAGCTTCTGTTAATGGCAGCTCTCCCATGTACATGTTAAGACCCTAATAAATCCTCCTGTAACTGTCTAAGATGTCTCAGATTCATCCCTTGTGGGGTGGGGGGTAAATCCCTAACACTACAAGGCACAGGATCGACGTCGGCGGTGGACTGGCTCTGCGTCATGTTTCCTCTGGACGTCGAGGAGCGCAACTCCGCACCATTTTGTGCGTTTTCCGTGCGGTGGTTTGGAGGCGATGAGCGACCAGCAAGCCTTACCAGCCATTTGGGGACACAAAGCTGAGTGCCGGCCGATTACCAAAGCATTATTTATTTTCTTTTACTTTCGTTTTCCCCTTGTTTGTATATGAGTCTGAGCGGTTTGGCAGGAGATATAGGTTCCCATGCACCCCTCCCCCGAAAACTAAATTCCAAAATGATTTTAGCACCCCTAGGACATCAACTGAAATCATTTTGATATTGCCAGCGGGAAAAAATGTCCCACGGGGTCCTAATTAGCATATTTACAAGATGGCTGCCATCTGCATCCATTTAAATGCTGTGTCATATGTCAGTAAATAATGAGCCAATTTTGATGATCTTTGTGTCAATATTATGGTTTTCTGAGGTGCTGAATAGATTTTCGAGGTTTTAAAAATGATTGGAGGTCAATATCACATGATTCAGGCGAAGGTCAAGGTCATTTTGTTAAGAAGTCACTTCATTTTCATTTTCCGACATGCATTATTTTTGACCCAGCTCCCATAGATTTTTTTTTTTTTTTTTTTAAATACTGAATCGAGGCTCGTGAAAGAGCTGACAACCGCGAGGGAAAGACAGTACAGGGGGACCACGAGGGAAAGACAGCACAGGGGGACTGCGAGGGAAAGACAGCACAGGGCGAGGGAAAGACAGCACAGGGGGCCCACGAGGGAAAGACAGCACAGGGGGCCCACGAGGGAAAGACAGCACAGGGGGACCACGAGGGAAAGACAGCACAGGGGGACCACGAGGGAAAGACAGCACAGAGGGACCGCGAGGAAAAGACAGCACAAAGGGACCGCGAGGGAAAGACAGTACAGTTGGGACCGCGAGGGAAAGACAGTACAGAGGGACCGCGAGGGAAAGACAGCACAGAGGGACCGCGAGGGAAAGACAGCACAGAGGGACCGCGAGGGAAAGACAGCACAGAGGGACCGCGAGGAAAAGACAGCACAGAGGGACCGCGAGGGAAAGACAGCACAGAGGGACCGCGAGGGAAAGACAGCACAGAGGGACCGCGAGGGAAAGACAGCACAGAGGGACCGCAAGGGGAGAGACAGCACAGTGGGACCATGAGGGAAAGACAGCACAGTGGGACCGTGAGGGAAAGACAGCACAGAGGGACCGCGAGGGAAAGACAGCACAGAGGGACCGCGAGGGAAAGACAGCACAGGGGGACCGCGAGGGAGACAGCAGACAGGGGGACAGACAGGGGGACAGACAGGGGGACCGCGAGGGAAAGACAGCACAGAGGGACTGCGAGGGAAAGACAGCACAGAGGACCGCGAGGGAAAGACAGCACAGGGGGACCATGAGGGAAAGACAGCACAGGGGGACCACGAGGGAAAGACAGCACAGAGGGACCACGAGGGAAAGACAGCACAGAGGGACCGCGAGGGAAAGACAGTACAGTTGGGACCACGATGGAAAGACAGTACAGAGGGACCGTGAGGGAAAGACAGCACAGAGGGACCATGAGGGAAAGACAGCACAGAGGGACCGCGAGGGAAAGAGAGTACAGAGGGACCGCGAGGGAAAGACAGTACAGTTGGGACCGCGAGGGAAAGACAGTACAGAGGGACTGCGAGGGAAAGACAGCACAGAGGGACCGCGAGGGAAAGACAGCACAGAGGGACCGCGAGGGAAAGACAGCACAGAGGGACCGTGAGGGAAAGACAGCACATAGGGACCGCGAGGGAAAGACAGCACAGGGGGACGCGAGGGAAAGACAGCACAGTGGGACCGCGAGGGAAAGACAGCACAGTGGGACCGCGAGGGAAAGACAGCACAGAGCGACCGCGAGGGAAAGACAGCACAGAGGGACCGCGAGGGAAAGACAGCACAGAGGGACCGTGAGGGAAAGACAGCAGAGGGGGGACCATGAGGGAAAGACAGCACAGGGGGACCGCGAGGGAAAGACAGCACAGAGGGACCGCGAGGGAAAGACAGCACAGAGGGACCGCGAGGGAAAGACAGCACGGGGGACCACGAGGGAAAGACAGCACAGGGGGACCACGAGGGATAGACAGCTGTTACATATTTATGTGAATGTATGTGAATTACTATTCAGGTCTTTGCTTATCAATGTGTAGTCGATTAAGGGTTGTTGTGGTTGGAGGGTCAGGAGCCCTTCTGGAAAAAGAGACCGGAAACGGAAGAAGAAAGACACGAGGTCGAGAGAAGCGACGAGAATTCTTCTTCCTCGCCCCGCTCCGACGAGAGGTGGGATCGATATTGAGCCGCGTGGAAAAGCGGCGTTCCCAAGCCCGTCTGGCGAGAGGAGTTACCGGGACGTGTACCTACCCGGTGGACACGTCAAGCTGCCGTGGGGCCGTGCACCGACCCAGCGTCTGGCACCGTTCGCGGCACCGTCTACAAAGACGCGTACGGGTCACACGTTGGGGCCTAACACGCGTTGCAAGCGGCGTGTGGCTTTTGCCTGCTTTACAGTACCCGCTTCGCGTGGCCAGGAGGGGGCTGCAGCCGTGGTTCCCGGTACGATACATGCCCTGTGGAAACAGGTCCACCCGGGGTTCGTTCAACCGCCCGAGTGCGGCGAAGCCGACCATCATCTTGGTCAGGAGGGGCCCAGAGACATTGTGAGGGACAGAGACCAAAGGGGGTCGTGAGTACACAAGGGGACACACGTATGTAAGATGGCCATCTTAATCATCTAGGGGATTGATTGTTGAGTGTGAATTGTTGATGGTGGATTGCTCGGGGAATATATCCTTGATTGTATCATTGAAATTGTATGGTATCATTACCATTGAAATATATCATTGAAAATCAGTTTTCTCTTGGGTGGAATTCATATGGATTGCGTTGCGAAAGCGCATATATAATACAACTTTCTGGCGAAGTTCCTCTCACGGTCCGGGGGTCACCGAGGCCAGGTAGTCACCGAGGGGACCACGTAACAGAATTGGGGGCTCGTCCAAATTACGATTTGCGGATTCGCAATTGGGTCTACGTCCGGGATCTAAAATTGTATAAAATAATAAAATAATATTTTTATTAATTAAAATTTATTAATTAAGTATTAATTGGTAAATTTTTGGGGAAATTGGGGGTAAAGTATTGGGTGAAGGTTAACAGGTGTTAACGATAGGCACCATGGCGTTTGTGGCACAGAACTTTGCGGTAACCCCGAGTGAGGCACAGTTCCGAGCGTTACTAAAGTCGGACCTCTTGAAATTGGCCAAACATTTTAACTTGGAGGTCCGAACTAATTTGAGGAAGGCAGAGTTGCAGACCACGGTGATACAATCTATGGTGGGATTAGGAACATGGGACGAGTTAGCCTGGGAGTGGCTACCCGAAGAACCAGAAGACGTTGAGTTCCGGAAACTGGAGTTGCAATTACGGAGCCAGGAACGGATCAAAGAAGAAGAAAGGAAAGCAGAAGAGAGGAGAGAAGAGAAACAAGCACAGGAAAGGAGAGTGGAACGAGAACTCCAGGAAAGGTTAAAAGAAGAAGAAAGGAAAGCAGAAAAGGAAAAGAGCAGAAGAAGAAAGGAAAGCAGAGGAGAGGAGAGAAGAGAAACAAGCACAGGAAAGGAGAGTGGAACGAGAACTCCAGGAAAGGTGTTTTTTTTTTTTTTTTTTTTTTTTTTTTGTATACAATATCGAGGCTCGTGAAAGAGCGAACATTAATCACATGAACACACAGAAAGACAAACCGACACATAAAACATATAACATAGGGAGCGGTAGACAAGATGGGGAGAGAAGGGGAGAGAGGGGGAAGGACACAAACACAACATTTGAGAGCAGGGACCGAGAGACATGGAGACATCGAGAGATCTGAGAGAGGCGAGGGCTTTGGGGGGGGGGGGGCGTGGGAAGGGGGCAGTGGGAGAGGTATAAAACATATGGACACTGCCAGGACTTCCAGGAAAGAAGTTGGAATTTCAAACAAGGTGGATCTGGGGTGAATTAGCGGGGGTAGAAATGATCAAGGTTTTGGATGGGGGAAGATAAGAGATGGTGGTGAACAGCTGTTTTAAAGACCTGGAGGGAGGAGTGGGATTGAAGGGAGTGAGGGAGTTTGTTCCAGAGGCGGGAGAAAAGAGGAATGAAAGAGTGAAGGTGAGCGGAGAGCCGAGATTTCGGCAGTTTAACCATCAGAGGGTTGCTGGCAGATCTTGTGCGACCTGTAGGAATATTTGGGGGACAGAGCACAGAGAGAGCTGGGGGTGCAAGGCCGGAGAGGAGTCGGTAGAAGACAGAAAGACCACCTACCTGCCTGCGGTGAGTGAGTGAAAGGCCCTCAGAGATAGCTTCATCGCGGGAGATTCCAATAATTCTGAAAGCTTTGGTTTCAACAGCGTGAAGCCGAGCTAGGTGTGAGGCAGGAGCACCGGCCCATAGGGGAGAACAGTATTCCATTGAGCTGCGGATGAAAGCCTTGTATGTGGTGAGGAGCTCAGGTGTGCCGAGGAAGGACTTCGCACGACGGAGGATGCCCAGTCGGCGACTGGCTTTGGAGGCCAGCTTGGAAATGTGGTTTTCCCAAGAAAGATCATGGCAGATAGTGAGACCCAAAATCTTGAGCGACAGAACTTCTTGGAGAGGATTGTTGAGAAAGTAGATGGGAGGGTTGTCCAGTCGATCTTTTCGGAGAGACATAGTAAGAGTGTGAGATTTGTCAGGATTGAAAGACATGTTCCACTTGTTTGACCAGTCTGTGATTTTGTCCAGGTCTTCAGAGAGTGAGGAGGCAGCAGACTGCCGATCTGAGGGAAGAGGAATGGAGCGGCAGAGAGTGGAGTCATCAGCAAAGAGATAGAGAGGATTTTCGAGAGAGTCAGAGAGATCATTGATGAAGACCAGAAAAAGCACGGGGCCCAGAACACTGCCTTGGGGAACTCCAGCCTGAACAGGAAGAGGAGATGAGAGAAACCCATTCAGGGCCACACGTTGACGACGACTAGAGAGGAAGTCCGCCAGCCATGCGTGGAGATTTCCATGGATACCAAAGGAGGAGAGTTTGGTGAGCAGAGCGGGGTGCCAGACCGTGTCGAAGGCACGTGATATGTCGAGGGAGACAGCTCTAATTTCCTGTTTGGCATTGAGGACCTCCATCCATTGTTGAGACAGCAGAAGCAGCATGTCCAGAGTAGAGTGACCTGGTCTGAAACCAAATTGATGATCAGAGATCAAGCCATTGGAGAAGAGGAAAGATTTCATATCAGAAGCAATGATGGATTCCATGACTTTGCTGATAATTGGGAGAAGGCTGATTGGTCTGTAGTTGCTAGGATCTGTTTTTGCACCTTTTTTGTGCAAAGCGGTGATGTTGGCTGATTTCCAAGCAGATGGCAGTTGACCTTGAGCAAAAGAGAGGGTGAAGAGAACAGAGAGAGGGTGAGATAGAGCAGCAGAGCAGGATTTTAGGACCCGTGGGCTGATGTCGTCGGTTAAAAGAAGAAGAAAGGAAAGCAGAAAAGGAAAGAGCAGAAGAAGAAAGGAAAGCAGAGGAGAGGAGAGCTGCAAGGGAACTCGAAGCAGAGGAGAGAAAAGCAGAAAGGGAATTAAAGGAACGTGACATGGAGCTTCGGCAGGAAATTAAATTCAAGGAGCTGGAGTTAATGAGAGAACGGGGAGAGGTACCACCCTTGCTGACGGGGTCGACACCTAACCAGAAAACCTGGGATGTGGGCAGACATGTGAGGCTGGTTCCACCGTTCAGTGAAAAGGAAGTCGCGAAATTTTTTCCACACTTTGAGAAAGTGGCTCGACAATTAAACTGGCCGGAGGAGGCCTGGACCATACTAGTGCAAAGTGTGCTGGTGGGAAAAGCTCAAGAGATTTATTCGGCGCTACCAATGGACCAATGTGCAGATTATGAGGTACTGAAGAAGCACATCCTCAAAGCCTATGAGTTGGTTCCGGAAGCTTACAGGCAAAAATTCAGGAATGCCAGGAAGAGGGAGAGTGAGACCCATGTGGAGTTTGCCAGAGTGAAAGAAAACATGTTTGATCGGTGGTGTGAGTCAAAAGGAGTCGGGAAAGACTTCGAAACATTGCGTGACTTGATCCTGGTGGAGGAATTTCAGCAGTGTGTCCACGAGGACATCAAAGTGTACCTGCAGGAAAAGAAAGTACCAAAGTTGTGGGACGCAGCCACCATGGCAGATGATTATGCCTTAACCCACCGAATAGGGGTCCACAAACCTAACTCCTCGCCTAGACTTCAGCAGGGGAGTTATGGAACACCCGGTGTGGAGAACGACCTTACATGGCGGCGGCCTCGAGATGATTATGGGGACAACTATGATACCCCAACTGTTAGAAATCAGAGGGCTACGGGCCCAAGACAAACTTATTTTTCGGGGGGCTCAAGGCCGACCCCGAGGTTCTCCCCCGGGCCTACTTGTGCTTTTTGCCATAAAACTGGACACTTGATGTCCCAATGTTACCTCCGGAAAAGGGAGAACCCGGAACGGAATCAGTCTAGTGCGACTCCGAATGCACTGGCAAGTGTGAGAAATCATTCTTGGAGAGCAGAGCTGGGGGAAGATTCCCCTGTCAAAGGTACGGCGTCCCGGGAGAACCTTGTTCAGGAGGGCTACAAACATTTCATTTCAGAGGGGTTCGTGTCGCTGGATGGCGACCCGAGTAACCAGAAGCCAGTTAGGGTATTGAGGGACACAGGAGCCCACCAATCGTTGATGCTGGAGGGCATTTTGCCATTGTCGGAGAAGACGGCAACTGGGGTTAGTGTGCTTTTACAGGGGGTCGGGGGCTATGTTAAAGCTCCGCTTCATGTCATCCAGTTGAGTTCTGAGTTGGTATCAGGGCCGGTCACCGTAGGCTTACAAGCCACCCTTCCTGTGGAGGGAATCTCTTTTATTATCGGGAATGATTTGGCCGGGGGGCGAGTTTCGGGTAATCCAATAATGGTGGAAAAGCCCAGTAAGAAAAATAACACCACTCGGTTAGAGAGGGAGATTCCGGGTATCTTTCCATCCTGTGCAGTGACTCGGGCTATGGGTAGAAAGCACGCGGAAGAGAAGGAGGAAGAAAGAGAGGGGGAGTTGGAACCCTTAGAGGTACGGGAAGACAACTCGGAAAAGGGAAATAACCAGGGGAGGGATTCCCAGGAATTTCGAGAAATGGTAGCGTCTGGAACGAAAGGGGACGTGGAGTGTCCGTCGGAGACCGCGGGGAACGAAGTGGAGCAAACCGCGCTGGTCCGAAGGAGACTAGTGGAAGAGCAACACGAAGACTCGGAGATCCAGAGGTTAATTGAGAAAGCCGTTACGGAAGAAGAGGCTACGAAGATACCTGTGGGGTATTTCATGAAGGGAGAAACCCTAATGAGGAAATGGAGGCCACCGGAGGTGCCCGCAGACGATGAGTGGAAAGTTCACTATCAGATTGTGGTGCCACCGCTGTACCGGAAGGAGATATTGAGTTTGGCACATGAGACCCCTTGGGCCGGGCACCTGGGAGTGAACAAGACCTGTGACAGGATATTGGTACATTTTTTCTGGCCGGGATTGCGACGGGATGTGGCGGAGTTCTGCAAGTCCTGCCATTCTTGTCAGCTGGTGGGAAAGCTGAATCAAAAAATCCCACCCGCTCCGTTAAAGCCAATTCCAGCTTTTGAAGAGCCATTCAGCCGAGTCATTGTGGACTGTGTGGGCCCTTTACCCAAAACCAAAGCTGGACATCAATACTTACTGACCATCATGTGCGCATCCACCAGGTTCCCCGAGGCAGTGCCTCTGAGGAAAATAACGGCGGCAGTTATTGCAAAGGCCTTGATTAATTTTTTCACTTTGGTTGGTCTACCTAAGGTCATCCAATCTGATCAGGGTTCCAATTTCATGTCCACGCTTTTCCAGCAAGTGGTACACCTGTTGGGGGTGGAACAAGTAAGATCCAGCGCATACCATCCCGAGAGCCAAGGGGCCCTGGAAAGGTTTCACCAGACTTTAAAGAATATGATCCGAACGTATTGTTTTGAATGTGCCAAGGATTGGGATGAAGGGATACCCCTATTGTTGTTTGCGGCGAGGGAGTCCGTGCAGGATTCCTTGGGATTCAGTCCGTTTGAACTGGTGTTTGGACACGCAGTGCGGGGACCGTTGAAATTGGTGAAAGAACAGTGGTTACTACAGGAGTCCCGGACACCGATGGTGGAGTATGTGTCCACAGTGAAACACCGATTGGCAAAGGCGTGTGATGTGGCACGACGGAACTTGAGAATGGCCCAGGGGAAAATGAAGGAGAGACATGACAAGACCTCGCAGATAAGGAATTTCAGTCCTCAGGACCGGGTGTTAGTATTGCTGCCCGTTCCAGGTCAGCCCCTCCAGGCTAGATATTTCGGTCCTTATGCAGTGGAGGAGAGGGTGAATGAGACAGACTACGTGGTGACCACTCCCGACCGACGGAAAAAGCGACAGTTGTGTCATGTCAACCGACTGAAAAAATATCATGAGAGGGAACCGGTGGAAGACGTAGTTCCTGTCTCACCTGTCGTACCGGTGAAAATGGACGGAAACGCCGGTGTGAAGTTTGATAACTTGGATGACCAGGCCTGCCCCAAATTGACGAACACCGAAATGTTGAGTCATTTGGATGAGAAGTTAGGTCATTTAACAAGGGAACAGCAAGGACAACTGTCCAGCCTAATGTTCGAATTTAAACATTTGTTCACAGATGTACCTGGTCGTACGGACTTAGTATATCATGATATCGAGGTGGGGGAGGCCACTCCAGTGAAACAACACCCCTATCGGATGAACCCGGTGAAGATGGAGTATCTTCGGAAGGAGATGCAATATATGTTGGACAATGACATCATCGAACCAAGCAACAGTGAATGGAGCTCCCCATGTGTGTTGGTTCCGAAACCCGATGGCAGCTTCCGGTGTTGTACAGATTTAAAACGGGTGAATGCAGTGACCAAGACCGACTCCTATCCGCTCCCGAGGATTGACGACTGTATTGATCGAATAGGCCCAGCTAAATTTGTTACCAAATTTGACTTGCTGAAAGGGTATTGGCAGATCCCTCTTACCGATAGAGCCAAAGAAATCTCAGCTTTGGTCACTCCGAATGGGTTATATCAGTACAAGGTCCTCCCTTTTGGGTTGAAGAACGGGCCGGCTACATTTCAACGACTGATTAATAGGCTCATTGCAGACCTGGAGGGGGTGGAGGCATATCTGGATGATGTAATCATCCACACCATGACCATGGAAGACCACATTAAGCAAATCCATGCATTTTTTCAGACGATGTCCGAGGCAGGTCTGACCATCAACTTAGCCAAGAGTGAGTTTGTAAGAGCACAGGTAGTGTTCCTCGGCCATGTAGTAGGGCAGGGTCAGGTACAACCAGTGACCGCCAAGGTAGAAGCTATCGATCGCTTCCAAGTCCCAAAGGGGAAGAAAGAGCTGATGAGATTCTTAGGTATGGCGGGGTGGTACCGGCGGTTCTGTAAGAATTTTTCGGATATGGTAGCCCCTTTAACGAGTTTGTTGAGAAAGGAGACCCCATTCGTTTGGGATGGCAAATGTCAGGCGGCCTTTGCCCATGTCAAAGCGATACTAATGAGCTCTCCGGTCCTAACCGCTCCGGACTTTCAAGCACCTTTCAAGTTGGCCGTAGATGCAAGCGATGTGGGGGCTGGAGCGGTCTTGTTACAGGAAGATGAGGATGGGGTGGACCACCCCGTGTGCTACTACTCCAAAAAGTTCAATAAACATCAGGCAAATTATGCCACCGTGGAGAAAGAGACCCTGGCTCTCCTGCTAGGGCTTCAACATTATGAGGTGTATTTAGGAATCACGTCCTTTCCCATAAAGGTCTTTACGGATCACAACCCCTTAACCTTCATTCAAAGAATGAAAAATAAAAATCAGAGGTTGATGAGATGGAGTTTGGCTTTGCAGGGGTTCAACTTGGAAATTGAACATGTACGGGGCCGGGACAATGTCGTGGCGGACGCTTTGTCCAGAGTGAGTTAATCTGGGGGGGGTTGTGGTGAAATTTTGTTGCTTTATTTTTAAGTGATAACTGTGCCCGGGGGGAACTGATAATGTGGGGGGGGTTGAGTTATCTGGTTTGTTTATCCAAGTTGGCCGGCAAAGAAAGTTTTCGCTGGGTTCAAACTTTCTTTCTTGAAGGGGGGGAGTGTTACATATTTATGTGAATGTATGTGAATTACTATTCAGGTCTTTGCTTATCAATGTGTAGTCGATTAAGGGTTGTTGTGGTTGGAGGGTCAGGAGCCCTTCTGGAAAAAGAGACCGGAAACGGAAGAAGAAAGACACGAGGTCGAGAGAAGCGACGAGAATTCTTCTTCCTCGCCCCGCTCCGACGAGAGGTGGGATCGATATTGAGCCGCGTGGAAAAGCGGCGTTCCCAAGCCCGTCTGGCGAGAGGAGTTACCGGGACGTGTACCTACCCGGTGGACACGTCAAGCTGCCGTGGGGCCGTGCACCGACCCAGCGTCTGGCACCGTTCGCGGCACCGTCTACAAAGACACGTACGGGTCACACGTTGGGGCCTAACACGCGTTGCAAGCGGCGTGTGGCTTTTGCCTGCTTTACAGTACCCGCTTCGCGTGGCCAGGAGGGGGCTGCAGCCGTGGTTCCCGGTACGATACATGCCCGGTGGAAACACGTCCACCCGGGGTTCGTTCAACCGCCCGAGTGCGGCGAAGCCGACCATCATCTTGGTCAGGAGGGGCCCAGAGACATTGTGAGGGACAGAGACCAAAGGGGGTCGTGAGTACACAAGGGGACACACGTATGTAAGATGGCCATCTTAATCATCTAGGGGATTGATTGTTGAGTGTGAATTGTTGATGGTGGATTGCTCGGGGAATATATCCTTGATTGTATCATTGAAATTGTATGGTATCATTACCATTGAAATATATCATTGAAAATCAGTTTTCTCTTGGGTGGAATTCATATGGATTGCGTTGCGAAAGCGCATATATAATACAACTTTCTGGCGAAGTTCCTCTCACGGTCCGGGGGTCACCGAGGCCAGGTAGTCACCGAGGGGACCACGTAACACAGCACAGATGGACCATGAGGGAAAGACAGCACAGAGGGACCGCGAGGGAAAGACAGTACAGTGGGACCGCGAGGGAAAGACAGCACAGTGGGACCGTGAGGGAAAGACAGCACAGAGGGACCGTGAGGGAAAGACAGCACAGAGGGACCGCGAGGGAAAGACAGCACAGGGGCACCACGAAGGAAAGACAGCACAGTGGGACCACGAGGGAAAGACAGTACAGGGGGACCGCGAGGGAAAGACAGCACAGGGGGACCACGAGGGAAAGACAGCACAGGGGGACCATGAGGGAAAGACAGCACAGAGGGACCACGAGGGAAAGACAGCACAGAGGGACTGCGAGGGAAAGACAGCACAGAGGGACCGCGAGGGAAAGAGAGTACAGAGGGACCGCGAGGGAAAGACAGCACAGAGGAACCACGAGGGAAAGACAGCACAGAGGGACCGCGAGGGAAAGACAGCACAGGGGGACCACGAGGGAAAGACAGCACAGAGGGACCGCGAGGAAAAGACAGCACAGGGGGACCACGAGGGAAAGACAGCACAGGGGGACCACGAGGGAAAGACAGTACAGAGGGACCGCGAGGAAAAGACAGCACAAAGGGACCGTGAGGGAAAGACAGCACAGAGGGACCGCGAGGGAAAGACAGCACAGAGGGACCGTGAGGGAAAGACAGCACAGAGGGACCGCGAGGGAAAGACAGCACAGAGGGACCGCGAGGGAAAGACAGCACAGAGGGACTGCGAGGGAAAGAGAGTACAGAGGGACCGCGAGGGAAAGACAGTACAGTTGGGACCGCGAGGGAAAGACAGTACAGGGGGACCGTGAGGGAAAGACAGTGCAGTTGGGACCGCGAGGGAAAGACAGTACAGGGGGACCGCGAGGGAGAGACAGCACAGGGGGACCACGAGGGAAAGACAGCACAGAGGGACCGCGGGAAAAGACAGCACAGGGGGACCGCGAGGGAAAGACAGCGCAGAGGGACCGCGAGGGAAAGACAGTACAGAGGGACCGCGAGGGAAAGACAGCACAGAGGGACCACGAGGGAAAGACAGCACAGAGGAACCACGAGGGAAAGACAGCACAGAGGGACCGCGAGGGAAAGACAGCACAGAGGGACCGCGAGGGAAAGACAGCACAGAGGGACCGCGAGGGAAAGACAGCACAGTGGGACCGCGAGGGAAAGACAGCACAGTGGGACCGCGAGGGAAAGACAGCACAGAGGGACCGCGAGGGAAAGACAGCACAGAGGGACCGCGAGGGAAAGACAGCACAGGGGGACCACGAGGGAGACAGCAGACAGGGGGACAGACAGGGGGACAGACAGGGGGACCGCGAGGGAAAGACAGCACAGAGGGACTGTGAGGGAAAGACAGCACAGAGGGACCGCGAGGGAAAGACAGCACAGGGGGACCATGAGGGAAAGACAGCACAGGGGGACCACGAGGGAAAGACAGCACAGAGGGACCATGAGGGAAAGACAGCACAGAGGGACCGCAAGGAAAAGACAGCACAAAGGGACCGCGAGGGAAAGACAGTACAGTTGGGACCACGAGGGAAAGACAGTACAGAGGGACCATGAGGGAAAGACAGCACAGAGGGACCACGAGGGAAAGACAGCACAGAGGGACCGCGAGGGAAAGAGAGTACAGAGGGACCGCGAGGGAAAGACAGTACAGTTGGGACCGCGAGGGAAAGACAGTACAGAGGGACTGCGAGGGAAAGACAGCACAGAGGGACCGCGAGGGAAAGACAGCACAGAGGGACTGCGAGGGAAAGACAGCACATAGGGACCGCGAGGGAAAGACAGCACAGAGGGACCGCGAGGGAAAGACAGCACAGGGGGACGCGAAGGAAAGACAGCACAGTGGGACCGCGAGGGAAAGACAGCACAGAGGGACCGCGAGGGAAAGACAGCACAGAGGGACCGCGAGGGAAAGACAGCACGGAGGGACCGCGAGGGAAAGACAGCACAGGGGGACCATGAGGGAACGACAGCACAGGGGGACCGCGAGGGAAAGACAGCACAGAGGGACCGCGAGGGAAAGACAGCACGGGGGACCACGAGGGAAAGACAGCACAGGGGGACCACGAGGGAAAGACAGCACAGAGGGACCACGAGGGAAAGACAGCACAGAGGGACCGCGAGGGAAACACAGCACAGAGGGACCGCGAGGGAAAGACAGTACAGTGGGACCGCGAGGGAAAGACAGCACAGTGGGACCGCGAGGGAAAGACAGCATAAAGGGACCACGAGGGAAAGACAGCACAGGGGGACCGCGAGGAAAAGACAGCACAGGGGGACCGCGAGGGAAAGACAGCACAGGGGGACCACGAGGGAAAGACAGTACAGAGGGACCGCGAGGGAAAGACAGCACAAAGGGACCGCGAGGGAAAGACAGTACAGTTGGGACCGCGAGGGAAAGACAGTACAGAGGGACCGCGAGGGAAAGACAGCACAAAGGGACCGCGAGGAAAAGACAGCACAGGGGGACCGCGAGGGAAAGACAGCACAGGGGGACCACAAGGGAAAGACAGCACAGAGGGACCGCGAGGGAAAGACAGCACAGAGGGACTGCGAGGGAAAGACAGCACAGAGGGACCGGGAGGGAAAGAGAGTACAGAGGGACCACGAGGGAAAGACAGCACAGAGGAACCGCGAGGGAAAGACAGCACAGAGGGACCGTGAGGGAAAGACAGCACAGGGGGACCACGAGGGAAAGACAGCACAGAGGGACCGTGAGGAAAAGACAGCACAGGGGGACCGCGAGGGAAAGACAGCACAGGGGGACCACGAGGGAAAGACAGTACAGTTGGGACCGCGAGGGAAAGACAGTACAGGGGGACCGTGAGGGAAAGACAGTGCAGTTGGGACCGTGACGGAAAGACAGTACAGAGGGACCGCGAGGGAGAGACAGCACAAAGGGACCGCGAGGGAAAGACAGTACAGTTGGGACCACGAGGGAAAGACAGTACAGAGGGACCGCGAGGGAAACACAGCACAGAGGGACCGCGAGGGAAAGACAGCACAGAGGGACCGTGAGGGAAAGACAGCACAGAGGGACTGCGAGGGAAAGACAGTACAGAGGGACCGCGAGGGAAAGACAGTACAGTTGGGACCGCGAGGGAAAGACAGTACAGGGGGACCGTGAGGGAAAGACAGTGCAGTTGGGACCGTGACGGAAAGACAGTACAGAGGGACCGCGAGGGAGAGACAGCACAGGGGGACCATGAGGGAAAGACAGCACAGAGGGACCGCGAGGAAAAGACAGCACAGGGGGACCGCGAGGGAAAGACAGCACAGGGGGACCGCGAGGGAAAGACAGCACAGGGGGACCGTGAGGGAAAGACAGCACAGAGGGACCGCGAGGGAAAGACAGCACAGAGGGACCGCGAGGGAAAGACAGTACAGTTGGGACCGTGAGGGAAAGACAGTACAGAGGGACCGCGAGGGAAAGACAGTACAGAGGGACCGCGAGGGAAAGAGAGTACAGAGGGACCGCGAGGGAAAGACAGTACAGTTGAGACCGCGAGGGAAAGACAGTATAGAGGGACCGCGAGGGATATGGTGATAGAAGCTTACTTATTGCTTTAAAAACTTTTCTTATTATCATATTTTTCGTATTATTATATGTATATGTGTATTGATATTTATATGTATACTTCTCTTTTTCTAGATCTATTGGTGAAGGTGCATGCTGCTTCAACAGTGAATGCCTGATTCCGGTGATGGTGATATGCAGAGACTATATCATACAACTATATGTGTATAGCAAACCAATACCAGCTTCGCAATAGTGATGGTGGACAGTCAAACTTAATTAACCATGGTGACAAAGAAGAGGAAAAGTGAACAAAGTTCAGATGCGTCTGAACCCTTTGTGAAACAGAAGTGTCTTACCTCCACTTGCGTGTTGCACACCTCCAAGGAATCTGATTATAATCCTTTCACCTGTTTCAGTTCTGTCAAATGTGTGCCGTCAGAGAAGCTGTCATATTTACTTGAGATCCGTGATAGAAGAGTGGCTGAGAAAATTGATTCTCCCCATCATATGAAAGCTGTATGTGATCTGCTGCCAGAAACTCTGGATGTTCTCGATTTGGCGAGAACTGGTTACCACAGGCACTATTACCAAGACTTCACAACGCACCTGGATCGATTGATGAATCCATCTGCTGATGCTTCAACCGCGCCATCAACATCACAGAGGCACCACTCTCCTCACAAGCAGAAATCTGCAGATCTGTCAAATTTCCACCAGATGAATGCATTTTCTGTGAGAAGAATAAAATCAAAGTGAATGGCAAGACTCAGAGGCCAACTCGCAGCTTTTCAGCCTGGAAGAAAGTCGAACCAATGGCAGAAGCTCTCGGAAACAGCCGTCTGTACCATTAAGTCAAGGGCATAGATCTCTTTGCAGCTGAGGCTCGCTACCATGACTTTTGTTACCACCGCTTCTTTTGTGACTACCACAATCATAAACAGAAGCTGGAGAAGAAGTGGAGGCGAAAGGAAGAGGGCCGTCTTCACGACTCGCCTAATCCCCGGGCCCACGCGTGGTGTTTGACGTCGCCATTTTGCCGGCTGCCCTTTGTTGGTGGCTCCAGGGCTTCGTCAACTGCCGATAACACAGGATCCATTTTGGGGCCAGTTAAGTGTGCCAGACCATGAATTTTATTTTCTTATTGCTCCCGGTTTACGTGTTTGTGTCTGTGTGTCGGGGTTTCTTCACCGTATAATTTTACCTCAGTTTCATTTTCGTTATTTTCAGTCCATGCCTGATTTGATTACAAATCATTATTGTACATTTTTATTTGTTGTGTTATTGGTTTGGGTATCGGATTAAACCCATGTTTCGTGTAGGCAAACGCCTCGTGTCTCTTCAATCTTGCACGCGCAATAACCGCCATAATCGGGAGGTTGCCTCGGCAGTTAAGGCTGGTTCGGCTCAACCGTCCAAGGTGTTAACAAGCTACGGACGCGATAATATATATATACTAGCTTGACTCGGCTCGCTGCGCTCGCCTCACCAAGCGTCGTTACTGAGGAACGGGCTTATTTTAGCTGAGGATAATGACTGTACCTGAGTTGCTGTGTTATCATGATTTACACCAATCATAATACAAACAATTATTTTTCACAAATGTATTTGTTGTGTTTGTGATATTACATTTTTATAGGCAATTTAGGTTGAATGCTTTTTTTTCAAGAAAGAACCCCTCAGCGCACACATCGGGGAGGGGTAGGTGCAGACTGGAAGTTTGGGACGATTACACCTCACCACCACGTTATTCAAAACACCTCACCACCAAGTAATTCAAAACACCTCACCACCAAGTAATTCAAAACACCTCACCACCAAGTAATTCAAAACACCCCACAGCCATAAAACACGTAATAAAAAAACCTCACCACCAATTAATTCAAAACACCTCACCACCAAGTAATTTAAAACACCTCACCACCAAGTAATTCAAAACACCTCACCATCAAGTAATTCAAAACACCCCACAGCCATAAAACACGTAATAAAAACACCTCACCACCAAGTAATTTAAAACACCTCACCACCAAGTAATTCAAAACACCTCACAGCCATAAAACACGTAATAAAAACACCTCACCACCAAGTAATTTAAAACACCTCACCACCAAGTAATTCAAAACACCTCACCACCAAGTAATTTAAAACACCTCACCACCAAGTAATTCTAAACACCTCACCACCAAGTAATTCAAAACACCCCACAGCCATAAAACACGTAATAAAAACACCTCACCACCAAGTAATTTAAAACACCTCACCACCAAGTAATTTAAAACAACCCACAGCCATAAAACACGTAATAAAAACACCTCACCACCAAGTAATTTAAAACACCTCACCACGAAGTAATTCAAAACACCTCACCACCAAGTAATTCAAAACACCTCACCACCAAGTAATTTAAAACACCTCACCACCAAGTAATTCAAAACACCACACCACCAAGTAATTTAAAACACCTCACAGCCATAAAACACGTAATAAAAACACCTCACCACCACAAAATTAAAAACACCTCACCACCACGAAATTGAAAACACCTCGCAGCCATAAAACACGTAATAAAACACCTCACAGCCATAAAACACGTTATAAAAACACCTCACAGCCATAAAACAGTTAATAAAAACACCTCACAGCCACGAAATTAAAAACACCTCACCACCACATCATTTAAAAACACCTCAACACCAAGTAATTCAAAACACCTCACCACCACATAATTCAAAACACCTCATCACCAACTAATACAAAACACCTCACCACCACATAATTAAAAACACGTCACCACCACATAATTATAAATACCTCACCACCACGTAATTCAAAACACCTCACCACCATGTGATTTAAAAACACCTCACCACCATGTGATTTAAAAACACCTCACCACCATGTGATTTAAAAACACCTCACCACCACATAATTCAAAATACCTCACCACCACGTGATTCAAAACCACCACAACGTTATTAAAAACACTTCACAACCACGGAAACAAAAGTTTGAGGGAGTCGTTAAGTGACAACACAGACACTGCCCAGATGTGTAGATATCTATCTATAATTCCAGTAATCTCTGTATGTCTGTATGTCTGTGACCGCTGTTTCTCGACAACCACGGGTCCGATATACTTGAAACTTGCCAGGTATATTGCTGGGGACCCGACGATGTGCCTTTTCAAGGTTTCATATTAATCGGACAAGTAGTTACCGAGCTATGTCCAAAAAACGATTCAACCAATCAGAGAGCAGCGAGTTATCACGTGTGCCGAACGTGGCGAACAGACTCTGCCTCGGACGGCACATTTGAGAGCGTATTCATTTATTTCACGTTGGCAAACTATGTTGCCGCTATGTTGGCGTTAAACTATGTTTTAAAACTAATTAAAACTAATTTGCGATTCTTTCGCTTTCCTGCGCGTTTGTGCACGCTATGGCGATTTCTTTACCAAACTCCGCAAGCCGTTCGCTTTGGATCAAACCATTTCATGTAAATAGAGGGGGGGGATTGTCACCGTACTCGCAAGCCGTTCGCTTTGGACCAAACCATTTCATGTAAATAGAGGGGGGGGGATTGTCACCGTACTCGCAAGCCGTTCGCTTTGGACCAAACCATTTCATGTAAATAGAGGGGGGGGATTGTCACCGTACTCGCAAGCCGTTCGCTTTGGACCAAACCATTTCATGTAAATAGAGGGGGGGGGATATAATTTTAGATATATATATAGTACGGGCATGCCCTAGTATAGATAAATGACTGTACCCGAGTTGCCGTTTTGTCATGGTTTAAACCAATCATAATTCAAACAATTATTTTGCACAAATGTATTTGTAATATACGTGATATCACATTTTATAAACAATTGAAGTTGAAAAAAAACATTTTCCAAAAAAATTCCAAAAACAAATTGGAAATGTTTTCCAGAAAAATAACCTTAGGACATACCGACGGGAGAGATATGTGCATACCAGAAGTTTGGTACGATTTCACAAAATTTTGAGAAAGTAGTTCAGCGACAGGACAAGACAACACAGGACAGATGCTGCACAGATATATATATATATATATATATATATATATATATATATATATATATATATATATATATATATATATATATATATATATATATATATATATATATATATATATATATATATATATATATATATATATATACATATATATATTGTTACATATTTATGTGAATGTATGTGAATTACCATTCAGGTCTTTGCTTATCCATGTTTAGTAGATTAAGGGTTGTTGTGGTTGGAGGGTCAGGAGCCCTTCTGAAAAGTGTCCGGAAACGGAAGTGACCGGAAACGGAAGAGAAAAAGACACGAGGAAGAAAAGGGACGATTATTCTTCTTCCTCGCCCCGCTCCGACGAGAGGTGGGATCGACCTTGCGCTGCGTGGAAAAGCGGCGTTCCGAAGCCCGTCTGGCGAGAGGAGTTACCGGGACGTGTACCTGCCCGGTGGAGACGTCAAGTTGACGTGGGGCCGTGCATCGACCCCGCGTCTGGCACCGTTCGCGGCACCGTCTAAACAGACGCGTGCGGGTCGCCCGTTGGGGCCTAACGCGCCTTGCAAGCGGCGTGGGGCTTTTGGCTTGCTCTACCGTACCCGCTTCGCGTGGCCACGAGGGGCTGCAGCTGCGGGGCCTGGTACGATACCTGCCCGGTGGAACAACGTCCACCCGGGGTTCGTTCAACCGCCCGAGTGCGGCGACGCCGACCAGTATCTTGGTCAGGAGGGGCCCAGAGACATTGTGAGGGGCAGAGACCAAAAGGGGGTCGTGAGTACCGAAGTGAACACACATATATAAGATGGCCATCTTAATCATATAGGGGATTGATTGTGGATTGGGAATTGTTGATGGTTGTTTGCTATTGATTGCTCGGGGAAAATCTCCGTGGTTGTATCATTGAAATTGTATGGTATCATTACCATTGAAATATATCCTTGAACATCAGTTTTCTCTTGGGTGGAATTCATATGGATTGCGTGGCGAAAGCGCATATATAATACAACTTTCTGCCGAAGTTCCTCTCACGGTCCGGGGGTCACCGAGACCAGGTATTCACCGAGGGGACCACGTAACAGAATTGGGGGCTCGTCCAAATTACGATTTGCGGTTTCGCAATTGGGTCTACGTCCGGGATCTAAAATTGTATAAAATAATAAAATAATATTTTTATTAATTAAAATTTATTAATTAAGTATTAATTGGAAATTTTTTGGGGAAATTGGGGTAAAGTCTTGGGTGAAGGTTAACAGGTGTTAACGATAGTCACCATGGCGTTTGTGGCACAGAACTTTGCGGTAACACCGAGTGAGGCACAGTTCCGAGCGTTACTAAAGTCGGACCTCTTGAAATTGGCCAAACATTTTAACTTGGAGGTCCGAACTAATTTGAGGAAGGCGGAGTTGCAGGCCACGGTGATACAATCTATGGTGGGATTAGGAACATGGGACGAGTTAGCCTGGGAGTGGCTACCCGAAGAACCAGAAGATGTTGAGCTCCGGAAACTGGAGTTGCAATTACGGAGCCAGGAACGGATTAAAGAAGAAGAAAGGAAAGCAGAAAAGGAAAGAGCAGAAGAAGAAAGGAAAGCAGAAAAGGAAAGAGCAGAAGAAGAAAGGAAAGCAGAAAAGGAAAGAGCAGAAGAAGAAAGGAAAGCAGAAAAGGAAAGAGCAGAAGAAGAAAGGAAAGCAGAAAAGGAAAGATCAGAAGAGGAAAGGAAAGCAGAAGAGAGGAGAGAAGAGAAACAAGCAGAGGAAAGGAGAGTGGAACGAGAACTCCAGGAAAGGTTAGAAGGGAGAAAAGCAGATGAGAGGAGAGCTGCAAGGGACCTCGAAGCAGAGGAGAGAAAAGCGGAAAGGGAATTAAAGGAACATGACATGGAGCTTCAGCAAGAAATCAAATTCAAGGAGCTGGAGTTAATGAGAGAACGGGGAGAGGCACCACCCTTGCTGACGGGGTCGACACCTAACCAGAAAACCTGGGATGTGGGCAGACATGTGAGGCTGGTTCCACCGTTCAGTGAAAAGGAAGTCGCGAAATTTTTTCCACACTTTGAGAAAGTGGCTCGACAATTAAACTGGCCGGAGGAGGCCTGGACCATACTCGTGCAAAGTGTGCTGGTGGGGAAAGCTCAGGAAATTTATTCGGCGCTACCAATGGACCAATGTGCAGATTATGAGGTACTGAAGAAGCACATCCTCAAAGCCTATGAGTTGGTTCCGGAAGCTTACAGGCAAAAATTCAGGAATGCCAGGAAGAGGGAGAGTGAGACCCATGTGGAGTTGGCCAGAGTGAAAGAAAACATGTTTGATCGGTGGTGTGAGTCAAAAGGAGTCGGGAAAGACTTCGAAACATTGCGGGACTTGATCCTGGTGGAGGAATTCCAGCAGTGTGTCCACGAGGACATCAAAGTGTACCTGCAGGAAAAGAAAGTACCAAAGTTGTGGGACGCAGCCACCATGGCAGATGATTATGCCTTAACCCACCGAATAGGGGTCCACGAACCTAACTCCTCGCCTAGATCTCCGCAGGGGAGGTGGGGAACAGCAGGTGCGGAGAACGACCATACATGGCGGCGGCCTCGAGATGATTATGGGGACAACTATGATACCCCACCTGTTCGAAATCAGAGGGATGCGTGCCCAAGACAAACTTATAGTTCGGGGGGCCCGAGGCAGACCATGAGTTTTTCCTCCGGGCCTACTTGCGCTTTTTGCAAGAAACCTGGACACTTGATGTCCAGTTGTTACCGCATGAAAAGCGAAGACCCAGAGCGGAGTCCGACTACTACGACTCCAAACGCAATGGCCATTGTGAGAAATCGCCATCAAAAGGGTTACCAACCATTTATTTCAGAGGGGTTTGTGTCACGGGATGGAGCCTCGACTAACCGGAAACCGGTTAGGATATTGAGGGACACAGGGGCACATCAATCTTTAATGCTTGAAGGCATTTTGCCATGGTCCGAGGAGACGGCAACGGGGAATAGTGTTCGTTTACAGGGGATCGGGGGCGGTGTTAGTGCTCCCCTTCATGTCATCCATTTGGAGTCCGATTTGGTGTCAGGACCGGTCACCGTCGGTTTACAAGCCACGCTTCCTGTAGAGGGTGTATCTGTGGTTATCGGGAATGATTTGGCCGGGGGTCAAGTTTATGGTAACCTGAGGGTTGGTAAAGAGCCCAGCAGGGAAAATAACGCCACACCAGCTCGGGATGGCGACAAAAGTGCCAAGTTATTTGTAGGGGGACTGAACTTCAAAACAGAGGAAGAAGTTCTGACCTCTGTCTTCAACAGATATGGGCCGCTGGTGGAAGTGCGGTTGGTAAGAGACTGGGAAACGCAACAGTCAAGAGGGTTCGGCTTTGTCACGTTTGCCAGCACAAAAGACGCCAGAGAGGCAGAGAAGAATTGGAATGGCAAGGATTTGGAGGGTCGGACCATAACAGTAGGGAAGGCATTTCGTAGGCGTCGAGAGGTCTACAGGAGAGGACAACTGGGCGGTAGTTTTGGTGGTGGCCGCAATCAATATTATTATGGAGGCTCCCTGAGTTACGGCCGCTCCCGAAGGAAGGATTGGCAAAGTAGTGGCCGAGAAGGAGACCGCTATTCATGGGACTACAGGGACAAGCGGTCCCACCCGAAGTATTAGGGAAGTTCTGAGAAGTTGAAGCACTGAATGCGGCGGATCCGTCTAAAGTCAGAGGGTCAGCCAAGATTCCTACACGGATTAACCGTGAACGCCGTTCCTAAAGGCGTCCATGTAGTGAACTTTCATGCACGGACTAACCGTGAACTCCACGTTCCTCAAGGCGCCCATGTAGAGAACTTTCCTGCACGGACTAACCGTGAACTCCACGTTCCTAAAGGCATCCATGTCGTGAATACTCGGCTTGGCCTCCCGGGAAAAGTGCTATCGAGTGGCTTAACTTTGGATCTTTGATCAACCCCTTAACCTTCATTCACAAGAAACTGACGGTCGAAGTCAGAGGGTCAGGAGATGGAGTTTGATTTGGCAGGGACAATGTCGTTGCTGGTGCTTAGTCCAGAGTGAGTAATCTGGAGGGGTTGTGGTGAAATTTTGGTTGCTTTATTTTTAAGTGATAACTGTGCCCGGGGGGAACTGATAAGGTGGGGGGGTTGAGTTATCTGGTTGGTTTCTCCAAATTGGCCGGCAAAGAAAGTTTTCGCTGGGTTCAAACTTTCTTTCTTGAAGGGGGGGAGTGTTACATATTTATGTGAATGTATGTGAATTACCATTCAGGTCTTTGCTTATCCATGTTTAGTAGATTAAGGGTTGTTGTGGTTGGAGGGTCAGGAGCCCTTCTGAAAAGTGTCCGGAAACGGAAGTGACCGGAAACGGAAGAGAAAAAGACACGAGGAAGAAAAGGGACGATTATTCTTCTTCCTCGCCCCGCTCCGACGAGAGGTGGGATCGACCTTGCGCTGCGTGGAAAAGCGGCGTTCCGAAGCCCGTCTGGCGAGAGGAGTTACCGGGACGTGTACCTGCCCGGTGGAGACGTCAAGTTGACGTGGGGCCGTGCATCGACCCCGCGTCTGGCACCGTTCGCGGCACCGTCTAAACAGACGCGTGCGGGTCGCCCGTTGGGGCCTAACGCGCCTTGCAAGCGGCGTGGGGCTTTTGGCTTGCTCTACCGTACCCGCTTCGCGTGGCCACGAGGGGCTGCAGCCGCGGGGCCTGGTACGATACCTGCCCGGTGGAACAACGTCCACCCGGGGTTCGTTCAACCGCCCGAGTGCGGCGACGCCGACCAGTATCTTGGTCAGGAGGGGCCCAGAGACATTGTGAGGGGCAGAGACCAAAAGGGGGTCGTGAGTACCGAAGTGAACACACATATATAAGATGGCCATCTTAATCATATAGGGGATTGATTGTGGATTGGGAATTGTTGATGGTTGTTTGCTATTGATTGCTCGGGGAAAATCTCCGTGGTTGTATCATTGAAATTGTGTGGTATCATTACCATTGAAATATATCCTTGAACATCAGTTTTCTCTTGGGTGGAATTCATATGGATTGCGTGGCGAAAGCGCATATATAATACAACTTTCTGGCGAAGTTCCTCTCACGGTCCGGGGGTCACCGAGACCAGGTATTCACCGAGGGGACCACGTAACAATATATATATATATATATATATATATATATATATATATATATATATATATATATATATATATACATATATATATATATATATACATATATATATATATATATATATATATATATATATACATATATAATTATATATATATATATATATATATATATATATATATATATATATATATATATATACTGTATTTATATATATATATATATATATTTATATATTTATTTATTTATTTATATATATATATATATATATATATATATATATATATATATATATATGTCGAAAGATTTGCAGCTCAGGATTCATATTGTGAAGGATAGCACACTGAGCAGTAAAATAATTTAAAGTTCTTTATTGATTAATAAAAAAAAATAAAAAATATATATATATATATATATATGTCTCCATGGTAAGATCTCCAACCTTTAATTGAACAAACAATGACAACGTTTCGATAAACAACATGTGACAAAGCCACACGCCTCCGTTAATCTTCCTCAAGAGTGATAAAATCATCTCAACATCCCCTTATATGCAAAATGGGCGGGGTATATGCAATGTGGGGTGGGCAAAGCTGGACAGCCAATTAAACCGTACCACACCGCTCTCGTGAACGGAGACGTTACTGACCAAATTCAAAAATCAACCGCATCTTAACAGTTCAAAATAATCCTGTAAGTAATGCTGGATTATAACTCAAGTGTTTAGAAAATCAGGAATTAAAAGTTAAACTTGTGAACAATTAAATTGTAAATTAAATTAAAACTGTAAATATATTAAAGCAAAATTTTTTAAGATAAAATAAAATTGCCATAATGTCAAGATCATCACATGTGGCCCTATGCGGTAAAGGGGAATGCGGGAATGGGGGGGGGTATAGGGGGGGGGATAAAATGGGGGGGGGGACCAGAGGGTGTGGAAGCGGAGGGGGGGGGGGGGTTGGGAGAGGGGTGGTTTGGAGGGAAGGGGGAGGGGGAGGGGGAGGGGGAGTGGGCAAATTGTCTGAATAAAAACCTTGTGTGACATATTATGTGGACTCGTTGTTCAAAGTACGGAATGCCTGCTTCGTTTGCACAAGAGTGGATCAAACGCTACCGGTAAGTCAAGCACCTCTTGTGTGATCGAGGTAACAGTTTCTTCTGTGTGCCAAGCCTCTAAAACACATCTTCTGTTTCTGTTGGGTGTGGAACCCAAAATATTAACCCTATCCCATAAAGGTGTGTGGCCTTCCTTAAGGCCGTGTTTGGCAATAGCAGATCTGCTGGGATAATTACATTCAAATGCTTTTTGGTGTTCAGCAATACGTTGACCTAAGGTCCTCCCGGTTTCACCCACATACTCAGCTCCACAACCACAGGGCACTACGTATACCACCCCTGACCTATCCTTCCTCGGAAGCTTGTCCTTGACCCTCATAAGAGCTTGGCGAAGGGTGAAACCCGGTGTGAAACTAACCCTCACTCCTGCCGATTTCAAAATTCTGCCGACCCTCTGTGAAACCCCCGGTACAAAAGGCAGAACACACAAACCCTTTGGTTGTTCTCTCGGTCTCAGCCTGTTGTGTGGGGAAGCCCTTATCGTTTTCCTGTTGGGTAACAAGCTATCAGGATAACCATTTGCCCTCAACACATTTTGAAGATGGTCCCCCTCACTCATCTTGTCTTCAAAGGTAGATGGTAACTCACGTGCTCTTTTTGAGAGGGTGTGCACCACCGATCTTTTGTGTTCCATTGGATGGCAAGAATTGAAATCAAGGTGGCGATCAGTGTGTGTTGGTTTTCTGCACACCGTTACCTTTAAGGCTCCTTTGGGATCCCTTGCTACGAGTGTATCCAGGAAGGGAAGGGCTCCATTTTTCTCCTCTTCAATGGTGAAATTAATGGAGGAAAAAGTTGTATTTATGGCCACCTCATCAGAGTGACAGATGACAAATGTGTCATCCACGTACCGGAACCAAACACGTGGTTGCACTAACAGGGCTGGAATGGTGCGTTCCTCCAAATCCTCCATCACCATGTTGGCAATCACAGCCGATACCGGGGAACCCATAGCGGTGCCATAAACCTGCTTGTAATATATCTCATTAAATACAAAGTAGGTGGAAGAGAGGCAGGTAGAAAGCATGTCACAGACGTCCATCGGGCTTGAAGCTCCCGCAGTCTCTTTCCATCGATCATCTTCCATCAAACGCCGGTTTTTCACCTCAATCGCCAGGGCTATGGGCACGTTGGTAAATAAAGACACAACATAAAACGAAACCATGGTCTCGTGTGCTTCGATGGTGAGCTGCTTCACTCTTTCAGCAAATGCTGTGCTATTGTGCACGGTTCGCTCTGTTGTCCCCACCAAATGCTTCAAAATGTTTGCCAAAAACTTGGATGGAGCATATGACGGACCATTAATACAGGAAACGATGAACCGTAGCGGAAATCCCTCTTTGTGCACTTTCGGTAGCCCGTAGGCCCTGGGAGCCACTCCCTTACTGCAGACGGTTGTATGCCGCAGCTGATAGTCTTCCAGTCGCTCCGCTTCCGCCCCCTCTGGTTTCCCCCCCCCCCCCATTTTATCCCCCCCTATAACCCACCCCCTTCCCGCATTCCCCTTTACCGCATAGGGCCACATGTGATGATCTTGATATTATGGCAATTTTATTTTATCTTTAAAATTTTTGCTTTAATATATTTACAGTTTTAATTTAATTTACAATTTAATTGTTTACAAGTTTAACTTTTAATTAAATGTAGTGATTATTCCTGATTTTCTTAACACTTGAGTTATAATCCAGCATTACTTACAGGATTATTTTGAACCGTTAATATGCGGTTGATTTTTGAATTTGGTCAGTCACGTCTCCATTCACGAGAGTGGTGTGATACGGTTTAATTGGCTGTCCAGCTTTGCCCACCCCACTTTGCATATACCCCGCCCACTTTGCATATAAGGGGATGTTGAGATGATTTTATCACTCTTGAGGAAGATTAACGGAGGCGTGTGACTTTGTCACATGTTGTTAATCGAAACGTTGAGTCATTGTTTGTTCAATTAAAGGTTGGAGACCTTACCATGGAGTCATTTGGATTTACTCCCAACCGCAAATCTTTGCATATATATATATATATATATATATATATATATATATATATATATATATATATATATATATATATATATACACACACATCAGTTATTATGCGATTTCATACCGTCAGTGGTGAACCACCATTAAGGTATCCCATCAGCTATTGCTGTACCTTAATGGGAGCGATAAGCACCGTCTGCCACATGGCACATTATCTCTGGTATCCACTCATTATATGGAATCACCTGGATGCGGACGGGAATAATCTATCTAAATCCAAGTACAGATACATTCAAAGTACACCGCCCCCATGCCAAATAATTAAATATCCTACAGCGTGGCATTGCCGGGGCACCTCCGGCGCCCGGCAATACCGCAGTGCAGCTCATTGAGGCTGCATTGGGAGGGAGAGGTGTACACTAATTGATTGATTAATTGTATAATTAAAATCAATAAAATATTATCACAAAATATTTTCTTAATCAATTGGCTAATAGCATAACTAAACCACTAGTGCTTCAACCGAAGATGTATCTTTTAGAAATGTAATTAAATAAGTCATTAATAAAAAAATAAATAATTAATTGATTAATCAATAAATAATTAATCGATTAATCAATAAATAATTAATCGATTAAATGATTAATCAATAAATCAAAAATATCCTTGATAGCCACATCACTTGGTCACTGTCATGTCCAAATATTAGCTTCCCAGCTCAAAAGGTGCCTGAGATATTGGCCAAATGAGAAAGAAAATAAATAAATGATTAATAAAGAAAATAAATAAATAATAATCATTAAAAAAATTAAATTATTCATCAATTCGGTCATAGAACACATAAACCACCACCATTTCATCAGAATCTGTAACTTTCATGTCCCATGGTCAGCCCTGGAGCTGGCTGCAATGGAAGAGAAAATAAGACCCTACTTATTAAAGGAGGACCCTAGAAGGATGCAAGAGCTGTTGCACCCCTAGCTCAAACAACACAAAGCCACCTAAGATGACGTGCCCTGCTTGTGCCAATATGTTCTACCCCGAACGGTGTGGAACCGAGCAAAAACGTTGGCACAATGGGCGGATGTGCCCCCCCCCCCCCCTCCGAGTTGGCGAGAAGGAACTTTACGGTCCGGGTAGAGGGATTACTCGAGACGATCAGACGGGAACTCACCTCAGGGGGCCGAGACTGGGATAAAGTGGTTCGAACATGTCAAAGACCCGAGGAAAATCCACATGACTATTTGAACCGACTGACCCAGGCTATGCTAAATCATGGAGGATATACAGTACTAGCAGAACTGCCAGGCTCATTACTAACTAGTCTGTTAATGGAGGGATTTTTGCCTCCAATCAAGGAGCAACTAAAGATGGTTTGCCTGGACTGGAAAACAAAAACACCCATGGCACTGTGTGACGCGGCATGTAGTTGTGGTCAGGGGGGTAAGAAAAAGAAAGACGTGAAAGACGAGATGCTACAAATGTTGATCCGGGAGAGAAATCACCCCCCCCCCCTCCCCCCGGGGGGCAATACAATCACGGACCCCGAACCCATAGGGATAATTCGCCTGGGGACGAAGGGGACGAAAGGAACGAAGGGGACGACGACTCCGACTTAGATTATGACAGGCAATTGGGGACACAGACACAAGGACGGCGGGGCAAACCGGCCCCACACCAGCGCCAGCAGCCGGATAGGCAACAGCGCCAGCGCCAGCACCAGGGGAAACAGGGATTGACACCGTTGGCGCCTAAGGCACCCCAAGGGGCGTGTTTCTGCTGTGGCAAGGTGGGCAACTGGCGACGTGAATGCCCGCAGGCCGGAAAACGGACCCAACGGGGCAAGCAGATGTTCTATTGACGGGACGAGAGCGGGCCGCACAAAGAATGTCCCCTTGTAACCATGTCACCCATAGAGGAGCCGACCTTGACTCTGGACATAGACGGACGACAGATAGCGTTCCTTGTGGACACCTGGAGCGACCCGTAGTACTATTAATGAGGGGCAATTACCATCACTGCACCCCACGCATAGAAATAATGGGCGTCTCGGGCTTACCCCAAACGCTCCCAATTTCGGAAGAAGTTAGAGTGGTGTGTGGCCCGCTAGGGGCCAAGCATGCCTTCCTGATGACCACCACCGCCCCAATTAATTTATTGGGATGGTATTTACTATGCCGGTTGGGCTGTCGAATATCATGCACAGAGCAAGGAGTGTTTGTAGACCTTGCCGAATCTAAATGCAACCTGTTGATGGCAGCACTGTCCCGCGCAGGCCCTACTGTATATTGGTGGAGGCTGGGTGAAGGGGCTCTGACAAATTTGATACAGACAATAGACATGGTGTGTTCCGAAGGAAAGGGACTGCAAAATTGGTTTCAGGTGAATCGAATTACGACGGACGTTAGATACGATCCACCCCACTGTACTGCATACTACGATGAAAGAGGGGACGACGAGGATTACCGAGCGGAAGTCAAAAATGCGCTCGGACAGAAATCTAACCTTCATCTTTTGCAGGTATGGGTTGACGGCATTGATGTGGGTCTCACAGAAGTCCAACGGGCTAAAACCCAACACCCAAGGGGGGTCACCGTGCATGTCACGGTTACAATGGCTCAAGGTTGGCCTCCGGAGAGCGTCGGGTGGATGATGGGACGTTTGAAACAGACCCTGGTGATCTCCACCAAATTGGTGGGACATTGGGAGGTAGGAACCCTGGGAAACGAGGAAGGGTTCATCATTAGGACGCCACCCCAAGTCACAAACAGGGTATTCGAAGAAGTAGATTTGCCCGCTATGGGGTCCCATGTTGTAAGGGAGGTGCCCAATACCCCAGGGGAATCCGACAAAATATTGAAGGATGTACCAGTCGATGTGTGGACCAAACACGATGACGATGTCGATTGAATTCGAAACGCTAAACCCCTGGTGATACCAGTAAAACCTGGAGTGCCCCTTCTGAACGTAAGACAATACAAATTGCGATCGGAGGCCGATGCCAGAATTGCACCAGTAATACATTCTTTGGTCAAGCAGAAAATAATTGTTGAGACTGACAGCAAATGCAACACCCCTATTTTGCCAGTCAAGAAACCCAAAAAGATTAAATGGAGATTTGTGCATGATTTGCGGGAGGTGAATAAAGTGATCCAAGGAATTCATCCGGTGGTTCCCAATGCGGAATCACTAATGACTTCCATCCCCCCCGAAGCCACTTATTTTACTGTCATTGATTTGTGTTCTGCCTTTTTCTCTGTACCGATTGCACGCGAATCACAACACCTGTTTGCATTTACATACAGGGGGCATCAATATACATGGACGGTGTTACCCCAAGGGTTTGCAGACAGCCCCACCCTATTTTCAGGAGCGTTACGCCGATACCTCGAGGATGTGAACTTTGAGGAGGGGTGGGGGGGGGGGGGGATCGGTGCTACTACAATACATTGACGATTTACTTGTGTGTTCCCTAACTAAGGAAGCATGCGAGAAGGACTCTGTGACTTTGCTCAAAGCGCTGGTGGAAAAGGGACGCAAAGTGGGTCGGGACAAACTCCAACTCATACAAACCATAGTGACATATTTGGGACACGCTATTTCGCACGGAAAACGCGAACTGGACGCACAGCATGTAGCCGCGATCACGGAAGTGCCATGGCCACACACACAAAGGGAGATGCTGCATTTCCTGGGTATGACGGGCTATTGTTGCACTTGGATAATTGACTTTGCGCTACTCGCAAAACCACTGTGCGAGGCCACCAAACTAGAAGCCCCAAACACGATAGTTTGGTCGGACGAAATGATACGCTGCTTCAAGGGCATGAAACGGGCGTTGGCTACAGCACCAACTTTGGAGCTCCCCGACTATGCAAAGCCGTTCACCCTTTATACTCACACGGTGGGGGGTTTTGCACAATCCATATTAACACAAACTCATGGAGAAATGCTCTTACTTGCATCAATGGCCAACTTGAAAGGTTCTTGAAAATCCGGCGCTGCTAGGAGAGGAGAGCTCATTAATATCGCTTTGACGTGGGCAAATGCAGCCTGGCATTTGTCATCCCAAACAAACTTGGTCTCTTTCCTCAGCAAATTCGTTGAAGGGGCTACCACATCAGAAAAATTCCTCCAGAACCGCTGGTACCAACCAGCCATACCCAAGAATCTCATAAGCTCCTTCTTCCCTTTTGGAACTTGGAAGCGACCAATGGCTTCTATCTTGGCTGTCACTGGTTGCACCTGACCCTGACCTACTACATGGCCAAGGAACACCACCTGTGCTTTTACAAACTCACTCTTAGATAAGTTGATGGTCAACCCTGCCTCGGTCAGTTTCTTGAAAAATGCATGAATTTGTTTAATATGATCTTCCATGGTCATGGTGTGGATGATGACATCATCCAGATAAGCCTCCAGCCCCTCAAGGTCTGCAATAAGCTTATTAATCAGCCGTTGAAATGTAGCCAGCCCATTTTTCAATCCAAAGGGAAGAATCTTGTACTGATACAACCCATTTGGTGTGACTAAAGCCGAAATTTCCTTGGCTCTATCAGTAAGAGGAATCTGCCAATACCCTTTCATCAAGCCAAATTTAGTTACAAATTTAGCTGGGCCTATTCTATCAATACAGTCATCAATCATCGGGATGGGATATGAGTCTGTCTTGGTCACTGCATTAACCCGTTTTAAATCCGTACAACAGCGAAAACTGCCATCGGGTTTTGGAACCAACACACATGGTGAGCTCCATTCACTGCTGCTTGGTTCGATGATGTCATTCTCCAACATATACTGAACCTCCTTCCGCAGATAATCCATCTTCACAGGGTTCATCCGATAAGGGTGTTGTTTCACAGGAGTGGCTTCCGCCACCTCAATATCATGATATACCAAGTCAGTACGACCAGGTACATCTGTGAACAAATGTACAAACTCAAAAATTAGGCTGGATAGTTGTCCTTGTTGTTCCCTCGTCACATGACCTAATTTCTCATCTAAATGACTCAACACTTCCATGTTCGTCAATCTGGGACAAGCCTGGTCATCAATGTTACCAAACTTCACACCAGCCTCAACCTCTGTATTCTCTTGCACCCCGACTACAGGCACGACCGGTGAGACAGGAACCATTTTTTCCACAGGCTTCCTCTCATAATATTTCGTCAGTCGGTTGACATGACACAGCTGCCGCTTTTTCCGTTGGTCGGGAGTTGTCACCACGTAATCTGTTTCATTAACCCTCCTTTCGATTGCTTAGGGACCAAAATATCTAGCCTGTAGTGGCTGACCTGGAACAGGAAGCAACACTAACACTCGGTCCTCAGGACTGAAATTTCTTCTCTGAGATTTCTTGTCATGTCTCACTTTCATTTTATCCTGTGTCACTTTCAAGTTTCCTCTCACAACTTCACAAGCCTTTGCCAATCTGTGCCTAACCATTGACACATACTCTACCACTGTTGACTGTGACTCCTCCTGTAGCCACTGTTCTTTCATCAATTTCAATGGTCCTCGAACGGTGTGTCCAAACACAAGTTCAAAAGGTCTGAATCCCAATGTCTCCTGAACAGATTCCCTTGTAGCAAACAACAATAAGGGTATTCCTTCATCCCAATCCTTGTCACATTCAAAACAGTGCATTCTGAACATATTCTTCAATGTCTGGTGAAACCTTTCCAAAGCCCTTTGGCTCTCGGGATGGTAAGTACTTGATCTTACTTGCTCCACTCCGAACAGGTGTACCACTTGCTGAAAAAGTGTGGACATGAAATTGGAACCCTGATCAGACTGGATGACCTTAGGTAGGCCAACCAAAGTGAAAAATTTAATCAAGGCCTTTGCAATAACTGCCGCAGTAATTTTTCTAAGAGGCACTGCTTCTGGGAACCTCGTGGAAGCGCACATGATGGTCAGCAAATACTGATGTCCAGCCTTAGTTTTAGGTAAAGGGCCTACACAGTCAATAATGACTCGGCTGAATGGCTCTTCAAAAGCTGGAATTGGTTTTAAAGGTGCAGAAGGGACTTTCTGATTAGGTTTTCCCACAAACTGGCAAGAATGGCAAGATTTACAAAACTCCGCCACATCACGTCGCAATCCTGGCCAGAAAAAATGTACCAAAATTCTGTCACATGTCTTGTTCATTCCAAGGTGTCCGGCCAAATGTGTCTCATGTGCCAAACTCAATATCTCCTTCCGGTACGGCGGTGGCACCACATTTTTGGTAATGAACTTTCCACTCATCATTTGCTGGCACCTCCGGTGGTCTCCATTTTCTCATGAGTATTTCCCCTTTCATGAAGTAACCAACAGGTATCTTCATAGCCTCTTTCTCTGTAATGCCTTTACCAATCAAATTCGGAGCTCCGAATCTCTGTGTTGTTCTTCAACAAGTCTCTTTTGGACAAGCACCGTTTGTTCAGCCTCGTTCCCAGATGTCTCCGACGGACACTCCATTTCCTCTTTTGGTCCAGATGCCACCTTTTCCTTAGGTTCCTTGATGTCACTCCCTTTCCTATTACCTCCTCCAGATTTTTCCTCCAATATCTCTATGGAACCCAAATCCACATCACCTTTCTTCTCCTTCTCTTCAGAGCACTTCCTACCCATAGCACGAGTCACTGCACAGGATGGAAAGATACCCGGAATCTCCTGCTCTGACTGTGCTGTGTTATTTTCTATACTGGGATTTTCAACCAACATCGGATTACCAGAAACTCGACCCCCGGCCAAATCATTCCCGATAATGAAAGAGATTCCCTCTACAGGAAGAGTGGCTTGTAACCCCACAGTGACCGGTCCTGACACCAACTCAGACTTTAAATGGATGACATGAAGAGGAGCTTTAACATAGCCACCAACCCCCTGTAAGAAAACACTAACCCCGTGGCCGTCTTCTCCGACAATGGCAAAATGCCCTCAAGCATCAAAGATTGATGTGCTCCTGTGTCACTCAATACCCAAACAGGTCTCTGGTTAGTTAAGTCCCCATCCATTGACACAAACCCCTCGGAAATAAAAGGTTTGTAACCCTCTTGGACAAGGTCGTTCTGTGATGCCATAACTTTGGCACGGGAACCTTCACAAGGCACTGTCCTCCAAGGACGATTTCTCGCATTGGCCAACGCATTCGGAGTTGCACTAGTCTGACTCCGCTCCTGATTTTTCCTTTTCAGGACGTAACATTGGGACATCAAATGCCCAGGTTTCTTGCAAAAAGCGCAAGTAGGCCCGGAGAAAAAACTCGTGGTCTGCCTCGGGCCCCCCGGAAGATAGGTATGCCTTGGAGCTGCAGTCTTCTGGTCCCTAAAAGTCACGGTATCAGATTTGTCCCCATAGTCCTCTCTAGGCCGCCTCCATGAAAATTTGTTCTCCGAACCTGATTTACCGTAACTCCCCTGGCTAACTCCAGGTGGGAAGTTAGGTTTGTGGAACCCCATCCGGTGTGTCAAGGCATAGTCATCTGTCACTGTTGCTGCCTCATACAACTCCGGTACCTTTTTTTCATGCAGATGCACTTTATTGTCCACATGGACACACTGTTTGCATTCCTCCACCAAGATCAATTGTCGTAAAAGGTTGAAGTCTTTCCCAATCTCCTTCGAGTCACACCACCTATCAAACATAGTTTCCTTCATTCTGGCAAACTCCAAATGGGTCTCACTCTCCCTCTTCCTGGCATTCCTGAATTTTTGTCGGTAAGCTTCAGGGACCAATTCATAGGCTTTGAGAATGGCTTTCTTCACTATCTCATAATCTGCACATTGGTCAATCGGTAAAGCTGAATAGATATCTTGAGCTTTACCCACCAGAACACTTTGTACTAACATAGTCCTTGACCCCACAGGCCATTTTAACATTTGAGCCACCTTCTCAAAGTGTAAAAATAACTTGGCTACCTCCTTTACATTGAAGGGTGGAACCAGCCTCACATGCCGACCAACATCCCATGAGTTCTGACTGGTTGTCGAACAAGCCGGCATGGATACTACTTCTCTCCGTTCCCCCAGTAATTCAAGCTCCTTGAGTTTAAGTTCCCTATGATACTCCATGTCCCGTTCCTTTAACTCCATTTCGGCTCTCCTTTCCTCTGCTCTTTCCTCTGCTCTTCTCTCCTCGAGTTCCTTTTCTGCTTTCGGTTTCCTCTGCTCTTCTCTCCTCGAGTTCTCGTTCCCGTTCTGCTCTTTCCTTTTCCGCTTTCCATTCCAACTCTTTTAACCTTTCCTGGCTCTGCAGTTGCATCTCCATTTTCCGGAGCTCCACATTTCCTTTTTCCTCTGGTAACCAATCCCAGGCTACCTCTTCCCATGTTCCTTGTCCCACTAGAGATTCTACCACCAATGTCTGAATCTCTGCTTTCTTCATACTAACTCAGACCTCCAAGTTACAATATTGGGCCAATATCATGAGTTCCGATCTTTTTAACGCCTGGAACTGTACCTCGTTAGGGGTGACTTTTCTATGTCAAACTTTTCTATGTCAAACACCATGGTGACTATTAATTAGCACCTATTAGCACACATGTCTTCACACAAAAAATTCCAAATTTTCAGAAAAATTTTTTGAATGTTAGAAAATTCCAAATTTGGGAATTTTGGGAATGTTAGGGAATTCAATCCCGGACGAGCCCCCAATTTCTGTTACGTGCTCCTCCCCAAACCCCGGTCATGGTGTATCTCCGAGCCCCAAAAGGAGTCACGGCAGAAAGATATGCAATTATGTGTGCCAATGACCAATGGTGAAACCACACCAATCAGTTGTTACCAAAAACCAAGTATTGTATTAGTATCACACAATAATAACAGCACAAGTACATTATACTTCAATTGCACAACAAAATACCATATAATTCCTATGATGGTACCACCAGTTTCTTAACTCGATAACTCACGGTGCTCCACGTGAACGAAATGTAACACCCCCAAAGTCACTGTCCCGGCACCAGGCCAAAGTCGATCCACGCTCCGGTGATCACAAGAAAAAGGTCGTATCGAGACCAGAACCCTGCCAGTTTGGCTGCTGGAGGCTGCTGGAGGCTCCCGTTCTTCTCTCCAAGAAGTTCTGTCACTCAAGCTTTTGGGTCTCACTATCTGCCATGATCTTTCTTGGGAAAACCACATTTCCAAGCTGGCCTCCAAAGCCAGTCGCCGACTGGGCATCCTCCGTCGTGCGAAGTCCTTCCTTGGCACACCTGAGCTCCTCACCACATACAAGGCTTTCATCCGCAGCTCAATGGAATACTGTTCCCCCCTCTGGGCTGGTGCTCCTGCCTCACACCTTGCTCGGCTTCACGCTGTTGAGGCCAAAGCTTTCAGAATCATTGGAATCTCCTGCGATGTAGTCAACGCCGAGGGCCTTTCACTCACTCACCGCAGGCAGGTTGGTGGTCTTTCTGTCTTCTACCGACTCCTCTCCGGCCTTGCTCCCCCAGCTCTCTCTGTGCTCTGTCCCCCCAATATTCCTTCAGGTCGCACAAGATCTGCCTGCAACCCTCTTCTGGTTAAACTGCCAAAGTCTAGGCTCTCTGCTCACCTTCACTCTTTCATTCCCCCTTTTCTCCCGCCTCTGGAACAAACTCCCCCACTCCCTTCAATCCCACTCCTCCCTCCAGGTCTTTAAAACAGCTGTTCACCACCATCTCTTATCTTCCCCCATCGAAAACCTTGATCTTTTCTACCCCCGGTAATTCACCCCAGAGTCCTTGCAGTGTTCATATGTTTTAATCCTCTCCCACCTCCCCCCAAGTCCTCCCGATGTCCCTGCTCTCAAATGTTGTGTTTGTGTCCTTCCCCCTCTCTTTTGTGTCCTTCCCCCTCTCTCCCCATCTTGTCTACCGCTCCCCTTGTTTTTTGTGTTTTGTGTGTCGGTTTGTCTTTTTGTGTGATTAATGTTAGCTCTTTCACGAGCCTCGATCTTGTATACAAAAAAAAAACAAAAAAAACAAAAACGTTCCCTGAACGCATCACGAGTTCGCTGCAAACTTCGAGTTTGGTGAAAGGTTGTATCCACGAAGGTCCGCTGTTCAGTCGTAAGTTGAACCATCTTTTCAATGACTCAGAATGTCTCTAAACCCATAAACTGTCGGCCCATCTTAAATACCCATCTTAAACAAAGGATGACACAACCAACAATTACCAGACCAGCTTAACAATTTTACATAATCAACTTGGCAGTCGACAAGTAATGTGTCCATTTAAAACTGTCTTGCACCGATTAGCCAAACTTGTAAAAATGCGATTTGAACTTGTCATTTTCAATGAACATGTACTCGGTCATGTGTGACAGCAGTGATGCATGAAAGGCATCAATGGAAAGGTGAGGATCTCCTCATAATTGGTAACCCACATGTAAATTGTCAAACTAAACAACCTTTGCATATTAACCCCTTGAATTCGGATTACCTTTTTTTCGATACGCGCTGTATATGTATATATATATATATGTATATACAGACTTGGCATTTAATATGGAATATTTTTTTTGTAGGGGTGAACTTACTTTTCAAGATGTCTTAGAACCAAAAGTTAATTGGAATTATGTTGAAATTATTCTAGATTTTGTTAATGTGACCTTTAAAAGAAACAAAAACCACATTTGACATTTCGAAACAAATAAATTGATCCTTGAAAGTGATGTAAACTGATATCGAACTCAATTCATGGACAGTACTGTGTTAAACTTCTGTACGTTTTCCAGAAGTATCTCTTTCTTTTGCACATTAGCCAAAAAAATTTTATAACAAAAACAAAATTTAAATTACGACTGGGATTACGGACAGTAAAATTACAGTTCAGTACTTCGTGTAACCCCCACGAGCATTCAGGAGAGCATGTACACGTTGAGGCATGCTGTTCACGAGATTTGCCAAGGTTTGGACAGGAATCGCTTGCCATGCAATGACAATAGTCTGCTGCAATTCACGCACAGAGGTCGGCTGCTGGTCCAAGTGGTCGATTTGACACGTTAATTCTGCCCGCAAGTTCTCTATCGGATTCATATCCGGGGACATGGCAGGCCACTCCATATGCTCTACACCACGGTCAGCAAGAAAGTGTTGGATCATGCGAGCACGATGAGGCCGTGCATTGTCATCTTGGAAGACAAAGTTTCCTCGAAAGGGTGCACGAGCAAATGTTTTTTTTTTTTTTTTTTTTTTTTTTTTTTTTTGTATACAAGATCGAGGCTCGTGAAAGAGCGAACATTAATCACACAGAAAGACAAACCGACACATAAAACATATAACATAGGGAGCGGTAGACAAGATGGGGAGAGAGGGGGAAGGACACAAACACAACATTTGAGAGCAGGGACCGAGAGACATGGAGACATCGAGAGATCTGAGAGAGGGCGAGGGCTTTGGGGGGGGGGGGCGTGGGAAGGGGGCAGTGGGAGAGGTATAAAACATATGGACACTGCCAGGACTTCCAGGAAAGAAGTTGGAATTTCAAACAAGGTGGATCTGGGGTGAATTAGCGGGGGTAGAAAAGATCAAGGTTTTGGATGGGGGAAGATAAGAGATGGTGGTGAACAGCTGTTTTAAAGACCTGGAGGGAGGAGTGGGATTGAAGGGAGTGAGGGAGTTTGTTCCAGAGGCGGGAGAAAAGAGGAATGAAAGAGTGAAGGTGAGCGGAGAGCCGAGATTTCGGCAGTTTAACCATCAGAGGGTTGCTGGCAGATCTTGTGCGACCTGTACGAATATTTGGGGGACAGAGCACAGAGAGAGCTGGGGGTGCAAGGCCGGAGAGGAGTCGGTAGAAGACAGAAAGACCACCTACCTGCCTGCGGTGAGTGAGTGAAAGGCCCTCAGAGATAGCTTCATCGCGGGAGATTCCAATAATTCTGAAAGCTTTGGTTTCAACAGCGTGAAGCCGAGCTAGGTGTGAGGCAGGAGCACCGGCCCATAGGGGAGAACAGTATTCCATTGAGCTGCGGATGAAAGCCTTGTATGTGGTGAGGAGCTCAGGTGTGCCGAGGAAGGACTTCGCACGACGGAGGATGCCCAGTCGGCGACTGGCTTTGGAGGCCAGCTTGGAAATGTGGTTTTCCCAAGAAAGATCATGGCAGATAGTGAGACCCAAAATCTTGAGCGACAGAACTTCTTGGAGAGGATTGTTGAGAAAGTAGATGGGAGGGTTGTCCAGTCGATCTTTTCGGAGAGACATAGTAAGAGTGTGAGATTTGTCAGGATTGAAAGACATGTTCCACTTGTTTGACCAGTCTGTGATTTTGTCCAGGTCTTCAGAGAGTGAGGAGGCAGCAGACTGCCGATCTGAGGGAAGAGGAATGGAGCGGCAGAGAGTGGAGTCATCAGCAAAGAGATAGAGAGGATTTTCGAGAGAGTCAGAGAGATCATTGATGAAGACCAGAAAAAGCACGGGGCCCAGAACACTGCCTTGGGGAACTCCAGCCTGAACAGTAAGAGGAGATGAGAGAAACCCATTCAGGGCCACACGTTGACGACGACTAGAGAGGAAGTCCGCCAGCCATGCGTGGAGATTTCCATGGATACCAAAGGAGGAGAGTTTGGTGAGCAGAGCGGGGTGCCAGACCGTGTCGAAGGCACGTGATATGTCGAGGGAGACAGCTCTAATTTCCTGTTTGGCATTGAGGACCTCCATCCATTGTTGAGACAGCAGAAGCAGCATGTCCAGAGTAGAGTGACCTGGTCTGAAACCAAATTGATGATCAGAGATCAAGCCATTGGAGAAGAGGAAAGATTTCATATCAGAAGCAATGATGGATTCCATGACTTTGCTGATAATTGGGAGAAGGCTGATTGGTCTGTAGTTGCTAGGATCTGTTTTTGCACCTTTTTTGTGCAAAGCGGTGATGTTGGCTGATTTCCAAGCAGATGGCAGTTGACCTTGAGCAAAAGAGAGGGTGAAGAGAACAGAGAGAGGGTGAGATAGAGCAGCAGAGCAGGATTTTAGGACCCGTGGGCTGATGCCGTCGGGTCCAGTTGCAGAATCAGAGTCGAGGGTTGACAGAAACTTTTCCACCTTGTCAGGAGGAAAGGACACGGAGTCCAGGAGCAGCAGGGTACGACTGGGTATGGTGGGTACAGAGAGGGATGGGTTTGGGACACAAGATTTAGAGGCAAACACAGAGTTGAGGCATTCAGCTTTTTCACGTGCGGAGTCAGCTGTGTAGCCGTTTGAGGTAATGGAGGGGATGGAGGGGGAACAAACACCAGAAACGGATTTGACCAGACGCCACCAGGATTTGGAAGAGGGAGACAGATAAGAGAGTTCGGTCTTGAGAACGGAGAGATATTGTTTCCTGGCTCTCCTGAGGGTGGACACACACTTGTTTCGGGCTTTGTGAAAGGAAATGAGATTTCCTTCCGTTGGATTTGCTTTCCAGGAGATGAAGGCAAGTTGTTTCTGGGCAACAGCCTCACCACAAGATTCCGTGTACCATGGACGGGAGGAAGGGTATGACAACTGAAGACGAGATGGGATGAATCTGTGCATGAGAGAGAGCAATTTACTTTGGAAGAATTCCCAGGATGAGTTGATGTCAGAGGTGGTAGAGATGGGAGACCAGTCCAGATGATTGATGGCTGCTTGAAGACCGTGCCAGTTGGCCTGAGTGAAATGCCAGACTCGTCGACGCTGAGCAGGCTCCCTGAGGATGGTCAGAGAGATGTCCACTTTAACAAGGACATGATCAGATGATCCGATCGGAGCAGAAGAAGAGCAGCAGACATTTTCAGGGAAGTTAGTCATAACCAAGTCCAGAAGAGAAGATGTTCCGTTGACTGAGATCCAGGTCGGGAAATTGACAGATTGTGTCAGTCCCAGTGAGTCGCAGAAGTCCTTTGCTGAGGATCCATGGCTGGTGAGAGAGGTACCCACACCCAGCCAACTGGCATGATGACAGTTGAAATCACCACATATGAGGAAGAGAGAGTTGGGATGAGTAGATAGAAGTTGGTCCATATCATCAGACAGCGAGATGTAGATGGAGTCATCACTGTTTGGTGGACGGTACAACACACATATGAACAAGAGGTGGGAGCGAAGGGGAAGCCGTAGCCAGAGGTATTCCTGGGGGTGAGGTGGAGAGAGTGCAGTGCAGGGCGAGTGAGGAAGAGAGTTTTTGATAAAGATAGCAACCCCGCCTCCAGGACGAGGCTCAGGTCTATCATACCGGAGGAGGGAGTAGCCCGGGAGAGATACTATGGAATCAGAGACATCATAAAGGAGGAAAGTTTCTGTTAAGCAGATCACGTCTGGTTTGACAGAAGCAACCTGTATGGAGAGATCAGTTAAGTTTGAACGAATGCCCCGGATGTTTGAGGTCCATACCGTTAATGAAGAGGAAGGGGGAGCATCAGATACAGAACAGGGGGGAGGAGGGGTAGGGTAAGATGTGGAAGAGGTGGAAGAGGTAGGGAGAGCTGTTGAAGGTGTGTCAGAGATTTCAGAATAGCTCGGAGAAAGGGAAGGATGGGGCGGACAAAAAGGTTTGATGGTGATTGGGTGAGCCACAATGAGGTGTTATTTGAGGAGGGGGAAGAGCGAGGCAGAAGGTTGGAGGAGATGGAGGTGAGAGTTTGAAGGGGGAAGAAGCGGGGAGGACGCTTTGAGGAGGGGGAGTGAGAGGGGGGAAATTGAGAAGCAATGAGGGTGGGGAGATTTGAAGGGGAGGGGTGAGGGGGGAGTTTGGGAGGGAAGGGACAAGGGGAGGGATTTGAAAGGGATGGGATATGGGGGAGATTTGGAGGGGAGGGGTGAGGCAGGAGTCTAGGAGGGGAGGGGCGAGGGGGCGTCTTGGCGGGGAGGGGTGAGGGGGTAGTTTAGGAGGGAGGGGGCAAGGGGGGAGATTTGAAAGGGATGGGTGATGGGGAAGATTTGGAGGGGAGGGGTGATGGGGAAGATTTGGAGGGGAGGGGTTATGGGGAAGATTTGGAGGGGAGGGGTGAGATTGGATTTTTGAAAGTGTACGATTTATGGGAAACGAACATTTTTTGCAAAATGAGTTTCTTGTGACCTTCGAGTTAAAAATACGTTTAAGGACGCTGGATGGAGGATGGAGTGCAGGAGAGTTTAGGGAATGTAGAAAAAAGGCACTATAGGAGATGGATATTTTTTTTGGGATGAATTGATTTGGTGAGCAAGTCGAAAGCAGCCTTTTAAAGAAGAAGAAGAAAAAGGTGTTATAAAATATGACGGAATACATAACTTGAGGGGAAAGTGTAAACATTGAAGGTTAATGAGTGAAAACTATCTGGGGAAATGGGGGAGAAACACGTGGTCGAAGAACGAACGAACGAATAAGAATGAATAAACGAATGAGAACAGAGAAGGAAATGTATATATTTTTTTTTTTTTTTTTTTTTTGAGTTGAGATTTACACAAGGAAGTAGGCTATGGGTGAAAAGACTGGGAATACAGAGAACGAAAGTTATTGGATCACAAACGACGGACCACTGAGAGAAAAACAAAGCCTCAAGGTTGTACAGTGCACACTGTACAAGGCCTTGCTCGCGACACGGCAAACAGACGATCAATTTATGAAAGATAAACACCGAGAAACAACCAAAGTTGCACACAATAACTTCACACACCGAAAGATAAATACAGTTTCGACAAAATACAATTGTGAACAGACTTAACTTCGAAAAACGTGGAGACCGTGTGGAGCTTCGAAAACCCCTGCCGCCGTCTCCAAGATCTCGCGAGATCTCCCAATGGAACCAAATAAACCCAATGGAAGCAATGTTTCTTCCAGAATGGCCCTGTGCTTGAACTGGTTCAGGTTTCCATTCAGAACAACCAGGTCAGTTTTGCCCCCTGCATGAAAAGCAGCCCAAACGGTCACCCCACCACCTCCAGCTTGGACTCTTGGCACGATACAATCTTTGTTGTAGGCTTCATGCACTTGTCTGCACACTCGGACGCGACCACCTTGACGATAGACCAGAAATCTAGACTCGTCACTGAAGAGCACGTGATTCCAGTGTCCTGGCTGCCATTTACGGTGCTCTCTGGCCCACTGCAATCGGCGCTGGCGGTGTTGTCTGGCCAGGCGTGGCTTTCTCAGGGGACGCCTGGCACGATAGCCTGCTTGAACCAGTCGTTGGTTGACGTTGGTTGACAAGAACTAGCCTTCTGGATACAGGCACATTTGTCAGTTGCTGCCACTCAGCCCTAAGCCGATTAGCTGACTTGGTACGGCCATTGCGGACTAACCGGTGCAGCTGGCGATCATCCCTCCTTGTGGTTCTGCGGGGACGTCCTGGCCTCGGTATTGGAGTAGGGACACCCCTCTGAGCATTTCGTTTCAGGATCTTTGACACCTGACCTTGAGTGATGCCATACTGCCGAGCAATAGCACGCTGTGTCATGCCGTAATTTCGGAAAGCCACCACTCCATGACAAACAGCATTGTCGAGTTGACGGACCATCTCCAGAGGAAGCGGCAATAACTTTTGGAGACGTGCAGCAGTTGTTTTCCACTAATACAGAACGCAACAACCCTTGTATACCCGACTGTGAAGCCAATCATCAAATGCACCTGTCCGTACATTTTGCCACGCCACCTGTGATATAATCCTGTTATTGACTTCTTGCTGCGACAGACAATCAGTGACATGGTTCTTTTAACAAATAAATCACCAAAGTGTAAAAGAAAGTCACTAGATTGATATACTGAGTTAAGAAAGTAAACCCAAGTCAAGAAAAAAAAAATATTCCATATTAAATGCCAAGTCTGTAGATATATATATATATATATATATATATATATATATATATATATATATATATATATATATATATATATATATATATATATATATATATATATATATATATATATATATATATTGTTGCGAATATGGAATTTGGCCTCCATATCCGCTTGTAAATATTCCCCTATTTCCCCAATACTCCCCAACTATCCCCAATCCCCCATTCCCTAGTCCCATTGTCTGTAAACAACACTCTGTAGAACCGACCTTCCCCTATTTCCCCCATTAAATGTCGCACCCAGGTTCACCGCATCTCACGTAGACAACTATAGGACATCTTGCTAGTTATTCTTAGTCTATGTCAGTTAAGGACTCGTTTCCATTAATTCTGACTCTTCGTTGCACCAGAATGTGATTGTATGGCACCAGTAGTGAGTTTAGGACCTCCCCATACCTCCCCGCATCTCTTCCCCATGAAGAAACTACAACAACAACAACTACAACAGCAGAGGGGGGCGGCGCGGCGACGGCGCGGGGAGTGTGCGTCCTCACACCGGCTTGGTTAGCCGCCATTGCCATGTGCGCCCACGGGGTTACCACGAAGGGGCTGGCTGTCAGCTCCTCGTCAGGGGCGGAGCCCGGTAACCCCCCGCAGCCAGTAAGAAGCAACGGGCCGATTCCATCTGGGGCGGAGCTAACAAGCCGAGGGCGTGTCACTCCCCGCCGGATATACGCAGCGACTTACCGGACGTGACGTAAGATGCGCCCCGAGCTTGAAGAAGAGACAAGTCGCGACCTCCGAGCGCTGAGCGACCTCCCCGCATCTACTGGACCGGACCGGGTCGATTCTGTCCCTGAGCCAAGGTGCACCTTGAGCCATCGACTGCCCGCTTTCCTTGCCATCAATCCCCGTGTGAGTCAGTTTTGTCCTGTTTATCTGTGGTCTGTCGGGAATTAAGATAAGTGTGTCTAAGTGCATATCTTTCTATGCTGTCCCTCTCATTCCTGTAATCAAACCTTCCGCAATATTATAACCTCCTCCGGAGGTCTTGAGAACTGAACCCTTGGTGTCGTGTCATTTTAACCCAGCCGTTGTGTCCTTTTCCTCAATTGATTTAGCGTAGCGCGATTAGTCAACGTTCGAGTATAATCGGGTAACTTGTGCGGACACGGCGGCCATTCCGCTCGGCCCACCATAACATCAAAGTCGTGTCTGTAACAATTGGTGTCAGGAGTGTCGGATTCGGACCTGGGACTAAATTCATTTAGCCCAAATTTTGGAACACCAATTGTACCATTAGGGTAACAATTGGTGTTGGGAAGTAGCATTCGATCCGGAGCGCGTTTCCCGCGCTCGAGATTATAACGGCGAAATTTGATTTTGTTTTATGAAAATAAAAACCCGAATTTTGAAAGTCGCGCTATGGCAGACCAAGTCGGCTGGGTTCCGGTAGAGGAGAGTGAGGCAGGGTCGGTCCAGGACCAAATTGAGGGACGTGAGGAGAGCGAAGCAGCGAGGGTAGCAGACGCACAAAATAGCGTCGTTGCGCCCGACATTACGGGCGCGCAAAATGGCGCCTCGCTGGTCACGGCGACCGCGCCCGCGACCGTGGCAGCGCCCCTGGTGGATTTGAACCTTTTCCTCCTGCAAATGAGGGCCTTTATGGAAAAAATGGGTGAGCGATTGGAGGGCCAAATGGGGGTAATGGGGAGCCGGGTGGATGCTCATTGTGAGCAAATGAGGGCTGATAGTGAGCGATTGGAGGGCCAAATGGGGGTAATGGGAAACCAAATGGGGGTAATGGGAAACCAAATGGGGGTAATGAGGGACGAAGCGAGGGGTACCGGTGAGGGGTTAGACAATAATTTTAAGGGATTAGACAAGAAATTTGGGAAATTAGACAATAGATTAGGGGAAATACAGGAGGGGTTAACGGGGGTAGAAAATAGAATGGCTGTCCAGGAGAATCAGATAGAGGGAATGCAAAAGGGGTTAGAGGGGTTAGAAAACAGGATGGAAGGCAAATTGAGGGACATGAGGGACCAAGCGGAAAGGGAAGTTAAACAAATGGGGCAGCAGATAGAGGGGGTCAGAATGGGGGTAGAAACCAAACTGGATGCTCACAGGGAGGAAATGGAGCAGATGAGGGTGGCATCTGGGCAGGAGATGCAAGTGATGGGAGAGGAGATCAGAAGAGGAGTGAGTGAGGAGGTCGGAGGAGTGCGCGAGGAGGTGAGGCACTGTAAGGAGCGCATGGAGAAGGAGGTGAGAAAGGGGACTGTAAAATTGCAAGGGGGCATAGAAGACCTGACGCAGGAAGTAGAACAACTGACGGAGGGACAAAAAGAACTAACGGACCAGGTAAAGAAGAACACGGCGGTAATAGGAGGGTTAAAAGCGACACAAAATGACCTAAAAAATGACTTGGTAGCGACGAAGAGGGAATGTCAGATGGTACGTGAGGGACTGACAACGAGGTTGGACGAGGTGATAGAGGTAATGGAGACGAAGGACCGGCAGGTGAGGACGCACATGGAAACGGTCAAGGTAGCCTTAGAGGACGAACTTGAGGAGACGTACCGGGGAATAAAAGAGGTGAAGCAGAAAATAGAAGAAGTGGAAGAAGGGGTGAGCGAAATTAAGAAGCGACGGAGGGAGGATAAGAAAGAGATAAAAGAGGAAATGAAAGAATTGGTCCAAAGTCTGTGTTTGGATCGTGATGATGTGCTCATTAACCGGATGAGGGATTCGCAGGTGATGGAGGAGAAGCGAAGAGGAAGAGGACCCGGTGTAAGTGGTGACCAATATGGTCGTGCGTATGATGCGCCAGGGGATTTAAGAAGCTTGGGGGTCGAGATGGACCCGGGTGTTCGTGAGAGGCCGTTGGTGAAGTGTGCGACAGGTCTGGTGTGCGAAAAAGGAGGTGTGCGAGAAAGTCCGACTCTGGGGTGTGTGAGGAAAAAGTGCACGCCAAGGAGTGAGGGTGCTGGCGAGAGTGAGTCGGTCGTAGCGCGTGTGCGAGGGAGCACATGGAAGCGCGGTGTGGTAAGTGTTACAGAGGGTGTGACGGGAGAGTGTGCGCGAGAAAGGTGTGTGACGGACGGGTGCATGAGGAAAGAGTGCGCTGTCAAGAGTAAGGGTGAGTGCGCTGTCAAGAGTGGTGGTGAGAATAGTGAGAGTGACAAGGAGCGTGAGTTGGTTGTGACAGGTGAGCGAGGATGTACACCTGGAATGGAGGGATGCACACCTGGAATGGTAGAGCGTGAGTGGGAATGCACGCTGGAATTGGTAGTGAGGCACGTGGTTGGGTGTGCGGGTGAGAGCACACCTGTGATTGTCACAGAGGAGGTGACCGAGGAGGGGGCGCAAAGAGGTGTGTTGGTGAGGTGTGCGAGCGAAGAATGTGTGCCAAGATGCTCGGTGGTCAGGTGTGTGACCAAGGCTGTAAGTGGAATGAGTGTACCGAGGTGTGTAAGGAAAGGTACGAGGAGCATGGAAACGGCTGCATGTATGAGCAAGAAAGGGGTAGCGTATGCTTGTAAGCATCCAGGTGAGGCATCGACGATAACCGGGTTAGAGGTTAGGTCGACTTTTAGCCGAAGCGGGCCCTCGGTGCGTGCCGGGCTTCGCGTGCCGCGAGAACCAGCGGGGATCCGACCCACGGCGGGTTTGAAAGGACCGCCGTGCGCGATTCACGCTGGGCCTCGCGTGGAACGGCCGTGTCCGGGCTCCACTAGGCGGAGCGGGCAGCCCGATAGGAAGTGTCGTCATGGCGACCACTTTTTGTTGAGGCATTCCGGCAGCTCGAGATCGGGCCATTGGATGGCTCCACGCCGAGGTGGTGCGTGGGATCTCGGCCCGGGTAAGCCCCCGTCCCTGCACCGAATGCGGGACGCCTCCAGTCGCTGGCACGGAACAACCCGCATTCATTGCTCGGCTTTACGAAGCCGGGCTTTGGACAGGAATTGGCGCACCGAGAGGCATTAGTGAGTAGACTGGGTGATGAGGTTAGTGTTTTGGCCCCGAAATTAGGAAAAAACAAAATTTGATGATTGGCAAGGGATTGGCAGTAATGATTGGCAGATGATGGGCAGTGATTGGCAAATTTTTGATTTGTGGAAATTTGATGTGCAAAATTGGTAGTGAGCGATGTGCCCGGTGGGTAAGGGTGGCATCCCTGCCACCCTTCCCATGGTGGGGCAAATGCGCAATAGCTTATGGGGTGTATGGCAGTGAAAACTAGCCCGGGTGGGTTAGGTTATATTGATAGGGAGCTAGCGAAGATGACATTAGGTGACGTTAAGGTTAGTTAGTGACTGATACCTGTAGTGGGGACGCAGGTAGTTTAGTGTGGATGATAATGACGAGGGAGCGCAATAGTTTAAAGGGACGACTGGGAAGCGCAAGTTTCAGAAGGGAGTAGTTAGCTGAGATGATGCCGTGTGTGTGAGAATTGAACAGGTGTGATTGCACAGGTGTGCAACTGGACAGGTGTGTGGAGCAGTGTATGAGTAGTGAGTGTTGTGGATCAGCGCGAATGCGCTTGGGGAGAGAAGGGTGCAGGCGGCACCAAGAGTGAGAGCACAGGTGTGCAAGTACAGGTGTGTGGAGAGAGTTGGAGTAAGTGGTACGGAGTGGTGTGCATGGTGCGAAGGTGTGGATGGGGGAGAGTGGACCCCTATCACGGATTCCCGGGGCGGGTAGTGTAAGTGTTAGGTAGAGGGTATAGGTAAATTGTGGTTGGATATTGGCATTTGTGGTGCGGTTGCAGAATGGTATTGTGGATGGGTGCATTAGTGTTGTGGAAATGGCTGGGCGTGTAGCCTGTTAGTGTGTGTAGTTGGTTTGGGCACTCCACCACTGTGAGGATGTCGGCCAGGTGAGGCCGCAGGTGGGCTCTGGGAGCCGGTAGAGTTGTGGATGGGGCCCGAGGATCCGGAGGCCGGACCCGGGTAGCCCAGTGCCAGAGAGGGCACCGAGTGGGGAGAGCGCCAGAGGGCCTTCCCCAGGTAGTTAGGTTAGGGTAAGGAGCAGGTAACCTCGGAGGCAACTGCAGTGGTGGAGGTGTGCAGGTGGGTAGACCTGCTGGGAGAGTTACACGTCGCAGCCCAGAAATTGTACGAGGGCACCGAGAGATGAATCGGGGGAGTGAGACCCCAAATTGAAAAGCACCACAGTTTGGTCAATGGGAATTGGTTTTTAGAACCCATAGTGTAAGAGGGCCAATGGTTTGGCAGGAGAAAGACCCCGGGTAATGTAAAGTTGTTAAAGTCATTTAGGAAATAGTTAGGATTGATGAACCTGTCGCACCATACGCAGCCACTTGCCTGAGGTGAGGATGATGACTCCACACCTGTGTTTTCTTTGTTTTGTTGCAGGAAATGAGATTGCTGTGTGGATTTGTGAGACGCATCACGACGTGGATGAGACATTGGGGTGATTCCATCTCTCCCTCCTTAGGAAGGACTGATGATGAATTGGTGATAGCAAATTATGATGTTGAGTTGGAGATGGCAGATTGTGATGAGAGTTGGAAATGGCAAATTTGATTGGTTAGGAGGGAGAGAAGACGAATTTGGTTTATGGGAGGAACGGGGAAGACAGTAGGGACGTTTGTTGATTTGTAAAGTAGATGTTTATGGGTAGTGTTGTGTTTTGTGGATACAGTAAGGGGTAAGGGAGGGGCCATGTAGGTTACCTGGTGGGGGGGGGGCGTACGGTAGGAACGTACCTGTCTCACCTGGTTCCCATGTGCCCCCAGTGTGCATCATCTTACATTGCGTGCACTTTTGCGCCCTTACCACCTTACTCACTTGTCTTTTCTTTTGTCTCCCACCTCCGAGGATCTGGCTTTGGGGCAGAGAGAGAGGAGAGAGAGGTGCTGGCTCCGCAGTTGTGGGCCTGCACTTTCGCTGCTTGCTGCCTGGATCGATACACCATATGGACCGCAATGTTTGTGGCCGCCCACCATGGACCGCAGTTCTTTTGCGGCCAAGCACCACACATTGATGGACCTCTGGGTCAACGTGGCACCTATGCCAAACAGGTGAACCACTTTTAGTTGGCCCCCTGACGGCCACAATAAATAAATGGACGCGGTTGGCGCCTTTCTTTATTTTGAAAGAAGTACGAAGGCCAAGTGCACCACACGAAGGCAAGACCAGCAGCAGAACATCGGCCGGCTGCGACACCACCGGTGATTTATAAACACTTTATTGGTGCACCGGATGGTGCTGACTGTATGTATGGGGTGGTGCTTTTGGTGCTTGGAAGGGGTGCTCTGCACATTATTAAAGGCCGTAAGGCCACAGAGCACTCGTGGGTTGGTGTATCGATGCTGGCATGCGTGCTCTCTCTATGCATAACATCTGCATGTGTTCCTCCAAAAACAGGTCCTGGATCGTAGTGTAAATATCAGCGTAGTCTTGTAAATAATGCTCCCTACCGGCTGTATGTTTAGTTTGCGAATTCTTTCCGCGATTCGGTTATCCTGTGGGTGTGTTTCTGTGAGGAGAAGGGTGCAACGTCGCAGGGGGACATATTTACTCATTTGTGAATATCTGTAAAACTGTCGCACTCAGGGTAGAGTTAATAGTAGAGGGAACTACATCTGAGTGCCACACTAAAATAGGTAAAAATTTATCGGGTCGGGACGCCCCGAGGGTAGAGAAGGGTGCAATGTTGCGAATATGGAATTTGGCCTCCATATCCGCTTGTAAATATTCCCCTATTTCCCCAATACTCCCCAACTATCCCCAATCCCCCATTCCCTAGTCCCATTGTCTGTAAACAACACTCTGTAGAACCGACCTTCCCCTATTTCCCCCATTAAATGTCGCACCCAGGTTCACCGCATCTCACGTAGACAACTATAGGACATCTTGCTAGTTATTCTTAGTCTATGTCAGTTAAGGACTCGTTTCCATTAATTCTGACTCTTCGTTGCACCAGAATGTGATTGTATGGCACCAGTAGTGAGGTTAGGACCTCCCCATACCTCCCCGCATCTCTTCCCCATGAAGAAACTACAACAACAACAACAACTACAACAGCAGAGGGGGGTGGCGCGGCGACGGCGCGGGGAGTGTGCGTCCTCACACCGGCTTGGTTAGCCGCCATTGCCATGTGCGCCCACGGGGTTACCACGAAGGGGCTGGCTGTCAGCTCCTCGTCAGGGGCGGAGCCCAGTAACCCCCCGCAGCCAGTAAGAAGCAACGGGCCGATTCCATCTGGGGCGGAGCTAACAAGCCGAGGGCGTGTCACTCCCCGCCGGATATACGCAGCGACTTACCGGACGTGACGTAAGATGCGCCCCGAGCTTGAAGAAGAGACAAGTCGCGACCTCCGAGCGCTGAGCGACCTCCCCGCATCTACTGGACCGGACCGGGTCGATTCTGTCCCTGAGCCAAGGTGCACCTTGAGCCATCGACTGCCCGCTTTCCTTGCCATCAATCCCCGTGTGAGTCAGTTTTGTCCTGTTTATCTGTGGTCTGTCGGGAATAAGATAAGTGTGTCTAAGTGCCTATCTTTCTATGCTGTCCCTCTCATTCCTGTAATCAAACCTTCCGCAATATTATAACCTCCTCCGGAGGTCTTGAGAACTGAACCCTTGGTGTCGTGTCATTTTAACCCAGCCGTTGTGTCCTTTTCCTCAATTGATTTAGCGTAGCGCGATTAGTCAACGTTCGAGTATAATCGGGTAACTTGTGCGGACACGGCGGCCATTCCGCTCGGCCCACCATAACATCAAAGTCGTGTCTGTAACAATATATATATATATATATATATATATATATATATATATATATATATATATATATATATATACGTATATATATATGTATATATATATATATAATATATATATATATATGTATATATATATATATATATATATGTATAGATATATATATATATATATATATATATATATATATATATATATATATATATATATATATATATACATATGTATATATAGATATAGATATAGATATGTATATATAGATATAGATATATATATATATATATATATATATATATATATATATATATATATATATATATATATAAATATATAATTATATATATATATATATAATGATAGCAAACTAAATATATCCTTTTAAATCAGAAAATAAAAAGAAATGGCATTGACAAAATTATTGACGCCTTTGACTTAACATTTGGCAGCAGTTTGGACAAAATAACTGCAGTCAAGCACTTCCTACAGCCATGAATGAGCTTCCTACACCTCTCTACTGGCAGTTTGGCCTACTCTTCTTGTGTAAATTGCTCCAGTTCTCCCAGATTTGAAGGGTGCCTTCTCCCAACTTTTGTTTTCAGATCTCCCCACAGGTGTTCAATGGGATTTAGATCTGGACTCATTGCTGGCCACTTCAGAACAGTCCAGCATTTTGTCCTGAACCATTCCTGGGTGCTTGGGTCATTGTCCTGGGTGCTTGGGTGTTTGGGTGCTTCCTGGGTGCTTGGGTGTTTGGGTCATTGTCCTGCTGCAAGACCCATGACATGACCTTCGACAGAGACCCAGCTTTCTGACACTGGGTTGAACATTGCGCTCCAAAATGTCTTGGTAATCTCCTGATTTCATGATGCCATGTACACATTCAAGGCACCCAGTGACAGAGGCAGCACAGCAACCGCAAAACATCACTGAACCTCCTCCATGTTTGACTGTCGGGAAGGTGCTTTTTTCTTTGAAGGCTTCATTTTGTTTTCTGTAAACATAGAGATGATGTGCTTTACCAAAAACCTCTAATTTTTGTCTCATCTGTCCGCAGAACATTCTCCCAGAAGGATTTTGGCTTGTTCAGGTGTGCTTTAGCAAACTCCATTTGGGCTTTCTTATGTCTCTCTATCAGCAATGGGGTCCTCCTGAGTCTCCTACCATAGAACCCACTTTCATTGAGTTGGCATTGGATGGTGCGAGTTGAATCTGTCGTACCTTGTGTCTGAAGATCAGCTTTAATCTGTTTGGCAGTTGATCAAGGTACTTTCTCCACCATTCAAACAATCCTTCGCTGCAATCTTCCATCAAGTTCTCTCTTTTTTTTTCTTCTTTTTTTTGGCATACAAGATCGAAGCTCGTGTAAGAGCTAACATGAATCACAAAACAAAAAACGTACACATAAAACATATAATAAAGGGAGTGGGAGACAAGATGGGGAGAGAGGGGGAAGCACACAAGAACAACAGTAGAGAACAGGGACATTGGGAGATCTGTGGGAGGGAGAGGGCTTGGGGGGAGGAAGCATGGGAAGGGGGATGGGGTTTTTTTTCAGGGGGTGGGAGAGGTTAAAAAAAAAACAAAAAAAACACATGGACACTGCTAGGACTTCCAGGAAAGAAGTCGGTATTTCAAAAATGTGGATCTGGGGTGAATTAACGGGGGTAAAAAAGATCAAGGTTTTGGATGGGGGAAGATAAGAGATGATGGTGAAAAGGTGTTTTAAAGACCTGGAGAGTGGAATTGAAGAGAGTGAGGGAGTTTGTTCCAGATGTGGGAGTAAAGAGGAATGAAAGAGTGAAGGTGAGCAGAGAGTCTTGATTTTGGCAGTTTAACCATAAGAGGGTTGCTGGCAGATATTGTGCGACCTTTCGGAAGATTTGGGGGACAGAGCACAGACAGAGCTGCGGGATCTAGGCCGTAGAGGAGTCGGTAGAAGACAGAAAGATAACCTACCTGCCTGTGGTGAGTGAGTGAAAGGCCCTCGGAGTTAGCTTCATCGCAGGAGATTCCACTGAATCTGAAAGCTTTGGTGTCAACAGCGTGAAGTAGAGCTAGGTGTGAGGCAGGAGCACCAGACCAGAGGGGAGAGTAGTATTCCATTGAGCTGTGGATGAAAGCCTTGTATGTGGTGAGGAACTCAAGTGTGCTAAGGAAGGACTTTGATTGGTTGGGAGTCTTGGTTTGTGATTGGTCTGCTTTACGCCTGGGTGGAGAGAACCCCCCTTCTCCATGATAGGTGGACCTCTCTGGGTGGACAGATCTTCTCCCCTCTATGACTGGTGTTTGCTTAACATCAGGTGGTGGGCGTGCGCACCCAGGGTTGGTTGTCCATGCTCTATACTTTTCAGTGCTGAGAATCAAGCAACTAAGCAGCACGTACCATCTTTAGCTCACTTGGAACAAAAATTGTTCAGATGAGGTATAGTATCGCGTGATGTCCATCATTTGAGCTGTACTATGTAAACACTTGGAACTTTTTGATGATTTTGATGAAACGTGACCACGACCTTAATCACTCCTGATGGACTAAAGTTTGTTCACCACGTTACATTAAATCAGGATCCAGGTAGGTTTATGGGGGGGGGGGGGGGGGGGGGGTTGCCCTGCACCAAATAGGTATTTGCTTTCTTCTCCATTACATATTTTGTGGGTCATCCACACCTACCAGTGGTTCCAAGGCTTTACCAGATGAGCCCAGCTGGGGCATTCCCCCATTTAAAAAAAAAATTAATTATTGGTATGACTAGACTGGGCTAGAACCTCTCTAACCATTACGTCAACGGATCTGCACAATACACCTCTATTTAACGTTCTTTGACAGTGAATTAGTTGAAGGTGACCAACCATTAATAACATTCTCTGTTGCTTCCATGCATGTAAAAAAAAATGTTCCGCAGCCAAATGTTTGTGCAAATTAATTTCAGTAGGCGGAGCCAGGGGCAGCAGTCCAGGGAATACAGATTCGCCAATCCACGAAACTGATGGTTGCATGATTCAATGGTTATATGCCGAGGCGAAGTCCAGGTAAATATTTACTATGTGATGGAAATGACGAAATGTTTGTTTTCGAAGATGAGAAACGTAGTATAAGAAATCATATGTGGCGTATCAGCCTGAATGCACCCGATTCCATCAGATTCTTGAAGCTAAGCACAGCCAGGCTCAGTAAATATTTGGATGTCAGACCTGCGTAGGTGTTGTCGGTTGAGCTGAAGCAAAATAGACCAGTTTGTATCGTGTTTGGTCTCTTTTAACGTGTGGCATCGGATTCGACAAAAGTTGCGATCCTGGTGCGGACGAAACTTGGTGGACAGAGGATGGGTGTTTGACAAGGACAAATCGATTCGATTTTGGTGAAGATCCGAATCCAGATCCAGATAGGAGACTTTTTTTGTTTTTTTAAGTGATCCTTCTCCATTGATTGATATAGGGCCAAAATTTTCTTTAGCACGATATTTCAAAAGGTTGTGGACGGATTATGACAAACTAGGTGGATGAGTTGGTTAGGTGACAAGAACAAGTTGATTCTATTTTGGTTCAGGTCTGGATTCAGATATGACCTTTCAGTGGGATACAAAATGTAAACTGTTCAGCATGGCGGAGGAATGCTCTCTCCCGAGTGCCATTCTCGTTTTTATCGCGTAGCCCGTAGGGCAATGCTGTCTAGACGAGCGTTTGTCTGTGCATATGTCCCCACAAACGTACACCAATCGGAGCTGAGGATCTGGTCACATGACAGGGGGACAGCGTTTAGTAACCATTGCAGTTGCATATTTTGCGAAAAGGAAATATAACAAGTGAATAAAAAATGTATGCTAAATTAAAAAGGCAATGTAGGCATGACAAACTACAGTCTTAAAAAAAAGGTCCCAAACAAGATAGGGATGATGTTGGTTTAGAGAGGAGCTAACAGTATTGCCATCACATAACAATCCCTACATCACTGCCTCCAGACTATTGTCTAGGGCTAGGCCGGGCTAAAAGTATTCAAAGCTCCTATATTTCATTTCTGCATAAGTATAAGAAGCTCCTATATAATTTGAGGGACTTCTGGCAACTTCAGTTGTCATTCCTACTTTTCTTTTTTATCAACTTAGAGTAACCAATCACAAACGGAGATTTTTTTGATTTTTTTTGTATACAAGATCGAGGCTCGTGAAAGAGCTAACATTAATCACACAGAAAGACAAACCGACACATAAAACATATAACATGGGTAGCGGTAGACAAGTTGGAGAGAGAGGGGGAATGACACAAACACAACATTTGAGAGCAGGGACATCAAGAGATCTGTGGGAGGGAGAGGGCTTTGGGGGGGGGGGGAGGCATGGGAAGGGGCGGGGGTGGGAGAGGTATAAAACATGGACACTGCCAGGACTTCCAAAAAAGAAGTTGGAATTTCAAACAAGGTGGATCTGGGGTGAATTAGCGGGGGTAGAAAAGATCAAGGTTTTGGATGGGGGAAGATAAGAGATGGTGGTGAACAGCTGTTTTAAAGACCTGGAGGGAGGAGTGGGATTGAAGGGAGTGTGGGAGTTTGTGCCAGAGGCGGGAGAAAAGAGGAATGAAAGAGTGAAGGTGAGCAGAGAGCCGAGATTTCGGCAGTTTAACCATCAGAGGGTTGCTGGCAGATCTTGTGCGATCTGTAGGAATATTTGGGGGACAGAGCACAGAGAGAGAGCTGGGGGAGCAAGGCCGAAGAGGAGTTGGTAGAAGAGAAGAAAGACCACCTACCTATCTGCGGTGAGTGAGTGAAAGGCCCTCAGAGATAGCTTCATCGCGGGAGATTCCAATGATTCTGAAAGCTTTGGTTTCAACAGCGTGAAGCCGAGCTAGGTGTGAGGCAGAAGCACCGGCCCATAGAGGAGAACAGTATTCCATTGGGCTGCGGATGAAAGCCTTATATGTGGTGAGGAGCTCAGGTGTGCCTAGGAAGGACTTCGCATGACGGAGGACGCCCAGTCGGCGACTGGCTTTGGAGGCCAGCTTGGAAATATGGTTTTCCCAAGAAAGATCATGGCAGATAGTGAGACCCAAAAGCTTGAGCGACAGAACTTCTTGGAGAGGATTATTGAGAAAGTAGATGGGAGGGTTGTCCAGTCGATCTTTTCGGAGAGACATAGTAAGAGTGTGAGATTTGTCAGTGTTGAAAGACATGTTCCACTTGTTTGACCAGTCTGTGATTTTGTCCAGGTCTGCAGAGAGTGAGGCTGCAGACTGCCGATCTGAGGGATGAGGAATGGAGTGGCAGACAGTGGAGTCATCAGCAAAGAGATAGAGAGGATTTTCCAGAGAGTCGGAGAGATCATTGATAAAGACCAGAAAAAGCACAGGGCCCAGAACACTGCCTTGGGGAACTCCAGCCTGAACAGGAAGGGGAGATGAGACAAATCCATTTAGGGCCACATGTTGACTTCGACCAGAGAGGAAAGTCTGCAAGTCATGCATGGAGATTTCCATGGATACCATAGGCGGAGAGTTTGGTGAGCAGAGCTGGGTGCCAGACCGTATCGAAGGCACGTGATATGTCAAGGGAGACAGCTCTGATTTCCTGTTTGGCATTGAGGACCTCCATCCATTGTTGCGACAGCAGAAGCAGCATGTCCAGAGTAGAATGACCTGGTCTGAATCCAAATTGATGATCGGAGATCAAGCCATTGGAGAAGAGGAAGGATTTGATATGCGAAGCAATGATGGATTCCAAGACTTTGCTGATAATTGGGAGCAGGCTGATTGGTCTGTAGTTGCAAGGATCTGTTTTTGCACCTTTTTGTGTAAAGCGGTAATGTTTGCTGATTTCCAGGATGCTGGCAGATGACCTTGAGCAAAAGAGAGGATGAAAAGAACAGAGAGAGGGTGAGATAGAGCGGAAGAGCAGGATTTTAGGACCCGTGGGCTGATGCCGTCTGGTCCAGTTGTAGAATCAGAGTCGAGGTTTGACAAAACTCATCCACCTTGTCAGGAGAGAAGGACACAGAGTCCAGGAGCAGTTGGGTTCGACTGGGTAAGGTGGGAACAGAGAGAGATGGGTTTGGGACACAAGATTTTGAGGCAAACACAGAGTTGAGGCATTCGGCTTTGTCACGTGCGGTGTCAACTGTGTAGCTATTTGATGTAAGGGAGGGGATGGAGGGGGAACAAACACCAGAAACGGATTTGACCAGACGCCACCAGGATTTGGAGGAAGGAGACAGGTTTGAGAGTTCAATCTTGAGTGTGGAGAGATAGTGCTTCCTGGCACTCCTGAGGGTAGACACACACTTGTTCTGAGCTTGGTGGAAGGAACTGAGATTGCCTTCAGTTGGATTAGCCTTCCAAGAGGCGAAGGCAAGTTGTTTCAGAGCAACTGCCTCACCACAAGATTCAGTGTACCATGGACGGGAGGAAGGGTAAGACAACTGAAGACGAGATGGGATAAATCTGTGCATTATTAAATGCTGTTATTGGAGATGTCCATGCAGTTTGTAAGAAGTTGATGATCATGTACTGATATAATAACATTGTACTTGGCTGCTAATTTGTACAGTCTCAGTATGTGGCTACACTACAGGAGTAATCAAGTACTGTTGTAACCAGTGGAGTGTTTGTAGAAACTTGAAGCAATAACTGATGAAGTGTAAATGAGGCAGTGATGTAGGGATTGTTATGTGATGGCAATACTGTTAGACTACTCTCGAAACCAACATCATCCCCATGTTGTTTAGGACCTTTTTTAGACTGTAGTTTGTCGTCGCTACATTGCCTTTTTAATTTAGCATACATTTTTATAATTCACTTGTTTCTGTAATTTTTTACAATGTGGAATGACACAATGTTATGGGACTCAGAGGATACCCAATCTTGGAGCAAAAGTGCCAAGATATCTTAGTCATCAAAGTCAAACACTGCACATGTTCCTATATTGTCTTACGTAACCCTGACTGTATCTTGCAGCTCTGTCTTATTGCTCGTTTCTCAAAGAGTAATGTCTTCATCCAGCCTCAGGCCAAACAAGGACCTGCACTTAGAAATGCCCAAAATAATGGGTGTGGCTTCCCTCTAACCAATAGGGTGGGTACAGAGGGAAGGGGCGGAACCTCTCGAGAGGAATTCATGCATGGCTGGATGTGAAGTGAAAGACACTCTCGTTGTTTTTACTGTTTTGCTTACTTGAAGTGTCAATAAAACTAATTATGCACTCGAAATGCAAATGTCCTCGATAAACTACTACGAGAGTACGAAAAGATACTCCAAACTTCGTTCTGTATCAGTGGATGGGCCGACATTTTTTATTCGCATCATCCCTACGTTCGTACGTAGAGTCGAGAGTTCCAGTGCAATCTCTGATAATAGTTTTGTAAAATTTACTTCAATGAAGAACTTTATCAAGACAAGATATACAGTCACGTGAAAAAGTAAGTACACCCCATGTAAAGTTTTGACTTTTTCAACATATTTCAACAGACAGTTATTTGATCTTCATTTCAACAATATTGATAGATAAAGGTGATATAATATAACAAATATCATGAAACATTTACATTTTGTAGTCCATTGTATCATTTAAATAAACATAAATGCAAATTTCGCATATGGAAAAAGTAAGTACACCCTTGGCTCTAATAGGTGGTATTGCCCCCTTTGGCAGAAACAACCTCAAGTAGGCGTTTCTTATAACTGTCTACCAGTCTCTGACATCGACTGGGAGAAATTTTTGTCCACTCCTCCATGCAGAATTCTTTCAGCTGTGCGATGTTTGAGGGGTTTCTTGCATGCACAGCTCGTTTCAAATCCCCCCACATCTCGATGGGATTTAGATCCAGGCTTTGACGTGGCCATTCCAGAACCCTCCATTTCTTTCTTTTCAGCCATTCCTTCGTGGATTTACTGGTATGTTTAGGGTCATTGTCATGTTGCAAGATCCACCTTCGGTTGAGCTTCAACTTTCCGACAGATGGCCTCACATTATCCTCAAGCACCCTCTGGTACAATGAAGAATTCATAGTGGATTCTTTGATGGTGAGCTGCCCAGGCCCTGGTGCAGCAAAGCTGCCCCAAACCATAATATTTCCACCACCATGCTTTACAGTTGGTATCAGGTTCTTGTGGTCAAATGCTGTGTTTGGTTTTCGCCAAACATGTCTTCTGGTACTGTGGCCAAATAGCTCTTCCTTTGACTCATCTGTCCAAAGCATATTGTTCCAGAAGTGCTGGTCTTTGCCTAGGTGTTCATTGGCAAACTTTAGTCTTGCCCTGATGTTCTTTCTGGACAGTAAATGTTTCCTCCTGGCACACCTCCCATGTAGATCAAATTTGTGCAGCCTCTTTCTAATTGTAGACTCGTGCACTTTGACATCAACAATGGCAAGAGTCACCTGTAGGTCCCATGATGACATTCTGGGGTTCTTCGAGACTTCTTTCAGCATCTTGTGGTCTGCTCTCAGGCTGAACTTGCTGGGGCGGCCTGGCCTGAACAAGTTGGCAGTTGTTTGGAATCTTCTCCACTTGTAGATGATCTTCCGGACAGTCGAATGATTGATTTCAAATTGTTTGGAGATCTTTTTAAATCCCTTCACAGACTCGTAGGCATCTATAACCTTCTTTCTGAAGGCCTCAGAGAGCTCTTTTGATCTAGGCATGGTGACGCCGCACACTTCAACAACAAAGAGCAAACCAAACTAAATGTCTGAGGTTTAAATAAGACAGGTTCCTCCAAGATCCTCTTTAATGATGTTCTAATCATTTGCACCTGAGCTGGTGCATCTGATTCTAATTTTAGGTATTTGAAGAAGTGATAAATGTAGGGGTGTACTTACTTTTTCCACATGTGAAATTTGCATTTATGTTTATTTAAATTATACAATGGACTACAAAATGTAAATGTTTCATGATATTTGTTATATTATATTGTGGCGGACACAATCAAGGTACACGAATTCAGCGCACCAGCAGGTGGCGCGAACGTCCAGGCGGGGAACTGGATTGCATGCCCCGCCTATCGACCGATCGGCCACGCCCGGGGACGAGGCGTGGCCTCGGCACATAAATGCAGGCTCTAAGCTCGGGCCCGCCCAGTGCTGCAGTTTGAGCTTTCATAATAAAGACTCTTGGTTTTATCAAACGCGTTGTGGCCTACCTCTTTGGCAAGCAAGTTGTGTGTGCAGCACCACACTTCACTGGTGACCCCGACGTGATTCAGCCGTTGCTGACCACCAAACGCGCCATGGCCAACAATGCTGTCGCGGTAAAACTCCCAGAGTTTTGGGAAGCACAGGCCGATGTGTGGTTCGTGCAGGCCGAAGTGCAATTCCAGCTTCGAGGCATAACGGTGGACGAGACCCGTTACTACCACGTGGTCACCTCCCTCGGGCCCGGAACTGCCGCCCGAGTCGTGTCCATCCATCCTGCGGCACCCGCCGGCCGACCACAAGTACAGGGCGCTCAAACGTCTCCTCATTGCCACATTCGGCCTCACTGAGATCGAATGGGCCGACCGCCTCCTGGACCTTCCCGAATTCGGCGACACACGACCATCCGTGCAGATGCATTATATGCTGTCGCTGCTGGGTGACCAAGCCCCGGATTTCTTATTCCGGGCACTTTTCCTATGCCAGCTACCTCTACAGGTACGCCTCGTGCTGGCCGGTACCAACATAAGGGAACCCCGCGCCCTGGCTGTAGAGGCCGACAAGTTATTCGCGGCTTGCGACACGCGGGTGAGTTACGGTGCGGCCGTCGTGGATCCCGAGGCTGATGCTACTGCATCCCTCGTGGCCGCTGCCATGCCCCGCCACCACCACCGCCGCCGAGAAAACCGCGGCCGCCACCGTCCTCGCCGCCACAAGCCTGGTGCTATTTCCATGCCAGGTTCGGCCACAAGGCTAAGACGTGACGCCCGCCGTGCTCGTTTGGCAGGTCGGGAAACGACCAGGCCGGCGCTCGGTAGCGGCCCTGAGCGTCGGCCATTCCGGCAGCCTCCTATTCATCATGGACACCTTGTCCGGGCACCGTTTCCTCTGCGATACAGGAGCGCAGGTAAGCGTCATCCCAGCCTACACGTCCGACAAGCGAACCGCGGTCCGGGGCCCCGCTTTGCTTGCCGCCAACGGTACACCCATCCGCACGTTCGGGAAGCGCTGCCTCTCCCTGCGGTTTGGAGGGCAGCGCTTTCAATGGTCGTTCGTGACCGCTAGCGTGCCCATGGCATTGCTCGGTGTGGACTTCCTATGTGCGCATGGGTTGTTGGTCGACGTAAAGCGCAGACGGCTCATCCAGGCCGAAACCTTTAGCTCGCTCGCTTGTTCGCTGAGCAGCTCGTTGAGCGGCTCACTGAGCGGCTCACCGAGTGGCTTGCCAAGTGGCTTGCTGGACGGTTCCGTCCCGGCGAGTTTGGTTTGCACACTTCCGGCAGCGGACGACTTTCCCCGCCTCCTCGCCAGTTTCCCGGCCCTCACGCGGCCCACCTTTTCAGCGGTGGCCGTTAAACATGGGGTGGAGTACCACATCCCCACGGTCGGGCCACCGGTCTATGCCCAGGCACGCCGGCTTGATGTGACCTCTGCCCCCCTCGCGAGGGTTCACCCACCTCCTCACCATGGTCGACCGCACCACACGGTGGCCGGAGGCCATTCCATTGGCGGCGACGTCTGCGGTTGAGGTGGCGCAAGCCTTTATCGCCACTTGGGTTGCCCGGTTCGGTGCCCCCTCGGACATCTCGTCCGACCGCGGCCCCCAGTTCACCTCGGAGCTCTGGGCCACGGTGGCGCAAGGACTCGGGGTGAAGCTACACCACACCACGGCCTACCACCCCCAGGCCAATGGCCTGTGCGAGCGCTTTCATCGCTCCATGAAGGCCGCGCTCCGGGCCAGCCTCTGCGATGGCGGCTGGGTCGACAGACACCCCTGGGTCCTGCTGGGCCTCAGGACGGTGCCCAAGGACGACCTGCACGTGTCCTCGGCAGAGCTGGTCTTCGGGCAACCACTGCGGGTACCGGGTGAATTTATCCCCGACTCCACGGCTCCTTGGTCCGCGGCACAACAGCGCTCCGCCCTTCAGGAGACCACCCGGAGGTTCGCCCCGGTGCCAACGGCACACCACAGTTGCCCGCCTTCCCACGTCGCCCCGGAGCTTCGCACGGCAAAGTACGTGTTCATCCGGCACGACGCCCACCGGGCACTGCTACGGCCCCCGTACGACGGGGCCCTTCCGCGTGTTGGAGGCCGGGGACAAGTTTTTCACGGTCGACATCGGCGGTGCCCCGGATCGCATTTCCATGGACCGCCTCAAGCCAGCCCACCTCGATCCGGACCACCCCCCGCCAGCGGCTCTGCCTCCGCGTCGAGGCCACCCCCCGGCGGTCGGAGCCCCGGCATCCCCGCCAGCAGCTCTGCCTCCGCGTCGAGGCCGCCCCCCGGCGGTCGGACCCCCGGCACCCCCCAGCCCTGCCGTCCCGCCACCCCCCAGACCGGCACCCATCGCTAGGGGGCGTTTCGGCCGGGTCATCCGGCTTCCCCGCAAACTCATCCTTCAGGTGCGCGGGAATTCTGGGGGGGCGCGTGTGGCGGACACAAGCATGGTACACGAATTCAGCGCACCAGCAGGTGGCGCGAACGTCCAGGCGGGGAACTGGATTGCATGCCCCGTCTATCGACCGATCGGCCACGCCCGGGGACGAGGCGTGGCCTCGGCACATATATGCGGGCTCTAAGCTCGGGCCCGCCCAGTGCTGCAGTTCGAGCTTTCATAATAAAGACTCTTGGTTTTATCAAACGCGTTGTGGCCTACCTCTCTGGCAAGCAAGTTGTGTGCACAGCACCACACTTCAATATCACCGTTATCTTTCAATATTGTTGAAATGAAGATCAAATAGCTGTATGTTGAAATATGTTGAAAAAGTCAAAACGTTACATGGGGTGTACTTACTTTTTCACGTGACTGTAAGTACTTATCTGTAGTATCCAAATCCTGGTTCTGAGAAATCAGAAGACCTCGGTAATAAATACAGTTACTATAAATCATCACAAAGATGTTAGTGAAACACTGTACACATGACACGCTTTCTTATCAGGGCATGTGCAGAGCAAGCAAGGTTCAGGGCTGATCGAGTCGGGAAACTAGAATCTTTATCTATCTATAATTCCAGTAATCTCTGTATGTCTGTATGTCTGTGACCGCTGTTTCTCGACAACCACGGGTCCGATATACTTTAAACTTGCCAGGTATATTGCTGGGGACCCGAGGATGTGCCTTTTCAAGGTTTCATATTAATCGGAGAAGTAGTTACCGAGCTATGTCCAAAAAACGATTCAACCAATCAGAGAGCAGCGAGCTATCACGTGTGCCGAACGTGGCGAACAGACTCTGCCTCGGACGGCACATTTGAGAGCGTATTCATTTATTTCACGTTGGCAAACTATGTTGGCGTTAAACTATGTTTTAAAACTAATTAAAACTAATTTGCGATTCTTTCGCTTTCCTGCGCGTTTGTGCACGCTATGGCGATTTCTTTACCAAACTCCGCAAGCCGTTCGCTTTGGACCAAACCATTTCATGTAAATAGAGGGGGGGGTTGTCACCGTACTCGCAAGCCGTTCGCTTTGGACCAAACCATTTCATGTAAATAGAGGGGGGGGATTGTCACCGTACTCGCAAGCCGTTCGCTTTGGACCAAACCATTTCATGTAAATAGAGGGGGGGGGGGGGGATATAATTTTAGATATATATATAGTACGGGCATGCCCTAGTATTTAAATATCTATTAATTGACCATTAACCACTGCAGTCGATGCAGTATGCCAAAACAAAGATGAAAGGAACACTAATTGTCAGTTCAAATATTTATTCAATTCAGAGTTCGAGTGGATTCAGAGTTCAGGATCGCTTGTTCAGATTGTTCTATACGACGGCATCAGTGATGCGCCGACGTAGCGAATCTGCCGCCGAGAAACCGTGACTCGAGATGGTTAATGAACATGTTCTTCGCTTTTGCCTTTCCAGTGACTGGGGGTTCGTGATCAGTGATCACGTTTCCTGGGTGCGGTGTGTAGCTATGATTTTATTTTCATAAATGTAACACTGAAAAACAAGGCATTTCCCGAGGCATGATATTTCTGCTGATATTATTTGATGCCACATTATCACGCATAACACTGAGGTGGACTCCACCCCCATCAAGCTGATTGACCGTCATAGCCACGCCTACCCAGGTTTTATTCTTTGACAAAGGAATGTCGTTTTGCGTAATTTTCGTGGAATCCTTTCCAGCTATTACAATTGTAATAGCAAAGGATGTTCTAGGATGTAAAACTCTGTCAGATGGTAGCAGAATCATTGCCATTTATCGAGGCAGCTCGGAAATATGCTCTCTGAAGAAGAAGATTATTATTATTATTATTATTATTATTATTATTATTACTATGAACGACAAGATGAATTTCCGAGTTTGACCGATCAGGTTTTCTTTCTTTTTTTTTGCTTTTGCCTTGGTCTGGAGAACTGAAAAGTGATCCCTGCCTCGACCATAAGCTCAACAGACCAGGTAGGCTCTCATATGTAGCCTAAGCGACTTTGTAAAGAAGATACTCCAACTTTAGTTTTGTATGTAGCAGATGGGATCGACATTTTTTCCGTGCCATTCCTACATAGAGAGTGCTAGCATCCTCTCTGATGACCTTCTATGGAACGTTTTGGGGTCCCGACGAGTGTCATAGTTGCACATCGGATTTTTATGTGAAAAAAAAATAAATATTTTTTCACATAAAACGGCTTTTTTGCGCGCAAAAAAATTATTTTGCTATTTTCGGAGAAAAAAAGAATTTCGCCCTTTTTCGGGAAAAATAAAATAAAATGCCCTTTTTGGTCGAAAATGTCTGGCAACGCTAAAAAAAATTCGGGAATTTTTCGAAATTTTAAACTGCGATCGAAATTTGTAACTGCGATCGAAATTTTTAACTGCGATCGATCTCAAAAACAAAACATTGCGTCCACTTGCGTGCGTTGCGTCCCCAGCGTGTACAGCAGTGAGGCGGTGTACTACAGTGAGAGAGTGTACACAAAGTGTGAACAAGTCTCCTATCAAGATGAGTGCTGCTCTTCGTGACAAGTGGCTGAAGGAATTCAACGCTGGCGGCGATGGGGCCACCTTCAAGTACGTGTCGAGTGACACGGCTTTCTGTCGAGCTTGTGAAAAGGCTTTCCGGGCGAAGCAGAAGTCTGAGCTGGCCCAACATGTCCGAGGAGACCGCCACAAGAGCAACTTGGCCTTGAAGAAGAAGAGGACGGTCACGCAAGCCACCATGGAGGACTTTGGTGGCGGAAAGAGGCACAAGTGCGACGTCGTGGCTTAGGAGCTGTGCCAGGCCATGCTGGCCACTGGCATCCCATGGTCGAAATTGGAAAACCCTGCCCTCCGGTCGTTCCTGGAGAAGCACATCACTCTCCAGATCCCCGATGAAAGCTGGATTCGAAAGCACTACCTCGACAAGTGCTACGACGAGGCCTTGGCGGGGATCCGTGCCGACCTCGGACAGCAGCCCATCTGGCTGTCCGTCGACGAGACGACCGATTCGGCAGGTCGATATGTGGCCAACATCATCGCGGGACGCTTGTCCAAGGAGGGGTACTTTCGTCCCCACCTCGTCCAGTGCATGTTTCTGGAGAAGACCAACTCCGGGGAGATCGTGCGTGCAGTCAATGACACGCTGCGCTATCTTTGGCCTGATTTCAAGCCGGAGTGCCTCAAGGTCCTCGTCAGCGACGCCGCGGCCTATATGATCAAGGCCGGCCATGCCCTGAAGGAACTCTTCCCGGACTTGCTGCATGTGACTTGCGTTGCCCACGCGCTCCACCGTGTCTGCGAGACAGTCCGAGAAATGTTCAAGGACGTCAACGACCTGATTGCCACGATGAATAAGGTGTTCGTCAAAGCCCCGTCGCGTGTTGTCTTTTGGAAGGAGCAGCAGCCCAATCTTTCTCTCCCCCCGGAGCCCATTCTGACTCGGTGGGGGACGTGGATCGATGCCGCAGTGTTTTACGCCGAGCACTTCGAGGCCGTCAAGGACATTGTGGACCAGCTGAACGATGACGACGCGATGGCAATCCGGAGTGCCAAGGACCTGTTCGGAAAGGCGGACATCAAGCTCAGTTTGGTCTTCTTAAATGCCCACGTGTCGTTCATCCCGAAGATCCTTAAGCAGCTGGAGGAGGCCGGCATGGAGCTGGCCAAGGCCTTCCAGCTCCTTGATCAGGCCAAGGAGGAGCTCGAAAAGATCCGAGGCTGCCGTAAGGAGATCCTGCTCACCAAGTTCAAGGCGGTGCTGCAGCGCAATCCCTTGGCTCTGATCTGCAGGTGCTGCAGCTACTTTAACGGTTCCTAAAAGGGTCTTGTCAATTTCTTCTAGTCCTCTACTTATCAAACAATGCGGTTGCAATAAGGTACCTGAACGTCATTTTTTACCTGTTTACTCGCCCAGAGTGCTTAATGTTGTGCAGGAAAAAGCTTACCATTTTTTGTTCTTTTTTTGACTGATTTCTCAAAAACTTGGTAATAATAAAAATGAATAAAACGGGGGAAAAAAATATTTCGGGATTTTTTCACATAAAAAAAAAAAATCCGCTTTTCAAAACATAAAAGGCCTATTTTCTTAACATAAAAATCCGTAGTCTAGCTCATAAGGTAGGTAGAAGGTTCAGAAACTCCTCAATACAATTATGATTTTGAAATGCGATCGACATGGACCTTGCTCCCGAATCCGGAAGTGAACAGATGTTGACGGTTCGCTGGTTTGATATCTCAACACAATCATAATTTGACATTACATTTTGAGATATTAACACCATGGTATTAATTTGTGATTTGAATGATGAATAATGCTGTTTGGAATGAAAATATAGATATAATGTACTAGCAGAAGTACCCGGCATTGCCGGGTGGGGAGGGGAGGGGAGGGGAACGGGGGGGAGGGGAGGGAGGGGAACGGGGGGAGGGGAGGGGAACGGGGGAGAGGGGAGAAGAGTGGGAGGGAGGGGAGAGGGGGAGAAGAGGGGGGGATGGGGAGGGTGAGGGATGGGAGGGGGGGAGGAGGGGAGGGGGGGAGAGGGGGGAGGAGGGGGAGGGGCCAAAGGGGGGAGAGGAGGGGGGAGGGGGAGAGGAGGGGGGAGGGGGAGAGAGGGGGGGAGGGGGAGGGGGGAGGAGGGAGGGGGAAAGGGGGAGGGGAGGGGGGAAGGGGGGAGGGGAGGGGAGAGGGAAGAGGGGGGATGGGGAGGGTGAGCGATGGGAGGGTGAGGGATGGGAAGGGGGAGGGGGAGGGGTGGGAAGGGGGAGGGGGGAGGGGGAGGGGGGGACCCGCAGAAGTACCCGGCATTGCTGGGCGGGGGAGGGGAGGGGGAGGGGAGGGGAGGAGAACGGGGGGGAGGGGAGAAGAGGGGGGGAGGGGAGGGGAAAAGGGAGGGGGAGGGGAGAAGGGGAGGGGGTAGGGTGGAGGGGAGAAGGAGGGGGGAGGGGGAAAGGAGGGGGAGGGGGAAAAGGGAGGGGGAGGGGGGAAATGGAGGGGGAGGGGAGAAGGGGAGGGGGGAGGGGAGAAGGGGAGGGGGGAGGGGAGAAGGGGAGGGGGGGAGGGAAGAAGGGGAGGGGGGAGGGGAGAAGGGGAGGGGTAGGGTGGAGGGGGAAGGTAAGGGGGGACGGAGGGGGGAGGGGGAAGCGGGAGGGAAAAGGATGGCCAGTCAACAATGACGTTGCAGTTCTCATGGTCGGAGAGCAGCACAACAATCAGACATAGTCCTGCATATTCGCAACAGCACGAAGCGGATTTTGGAGACTCACCGATCCTGTGACGTCCTCCAGTACCGGCGTTGCCGGGCGGGGGAAGGGAGACCCATACATTCCCAACCCGTACATTCGCCCTCTCGACTCAAGCTCACTCGGACAAAAGCCTCGCAAAAATTACACCGTGAAGGCCCAATGGTCATGTCTATGCCACAAATCACGGGCGCACTGAATTGAAAATATATAGAACGCTCATACTCCGTGAAAAGTGAAGCCGCCGTGTCGCCATCTTGGTCAGCACGACTCGACCAACTCGCTTCGCGGATCTTGTTTTGTGCGGCAAGAAACTGCTCCAATCGGTTACGGAAGGGTTGTGGAAAGACGTTTCACAGCTGTTTCAAAGACATTTAATTCATATCGCACAAAATCGATACAAAACACGATCGCATAAAAGGTGAAGTGACGTGTGACGGGATGGAACATCACGTGATCGCTCTGAGCGAATCAGTCTGGCGGCGGGAATGGAACATCACGTGATCGCTCTGAGCGAATCAGCGAGCTGCTCTGGAACCGGCTGAGATTAGCGGGTACTTCGCTGAAATGCGCTGAAGTAAATATGAATAAAAAATATGGATCGTCAAATATTTTGAGTTCGGCCATGTTCGTCCCATGCTCAATGGCCATGTGTATGTCAAATATCAAGCACGTAAGCCTCTCCGTTTAGGAGTCTATCGGTAACATTACACACACACACACACACACACACACACACACACACACACACACACACACACAAACTGTGTTTTATATATATAGATTCAGTTTAAAGCAGAATGAGGAAATTATGTAAGGGTTTCCATCCGTGACATTCGCAGATTCTCATTTTGCAGTTTCGCCATTGACTGGATATAACAACATTCAGACTGAGTACGTTTTTTGTGCAAGCCCTTCACGAACCTGCTGTCAATGCCCGACGTTCGACTGAAGGTGGCACAGGAATGTGTAATTTATTGAAAAACATTTCTTTTTCTTTTTTTGTATGCAGAATCGAGGCTCGTGTAAGAGCGAACACATTGAACATGAAAACATGCACAGACACGTAAAACATACAATGAAGGGAGCGGGAGACAAGAGTGGGAGAGAGAGGGAAGCGAACAAGCACAACAACAGTAGAGAACAGGGACGTTGGTAGATCTGTGAAAGAGAGATGGCTGGGGAAGGAGGGGTACACGGTATAAAGCAAATGAACACTACTAGGAATTTCAGGAAAGAAGTTGGGGTTTGAAAGAGGTGGATTGGGGTGTTTTAACATGGGTAGAAAAGATCAATGTGTTGGATGGGGGAAGATAAGAGATGGTGGTGAACAGCTGTTTTAAAGACCTGGAGGGAGGAGTGGGATTGAAGAGAGTGAGGGAGTTTGTTCCAGTGGTGGGAGAAAAGAGGAATGAAAGAGTGAAGGTGAGCAGAGTCTAGATTTTGGCAGTTTCACAAGAAGAGGGTTGCTGGAAGATATTGTGCATCCTGCCGGAATATTTGGGGGGCAGGGCACAGACAGAGCAGGGGGAGCAAGGCCGCAGAGGAGTCGGTAGAAGGCAGAAAGCCCACAAACCTGCCTGCGGTAAGTGAGAGAAAGGCCCTCAGAATCAGCTTCATCGCGGGAGATATCAATGATTCTGAATGCCTTGGTTTCAACCACGTGAATCCGAGCTCGGTGTGAGGCGGGAGCACCAGCCCAGAAGGGAGAGCAGTATTCCATTGAGCTGCAGATGAAAGCTTTTTATGTGATGAGGAGCTCAGAAGTGCCGAGAAAGGACTTTGCACGACGGAGGATGCCCAGTCGGCAACTGGCTTTGGAGGCCAGTTTGGAAATGTGGTTTTCCCAGGAAAGATCATGGCAGATAGTGAGACCCAAAAGCTTGAGTGACAGAACTTCTTCAAAAAGATTGTTCAGAAAGTAGATGAGGGTTGTCCAGATGGTCTTTTCGGAGAGACAAAGTGAGGGTATGAGATTTTTCAGGATTGAAAGACATGTTCCACTTGTTTGACCAGTTTGAGATATTGTCCAGGTCTGCAGAGAGTGAAGAGGCTGCTGCCTGCCAATCTGAGGGTTGAGATGTGGAGCGGCAGAGAGTGGAGTCATCAGCAAAGAGACAAAGATAATTTTCCAGAGAGTCGGAGAGATCATTAATGAAGACCAGAAAAAGCAAAGGGCCCAGAACACTGCCTTGAGGAACTCTAGCCTGAACAGAAAGTGGAGATGAGAGAATTCCATTCAGGGCCACACATTGACTGTGACCAGAGAGGAAATCTGCAAGCCATGCATGGAGGTTTCCATGGATACCATTGGAGGAGAGTTTTGTGAGCAGGGCGGGGTGCCAGACCGTATTGAAGGCACGAGATATGTCAAGGGAGACAGCTCTGATTTCCTGTTTGGCATTCAGGACCTCCATCCATTGTTGAGACAGCAGAAGCAGCATGTTCAGAGTAGAATGACCTGGTCTGAATCCAAATTGATGATCGGAGATCAAGCCATTGGAGAAGAGGAAGGATTTGATATCCGAAGCAATGATGGATTCCATGACCTTGCTGATTAATGGGAGCAGTCTGATTGTGCTGTAGTTGCAAGGATCTGTTTTTGCACCTCCTTTATGTAAAGCGGTGATGTTTGCTGATTTACAAGCAAAAGGCAGATAACTTGAACAAAAGAGAGGGTGGAAGAAAACAGAGAGAGAGGGTGAGATAGAGCGGCAGAGCAGGATTTTAGGACCTGTGCGCTGATGCCGTTTGGTCCAGTTGCAGAATCAGAGTCGAGGTTTGACAGAAATTTCTCCTTCTTGTCAGGAGAGAAGGACACAGAGTCCAGGAGCAACTGAGTTTGACTGGGTAAGGTGGGTACAGAGAGAGATGGGTTTGGAACACAATATTTTGAGACAAACACAGAGTTGAGGCATTCAGCTGTGTAGTCAGCTGTGGTGTCAGCTGTGTAGCCGTTTGAGGTAAGGGAGGGGATGGAGGGGGAACAAACACCAGTAACGGATTTGACCAGACGCCACCAGGATTTGGAGGAAGGAGATAGGTTTGAGAGTTCAATCTTGAGAGTAGAGAGATAGTGTTTCCTGGCTCTCCTTAGGGTAGATACACACTTGTTCCAAGCTTTGTGAAGTGAATGGAGATTTCCTTCAGTTGGATTAGCCTTCCAAGAGGCCAAGCTAGGCAAGTTGTTTCAGGGCATTTGCTTCACCACAAGATTCAGTGTACCATTGACGGGAGGAAGGGTATGACAACTGAAGAATAGATGGGATAAATCTGTGCATGAGAGAGAGCAGTTTACTTTGGAAGAATTCCCAGGATTGGTTGATATCAGAGGCAGTAGAGATGTTTGATAGCTGCTTGAAGACCGTGCCAGTCGGCTTGAGTAAAATGCCAGACTCATTGACGCTGAGGAGACTCTCTGAGAATGGCCAGAGGGATGTCCACTCTAACAAGCAAATGATCAGATGAACCGATTGCAGCAGAAGAAGAGCAGCAGACATTTGCAGGGAAGTTTGTCATAACCAAGTCTAGAAGAGAAGATGCTCCGTTGACTGAGATCCGGGTGGGGAAATTGACAGATTGTGTCATTCCCAATGAGTCGCAGAAGTCCTTTGATGAGGTGCCTTGGCTGGTGAGAGAGGAACCCACACCCAGCCAGCTGGCATGATGACAGTTAAAGCCGCCACATATGAGGAAGAGAGAGTTGGGATGAGTGGATAGAAGTTGGTCCATGTTGTCAGACAGGGAGATGTAAATGGAGTCATCACTGTTTGAAGGATGGTACAGAACACATATGAACAAAAGGTGGTGAGCAGAGGAGAAGCCACGCAGAGGGGATTTTATTCTTACATTATTTGCTAACTGCTGACTGGTATGCCCACCCAGGTCATACTATCCTCTTCAACTAAAGTATCAAACAAGCCCGGCTACATTGTTGTTAGACTATCGGTATTGTTGCTGTTTTCCTTAATTATCGATTTTTAAAAAATTTCCACATTGAAGACATTCTTTGCTAACTTTGTAAGCTAAACAAGTAGTTGTGTTACATGTTGGCTCAAATTATATAACCATTAATCTCTTCTGTGCTAAAGGCATCAGAGGGAAGGAGCTCCTGGCACAATGAAGCTTTTAGTGTTCGAAGGACATCAAGATTTGTGGTTTCAAAAGAAAAGATCTTCAGAAGGTTTCCCTATGTGGGACAGAGAGAAAAGGAGGGAGGAAAAGGGTGGTTGGGGATAAATGGTTAGGGAGACAAGGAAGACTGAAAGAAAGAGAGATGTGCAATTGTGCTTTGGCACACACGGATGGATGCCCGCCAGATTCAATGAAAGTGACAAACGTTTGCAACTGTGGGCTTTGTTCATTATTCCTGTACAAGGGTTGGTTTGGTCAGATGGGCTGTATATATTGATGCTGTATGAGGTGAATAGTAGCATGAAGATGCCTCTTTCATTATAATCCCCGACCCCGCTCCCTCTGATTTGGTTATGGTGGACAAACCATACTTCCTTTGCTTTGCAAACCTCATAATAATACATTTGAGTATCAAAGGGTCAGAAAGATTGCAGAAGAGCAGAAGAGCCATTGCACGCTGGTATATTGGCCAAATTCCAAATGTCACCATTTCTTTGTTTCATCAGGAAGAAGTAGTGAGCAGTGCCAACAAAGTATGTGTATGCACAGGTATGCATTATCCAGCGACCCAGAACCAGAGCAATGGTGTGATGTAACCACGAGCATTCTTGGGTAAAATTCCAGGGGCATAGAAAATGCCCCTTTATATGGTACTAGGGCATGCCCGTACTATATATATATCTAAAATTATATCCCCCCCCCTCTATTTACATGAAATGGTTTGGTCCAAAGCGAACGGCTTGCGAGTACGGTGACAATCCCCCCCCCTCTATTTACATGAAATGGTTTGGTCCAAAGCGAACGGCTTGCGAGTACGGTGACAATCCCCCCCCCCCCCCCCCTCTATTTACATGAAATGGTTTGGTCCAAAGCGAACGGCTTGCGGAGTTTGGTAAAGAAATCGCCATAGCGTGCACAAACGCGCAGGAAAGCGAAAGAATCGCAAAGTAGTTTTAATTAGTTTTAAAACATAGTTTAACGCCAACATAGTTTGCCAACGTGAAATAAATGAATACGCTCTCAAATGTGCCGTCCGAGGCAGAGTCTGTTCGCCACGTTCGGCACACGTGATAACTCGCTGCTCTCTGATTGGTTGAATCGTTTTTTGGACGTAGCTCGGTAACTACTTGTCCGATTAATATGAAACCTTGAAAAGGCACATCCTCGGGTCCCCAGCAATATACCTGGCAAGTTTCAAGTATATCGGACCCGTGGTTGTCGAGAAACAGCGGTCACAGACATACAGACATACAGAGATTACTGGAATTATAGATAGATGTGCCATGTGGCAAAGTATAGAAAACAAGGTACATTCCATAGCTTATAGGAAATGCCAAACAATACAAAATAAGGGGCATTCAAAAATCTCATGTGCATGCTGGACTACCCTTGTGTTCTGAGGAGGAAGCAAGTAATGCTCTAGAAAAGTTCATATAAAGGGGCACCCCCCATCTGGCAAATAAAATTCATTTACTTCATGCAGGTGTATGAATCAAATTGGCACCCCTTAATATGAACCTTTCCAAGTTTCACCCAAAAGACCCTGAATACCCAAAAGACACCGAAATGGTCAAAGATGTCTATCCCTCTGAAACGACGTGTGGTGAGGCGCGCAGAGTGCGCCAAGTCACGCTGATATATACAATATCCCAGTAGAAGCCGACAAAAATTTTTTCAGTCTTCATGTTAAAGTTGCATACAGAGAAACCATCCCCAAAAAAGGAAGGGGTGCTTTGCGCCTCCCTTGATTTCCATATAATAAAAAATTTGATGTGATACAATACTCATAATGATGCTGAAATTCAGGTTTAAGATTAATTAAGTTTTAAATACTAACAAAATGCATTTGCGCATTATTCAAGACGATATAAAGGACTTGAAAAAGTAAGGGGGAAGAATATTCAACCCAGACAGGATTCAATCCTACAACCCCCAGCTTGGGAGTCTGATGTGTTATCCATTAGGCCATTGGGCCAGCACATTAGATTTGTGTAATTATATTTTGAAGAGTTATACAGTGTGTATATATATATATATTTTATATATTTATTTATGCATATATATTTATATATATTTAATTTTAAAGCAAAAACTATAGCACTTAGGTGAAATTTGTTTTGAAAGCCATTAACTAGACCTATTGGCCGATGTATTTTCCAAGTTTCAGCTAGTTTCAATGTGTCGAGGATTTCATACATTTGGCTCTGTTACTAGGCAGCCCTTGAGCATTCTGGGAACTGAACAAGGCTGGGCAGCACCGACCCCTCGCCGGTAATAACATAGCCTGTTGTTGACGTTTTCAGGCTACGACCTTGGTCAAAGCTGCATGGACAAGAAGATAGCTTTTCCCTTCCTAAACAACCCCCAATTGTTATGCCTTTCTTCTGATCTTTAAAGTCTCCTTTCATTATTTTCTGTACAGCACATAAACCCTGGCCTGCTGTGTCCTAATTGGGAAGCTGGGCCGTTACTTGCTTACACGTCAGCTTTCCCATGTGCATGTACCTCTCCCTTTAATAAATTCTCCTGTAACTGTCTGAGTTTGGTCAAATGATCATTCCTGGGGAAGGGGGAGGGGGTGCTGGGAGGTAAATCCCCTACAAATGTATAGTCCTTGAGATATGAGTGCCAACACATTTTGGGCAGACAGATGGATGGACGGACGGACGGACGGACAGACACCAACGTGATTTCGAGGGTTTTCTAAATATAACTCAAGAATGCATAAATGGACGTTGCTGAAATTTGGAACATATTACCTCAATATACAAAGCATTTACTTCTGAATTTGCAGCGGATTTCGTCCAGTAGAAGCTGAGAAACACATTTTCAGTCCCCATGTTAAAGCTGCATACAGAGAAACGATCCCTTATATAAAGGGAGGGGGCTTTATGCCTCCATTTGGTTAGTGGTGCAAACATTTGCACAGCACTCAGCATTCGTTGACACACGGACATCCGGCTTGCACACAAGCATTCACACAGCAAACAACTCACCTGGATCACAGCATCATCAGTAAGTCAGAAAGAACTGCAGATCTAGCCAATCACACCGAGACAATTTCCTCCAACATTCTGATGCCCCAGACCACTGGTTCTCTGCATGGCCTCATTCAATATAGTGAATCGATAACAATGATTGAAGACTTGTGTGGCATTCTTTCATGTGGCATTGCTTTCTTGGCCAAACCACATTTCAAAGTTGGCCTCTAAAGCCAGCCACCGACTGGGCATTCTCCACTGCAGAACATCCTTTCTTGGCACACCTGAACTTCTATCCACCTAAATGTCTTCATCCACAGCTTGATGGAGTACTGCTCTCCCCTCTAGGCTAGACCCCTGACTCACACCATACTCAGCACGACGTTGGAAACCAAGGCCTTTGAGACCATTTGTATCTCTTCCGTTGAGGTGGAGTCTATGGGCCTATCACTTCACTATCACAGAACGGTTGGTCGTCTTTTTCTTCTACCGCCTCCTTTCTGGTCTTGCACCCAGGGCCGGCGCCAGACTATTTTGCGCCCTAGGCAAGGCCAGCTACTTGCATCCCCTCCCCCCCCCCCCTAAAAAATTTTTTGCCAACTTCGATTATTAAAAAGATGTTTTGTAGAAAAAATAAAAAGCAGAAAACTTGAAACTGCTAAATTTATTTTACATTGCAAGAATAAATACCATAAGATGCTAACAGCACCAATATTAAAGGCGCAATATCCATTAATATGGCAGTGGCCCTGTTACCCCAAGCTTTGGGGCAAATGGGCTTTCACTTAAAAGAAATATGACACTACATGTGGTTTGCAATGCAAAATAAAGAAAGTGGGCCCTTTATGAGTGTGGGAATGGAAATTACACATAAACAAAACAGTTTTTGGTTTGAGCAATAAGTTCTAGATATGCAAAATCAAAATTTTAAACAATCAGTCTTTGATTATCTTTCGCAAATACAAAATAAAATATTTTGGCACACAAATAATTTTGAACTAAAGGGCACTCGGTATAATGCATACCTCAGCCATTGGCAACACAACATTCAAACCTTTTAGTTCACACACCTTTAAGTATATACTGTATACCATTTAAGGATACTTGGCGTAACCAACCCGTCATGTCACCACAATATTTCGCTTACACTCAGACAGAGAAACAAACAAAAAACCAGACAAACAGAGTTAAAAATGTCTCATAGAAGTTTCAATTTCAGACGCATCAACATCTCACTTTGCGTGCCTTTTCCTTTGCAAATTTTGTCACAAATTCAACCAGATCAAGTGCTGATGCCTGGGCATGTACAATTGATATAGTTTCCAAGCCAACTAGTCTCTTTTCCAACATTGTAGAGCGTATGTAAGTTTTTATAAGTTTGAGCTTTGAGAAACTACGTTCACCGCTTGCCACTGATACTGCATAAAATAATTTGTATAAAACTGTGACCCTTTAAGGTTCAGTAATGCGCCCCTCTGATGTCTGCGCCCTAGGCGGCTGCCTAGTTGGCCTAATGGTAGCGCCGGTCCTGGTTGCATCATACCTTGCAGAACCTCCATTTTAGAATTCCATAACGATCTTTAAATCTTCAGGAACTTCCCTTCTCTTCCACTCCTGCGCCTCGCTTCCCCACCTGTCCCACACCGGTCCGATTTATATTCCGTCCCTGTGGAACGATGTGCCTGGACTTGCAAACGTCTCCCATCCTTTCAATCATCGGTGCTGCCATTTGCTGCTGTGATGTTTTTTTCCCTTTCATTTCACCCTTATCTCCTGCCCCATGCTTCCTCTTCCTCTCACTCTCATCTTCATGTCCGATATTTGTGCATTCTTTGGCTTTTTCATTTCCATGATTGGTGTTCTTCCCAGCGGTACTCAAACATTTAAATTTTGCTTGCCATTCCTCACTGTTGGAATCTCCATTCATTTTTTATGTTTTGTTTGTACCCTATTACTCCCCCTATAATTCAGAGACTCATTTTGTTTACTTTTCATAACGCCGCTAAGATAATTTGTTCAGAATGTCGATGCCAATTTGTACAATAAATAATGCAGTCACCAAGGGGTAACGCACGCTCGAGAAGCAACCTACTTAATCCCACGTGCGAATTAATTCCAGAGCACCAAAGGCAGTCTCTTTGCAGAAAACACATCAGGTGATTTGCCGGTGCTTTTCCCACTGGTATTTGAGGACTGTAATTTATTGGCATATTACGGCCTACTTTTGTGCAAGAAGCCACGGGGTCTTTACGGACCATCGCTAAATGCTATCGGAGGGCATCACACTCGGCAACACACATCCCTTAGATGGAGTGGCACACTCGGTTATACAACCCCCTGCCTGCGCAGCATCAGGCTGATGGTCTGTAATCCTGTAAGGAATCGAACTCGGACGAGACAGCTCAAAACGTAAGTGCACCACTTCCCAGGTATCCTATCACCTCATAAGGGGCACAGAAAGCTACAAATTATCTTTCGTGTCCATTGTAAAAATAAAAAAATAAAAAATAATTTTTTTTATTTTTATTATTCCACTGAAAATTTGCTTCTCTGGGAGCTACCAGACAGACTGCGCATTTCACAAGCTGTAAAAGAACAGAACCAGAACATATGCTTCACACGCATGGAAATGACAAAGACGAACATCACAATGTGTCTTAGTGCACGAGTCAGGTTGATCAAAGTTATGGTGCTATTGTTGGTCCAAACACTGAATGCAGCCGGACAAAAAGCTTTATCTGAACCCGTCTCTATGAGTCCGCTAAGCGATGTGTTCATAAAGTTATTGTAACGAGGTGTGTCAGTCTAAGAAAAAAATATATAAATATAATAAATTTTTTCACATTAGAGAACCACCTTTAGGGACCATTTTTCCTCACAGAGCAGGGGTTGGCCTTTTTTGGGCACCCTGGACCCTTTTTGAAGCAATGTTTTATGGCCGGATGCCCTTCCTGCCGCCAACCCTGTTGGTCGCCTCTTGCGACACACAGGGAATTACCGGTGAACTGGTGCTCAATTTGCCGACTTACGAAGGATGGTCAGGCTGAGTCAACCTCCTTGGTGTTAATTCAGCGATCGACCGGGATTCGAACCCAAGATCCTAGGATCCCAAGCCGGCACCCAAACCGCTAAGCCAACACCAGGCTTCTTCTTTTCTTTTTTTTTCATTTTTCTTTTTCACATTATCGATTTGGTATTATGATTTACACGTGCACATGTGCAAGAACGTTAACATTATGTTGATCCATGTTGATCTATTGAATTGAATATATGCATGTATAAAAAATATTTGCATGTATAAAAAATATTCAAAGCCCGATTTGTGTCTTTTCAATGGAAGTTGTTACAAAACTCAAAGATGCTCAAAACAGCATTACCTGAATAATGCATCCTCCATTTCTTTGTACATAATGTACATTATGTACTTTCAGTTCCTCTTGGTCTAGGACATTCTTAAAACTCATTGGTAATTTGAAGTGACCACAGTTATTAGCTATTTCTGATACATCTAGTCTCTTATTAGGTTTTGCTTGGACATAGAAGATATTGTCAAATGGCTTGGGTCATTATCAATATTTGTCCACTTGTTCCATTACTGAGACGTGATCGTCCTTTTTCTGCCCGAATGGCAATACCCCATACTCTACAGCCTACGGCACACTAGTCTCACACCCTAACAACAGAAACATCAGAGCCCACATGTGTTTGGAAATCAATGGTGCTGTTGCCTTCCAATGAATGTTACTGCATTCATCCTGAGTAAGAACAAATGCAGAATAACTAACAATGCAACACTTCCAGAGTCTGCAAGCCAGCAATACCAGGAATTGGCTGGGCATTATCAAACACAGTCTTCAGGTGGTCAAGACCAATGCTTCTCAGTTCAATTTCAGCTTGTGGCAGCTCAACCACAGATACTGCCCTCTTTTGGTGTCGATTGAGTTATATTCAACTGGCAGGAGTACCCGGGGGAGGGAGGGGGGGAGAAGGGGAAGACTTTGACAGGGCCCTCCGTTTTGGGGAAGGGGGGGCGGAGGAGGAGAAGACTGACAGGCCCCTCCATTTTTGGGAAGGGGGGAGTGGAGGAGGGTAAGACTTTGACAGGCCCCTCCGTTTTGGGGAGGGGGGGAGGGAGTTGGAGGAGGGTAAGACTTTGACAGGCCCCTCCGTTTTGGGGAAGGTGGGGGGGGGGGAGTTGGAGGAGGGTAAGACTTTAACAGGCTCCTCCGTTTTGGGGAAGGGGGGGGGGGTGGAGGAGGAGAAGACTTTGACAGGCCCCTCCGTTTTGGGAAGGGGGGAGTGGAGGAGGGTAAGACTTTGACAGGCCCCTCCGTTTTGGGGAGGGGGGGGGAGTTGGAGGAGGGTAAGACTTTGACAGGCCCCTCCGTTTTGGGGAAGGGGGGGCGGAGGAGGAGAAGACTTTGACAGGCCCCTCCATTTTGGGGAAGGTGGGGGGGGGGGTGGAGGAGGGTAAGACTTTGACAAGCCCCTCCGTTTTGGGGAAGGGGGGGGGTGGAGGAGGGTAAGACTTTAACAGGCTCCTCCGTTTTGGGGAAGGGGGGGGGCAGAGGAGGAGAAGACTTTGACAGGCCCCTCCGTTTTGGGGAAGGGGGGGGCGTGGAGGAGGGTAAGACTTTAACAGGCCCCTCCGTTTTGGAGGAGGGGGGGGGGAGGAATGGAAGGAGGAAATATTTTTCCGGTGCATAGTGTGTTTCATAACCTCAGTGTTGCCCAGGTAAAAAAGGAAATTGTAATACCCACTGCCACCATCACCAGGTGGCGCTACACTGCCTACACATTTACCTGGAGAATTTACGCTCCTCTTCCGGTCCCCCACACCCCCGAATGAGGCTGCGGCCACATATCCTATGTTGCCCCCCAGCCAAAGTTGCATTTGTATTTGTACCCCGAGTAAAGTATAAAAGTGTTTGTAGCTGGAGTACCTGGCGTTGCTCAAGCGAAAAAGAAACATTAACATTTTAAAAATGAGGGTAAATATAATGGTAAAGCAATTACATCCAAATCAGAATCCATCACAAATGTCAAATATTCATTTTTCCTTTTTGTTGAATATCTGCTGCTGAGTTCGTTCATCACGTTTCTGAGTTAAGCATGATGCCGTTGAGGAAGAAGAAGATGCCTTACCACCAACTTCGTACACTTCCGGAATTGTTTCATTATTTGTGTTCAAATGTCTGGTGATTGTTTTGTATTTATTTATGGGAATGTGTACTTGTATATAATTATAACTGTCATTAATCAAAAAGGCTTAGTCACTATAGAGCGAATTTTTTTTAATTCAAAAAACCGAACTTTTTTTTTATTTCAGAATTTTTGGTTTTTTTGCCCAAAACACTCCCAGGCACTCACTGATGAATCTCTGAAAGTTTGACGAACTTCCGTTCAGCCATCTCTGAGAAAAATGGCGACACAGACAGACAGACAGACCAACGGCTCTCTTATGGAGTAGATGCACACATCACATACCAGAAACTACTTTGATTCAGCCACATACAAGAACTGTGCTTCGATGTAGAAGGTAATCATGGTTACCCACGTTACATGCTGGTGACTCGTGTTACACATATACTCGTGATATGAATATCAACAAAACACTCGCATTTATGTGAAGGGTAAAGCAATTACAAGTCGGTTTGTCTTTCTGTGTGATTAATGTTAGCTCTTTCACGAGCCTCGATCTTGTATACAAAAAAAAAAAAAAAAAAAAAAAAAAAAAGGGTCCTGAGAAGGAAGAATATTTTCATTGCCAGAATGAACCTAAAAACTTGGTCTGAGAAAACAGATGTACTTTTTTTCGTTACTCAGGTGACATTACTCAAACAGGTATGAGATCACCTGGTCAGATGTTCAACATGACCAATTATCACTGAACTGCTCTTTGTTTCCGAGTGTTAGAGTAATACACATTCTAAAAATGCATATTGGAGTAAAAAAAAAAAAAAACACCGTTTAGAGGCCATTTTTCCCCGCAAAGCGGGGGTTGGCCTTTTCGGGGACCGTGGTTGTTGTTGTTTTTTTGGTCCCCTTTTTGAAGCAATGTTTTACGGCCGGATGCCCTTCCTGACGCCAACCCTTTTTGTCGCCTTTTTACGACAAGCAGGGAATTACCAGTGAACTGGTACTCAAATTTGCCGACCTCGGAAGGATGACAGGCTGAGTCAACCCCCCTTACAAGTACAAGTTTATTATTTATATTGGAGTGAAGTACAGTATTTCTTATTTAAATGATCAATAGGACAGGACTAAACATTGTCAATTTTTCAGTTATTTTCAGTCAAAACAGATTTTTACTTTGAATTCCAATTTCTCGAAAACTTCCAATAGGAATGATAATCTAATGTTTGTTCAAGGTACTTTAGGGTATATACGTACTAGTGGGGCATGGTTACAAATTGTGTAAGCAATAGCAAACCGTGCTTCGTATGTTGGTACATAATAAATAGAAGCTTTGTGATTATAGGCAAGCATCACTGACCTGCTGCTACATATCAATTTAGGTTTATTATTTATTTTACAGGCACGTTTACGGGTTTTTTTTGCGTGTAATTTCATTTAAAGATGCTTTTTTTTTTTTCATTTACGGACATTATTGTCGTGTTTATTTCACTATTTACAGTTATAGACATTACAATTTCCAAATGCTGGACATTGATTGAGGTTGGTTGTTTTTTACGGATGCGTTTACCGTTTTTTATGTAAATTTTCATTGCGGACGCTTTTCCTTTTTCTCCATTTACGGACATTTATTGTCGTGTTTATTTCACTGTTTACAGTTATATCAATTACAATTTTCAAATGTTAAATTAACGGGTTTTTTTCTCTTGGTTTTTTTTTTACGGGCGCGTTTACCGTTTTAATGTAAATTTTCATTTACGGATGCTTTTTTCCCGTTTATGGACATTATTGTCATGTTTATTTCACCGTTTACAGTTATAGACATTACAATTTTAATATGCTAGACATTGATTTTTGGGGTTTTTTGGGGGTTTTTTTTTTGCTGATGTGTTTCCGTTTTTTAGATAAATTTTCATTTACGGATGCTTTTTTCCCATTTATGGACATTATTGTCATGTTTATTTCACTGTTTACGGTTATAGACATTACAATTTGCCAAATGCTAGACATTGATTGAGGTTGGTTGTTTTTTACGGATGCGTTTACCGTTTTTTATGTAAATTTTATGGACATTTATGGACGTGTAATTTCATTTACAGATGCTTTTTTTTTTCATTTACGGACATTATTGTCGTGTTTATTTCACCGTTTACAGTTATAGACATTACAATTTTAATATGCTAGACATTGATTTTTGGGGTTTTTTGGGGTTTTTTTTTTTGCTGATGTGTTTCCGTTTTTTAGATAAATTTTCATTTACGGACGCTTTCCGATGGTTCTGTGATTTTTTTTTCCCAATGTACCGGCTTCGATGTTTGTCCGCACACCAAATTTCAGCCAATTGGTGATGACAACATATTCATTAGACTTATACTCATCCGCGTTCTCTGATAACCATTGAGATAGATACATGTGGCCCTTGCAGAACGACAGGGTGAGAGAGATGTCCCAGGATTGAAGGGCATGTTTCATTTATTAGACCGGCATAAAAATCATTGAAAGATCAGCAGAAGGTGACACACCTGCTGTCTGCCTACAGGTGGAATGGGCATGCGAAAGGGTCGAGATTCGAATCCAGGCTGGACAGCTCATTGGTGAGTGCATGCAACTTTAGGCAATTATGCCAGGCTTGCCAGCCCTGACGTTTCGCTAAAATAAATAATGGAAATACCCTCAATGGTTGCCATCAATCATGTCACAAGGTGCATAAAAAAGGAAATTCGAGGGTCTCTAAACATGCTTCTTATGGCAGCATTATGTTTGGAATGACAAACACAGCCATGATTATGAAAAGTGGAAATAAATGTGTCAATCTCTGCCCACTCACATCAGCATGCGCATGATGACTTTGATGGAGTGTTCTTTTGAAGAGTACAAATTACCTTCTGTCCTTGAAACACCATCATAATGGCTTTTGTGTGCAAGGTCTGCACCTCTCACAGAACAACAAAAATTTAAAAAAACAGGCCATTTTGTCCTTCGGAACAGCTTGGCTTGCCTGGCCTGATGACGATGATGGGGACCTTCATGCATGAACAAGTGAGCTCCAAAAGGGCAAAATGCCTGAAGGAGTCAGCTGTTACAATTGGCATTTTGCATTCTGACTTCCAGGTATGTGGGGCCTTTCACAAAACCATCAAGTCTGTGAATCATACCACCCATACCCCACACACCTTTTCAGAGGACATGTGTTTGGGGATTTGGCAAAGAGGAATGTTCATTTGCTCCTTCCTGAACAATACTGCTGGTTTACAGGAATATTGAACCACATTGGTGGATAGCATTCGTTGGCATGAGACTGACCAAGTTGTCGCGTGATACGATGGTTGAAATGCCAGCCTCCCATTACTTACAGATGCATTTTTTAAGAAGCAGTAGTGGTCTTTATTCAAACACTTTGTGGTATCTTTGATGTCCACCGGTTAATGCTGGCTGGGTCTGGAGCAGGATAGTCTAGGGCTAGGCCTAGGGTTATGCACACAAGTCTCTAAGCTGTCTGGCCTGGGTTTGAATCCTGACCCACCGAGAAACTGTCACCAAGGGTGATTAATCAACGTGTGTGCATCCCTCTGATGGATGGTATAAACTGGTCCTCCCATCTGCCAGCATCAGTTGGTGGACATTAAAGATCCCACGGTGTCATTCGTGAAGAGTAGGGGAGCTGTCCGCAGCACCATGAACAAATGGCGAATTCCTGCTCTCACCTATAGGGGGCACTGCATCAGCTTCACGTTATTATCGTATGTATTTTATAAACGTACATACATATTTTATAGATACACGTATTTTACTTTTGGTACTTACTTTATAGATGCACTCACTTTCTTATTACACGTACTTTATGGACGTACTCACCTTATAAATAGTACAACCTTTTTAGAGGTACTCATATTCTAATAGTACGTACCTTATAGACGTACTCGCATTCTAATAATACATACTTTACAGAGATACTCACATTCTAATAGTATGTAATTTATAGAGGTACTCGCATTCTAACAATACGTACTTTATAGAGGTACTCACATTCTAATAGTACTTACTTTAATATTTACTCATATTGTAATAGAACGTATTTTATAGAGGTACTCGCATTCTAATAGTATGCAATTTATAGAGGTACTCACATTCTAATAGTACTTACTTTAAGATGTACTCACATTGTAATAGTATGCAATTTACAGAGGTACTCGCATTCTAATAGTACATACATTATAGAGGTACTCACATTCTAATAGTACTTACTTTAAGTTGTACTCATATTGTAATAGTACGTACTTTATAGAGGTACTCACATTCCAATAGTATGTACTTTATAGTGATACTCGCATTATAATAGTACGTATTTTATAGAGGTACTCACATTCGAATAGTATGCACTTTATAGAGGTACTCACATTTTAATAGTACATACTTTATAGAGGTACTCACATTCCAATATCACATTCTTTATAGAGGTACTCACATTCTAATAGTATGCACTTCATAAAGGTACTCACCTAATAGCACGTACATTCGAGAGGTACTCACATTTTGATAGCACGTACATTAGAGAGGTACTCACATTCCAATAGCACGCACTTTATAGAGGTATTCACATTCTAATAGCATGCTCTTTATCGAGAGACTCACATTCTAATAGTACGCACATTGTTTTTTTTTTTTTTTTTTTTTTTTTTTTTTTTTTTTTTTTTTGTATACAAGATCGAGGCTCGTGAAAGAGCGAACATTAATCACACAGAAAGACAAACCGACACATAAAACATATAACATCGGGAGCGGTAGACAAGATGGGGAGAGAGGGGGAATGACACAAACACAACATTTGAGAGCAGGGACCGAGAGACATGGAGACATCGAGAGATCTGAGAGAGGGCGAGGGCTTTGGGGGGGGGGGGCATGGGAAGGGGGCGGTGGGAGAGGTATAAAACATATGGACACTGCCAGGACTTCCAGGAAAGAAGTTGGAATTTCAAACAAGGTGGATCTGGGGTGAATTAGCGGGGGTAGAAAAGATCAAGGTTTTGGATGGGGGAAGATAAGAGATAGTGGTGAACAGCTGTTTTAAAGACCTGGAGGGAGGAGTGGGATTGAAGGGAGTGAGGGAGTTTGTTCCAGAGGCGGGAGAAAAGAGGAATGAAAGAGTGAAGGTGAGCAGAGAGCCGAGATTTCGGCAGTTTAACCATCAGAGGGTTGCTGGCAGATCTTGTGCGACCTGTAGGAATATTTGGGGGACAGAGCACAGAGAGAGCTGGGGGTGCAAGGCCGGAGAGGAGTCGGTAGAAGACAGAAAGACCACCTACCTGCCTGCGGTGAGTGAGTGAAAGGCCCTCAGAGATAGCTTCATCGCGGGAGATTCCAATAATTCTGAAAGCTTTGGTTTCAACAGCGTGAAGCCGAGCTAGGTGTGAGGCAGGAGCACCGGCCCATAGGGGAGAACAGTATTCCATTGAGCTGCGGATGAAAGCCTTGTATGTGGTGAGGAGCTCAGGTGTGCCGAGGAAGGACTTCGCACGACGGAGGATGCCCAGTCGGCGACTGGCTTTGGAGGCCAGCTTGGAAATGTGGTTTTCCCAAGAAAGATCATGGCAGATAGTGAGACCCAAAATTTTGAGCGACAGAACTTCTTGGAGAGGATTGTTGAGAAAGTAGATGGGAGGGTTGTCCAGTCGATCTTTTCGGAGAGACATAGTAAGAGTGTGAGATTTGTCAGGATTGAAAGACATGTTCCACTTGTTTGACCAGTATGTGATTTTGTCCAGGTCTTCAGAGAGTGAGGAGGCAGCAGACTGCCGATCTGAGGGAAGAGGAATGGAGCGGCAGAGAGTGGAGTCATCAGCAAAGAGATAGAGAGGATTTTCGAGAGAGTCAGAGAGATCATTGATGAAGACCAGAAAAAGCACGGGGCCCAGAACACTGCCTTGGGGAACTCCAGCCTGAACAGGAAGAGGAGATGAGAGAAACCCATTCAGGGCCACACGTTGACGACGACTAGAGAGGAAGTCCGCCAGCCATGCGTGGAGATTTCCATGGATACCAAAGGAGGAGAGTTTGGTGAGCAGAGCGGGGCGCCAGACCGTGTCGAAGGCACGTGATATGTCGAGGGAGACAGCTCTAATTTCCTGCCTGGCATTGAGGACCTCCATCCATTGTTGAGACAGCAGAAGCAGCATGTCCAGAGTAGAGTGACCTGGTCTGAAACCAAATTGATGATCAGAGATCAAGCCATTGGAGAAGAGGAAAGATTTAATATCCGAAGCAATGATGGATTCCATGACTTTGCTGATAATTGGGAGAAGGCTGATTGGTCTGTAGTTGCTAGGATCTGATTTTGCACCTTTTTTGTGCAAAGCGGTGATGTTGGCTGATTTCCAAGCAGATGGCAGTTGACCTTGAGCAAAAGAGAGGGTGAAGAGAACAGAGAGAGGGTGAGATAGAGCAGCAGAGCAGGATTTTAGGACCCGTGGGCCGATGCCGTCGGGTCCAGTTGCAGAATCAGAGTCGAGGGTTGACAGAAACTTTTCCACCCTGTCAGGAGGAAAGGACACGGAGTCCAGGAGCAGCAGGGTACGACTGGGTATGGTGGGCACAGAGAGGGATGGGTTTGGGACACAAGATCCAGAGGCAAACACAGAGCCGAGGCACCCAGCCCCCCCACGTGCGGAGTCAGCCGTGTAGCCGCCCGAGGTAAGGGAGGGGACGGAGGGGGAACAAACACCAGAAACGGACCTGACCAGACGCCACCAGGATTTGGAAGAGGGAGACAGACAAGAGAGTTCGGTCTTGAGAACGGAGAGACACTGTTTCCTGGCTCTCCCGAGGGCGGACACACCCGTTTCGGGCTTTGTGAAAGGAAATGAGATTTCCTTCCGTTGGATTTGCTTTCCAGGAGACGAAGGCAAGTTGTTTCTGGGCAACAGCCTCACCACAAGACCCCGTGTACCATGGACGGGAGGAAGGGCATGACAACCGAAGACGAGACGGGATAAATCTGTGCATGAGAGAGAGCAATCCACTTTGGAAGAACTCCCAGGATGAGTTGATGTCAGAGGCGGTAGAGATGGGAGACCAGTCCAGATGATTGAAGGCATGTACATTGGAGAGGTACTCACATTCTAATAGCACGGACTTTATAGAGGTACTCACATTCTAATAGTATGCACTTTGTTGTGGTACTCGCATTCTAATAGTACATACTTTATAGAGGTACTCACATTCTAATAGCACATACTTTATAGATGTAATCGCATTGTAATAGCACGCACTTTATAGAGGTACTTGCATTATAATAGTACGTACTGTACGTACTCTATCTATTATAATAGTCCGTACTGTACTCTATCGATTATAATACATACTCTATCTATTATGATAGTACGTATAATTAGAATAGTACATGCTGTACATTATAATAGTATGTACTCTATCGAGGTATTCAGTTGAAAAAAGTTAACGTGTAATACTGGCTACCACCAGGTGGTGCTGTGACCTATGTTAGCACATTATATGCGGAAGGACGGACAGACAGACAGATGGAAAATCACTCATAGAGCGACACTTGGCAAAAGAGAACAAAGTAGCATGGCACTCCGTAGACACGTAGAGCATCCTTTTGACCTCAAAAATAATTTGTGGTAGAATTCATTGACCTGAATTGCAAATTGTCTTCAAAGTTTAAGTTAATCGGATGAAAATTGTCAATTTTAGAAATTTTGGCCTATGTTGACCTTTTGGCCTATGTTAAACTCAAAAATAGTTGGTGGTTGGTTTCAGTAAGCTGATATGCAAATACTATTCAGTTTTCAAGTCAATCAGATGAAAATTGAGGATTTTAGAAATTTGAAATGGTTGACCTTGGCCTATGTTGACCTTTTGGCCTACAGTGATCTCAAAAATAGTTGGTGGTTGAATTCAGTTTGCTGATATGAAAATCCTATTCAAATTTCAAGTCAATCGGATTAAAATTGAGGATTTTAGAAATTTGAAAAAAAGTGGTTGGCCTTTGGACATTTTGACCATTTGACCTCAAAAATATATAGGATTTTGTCGGACCACGAACTCCACTCCACCATTAGGGAAGTATAAGGGAGGGACAGACAAACAAACACACAAGCCGGAGTGATCAACATACTTGCGGAATTTTTTTTTTAACCTAAGTAACAAACAAGCAAACGGACCGAAATGCAATACCCACTCCCCTGGCAATGCTAATACTTTTGCTTGAATTGGTAGTTAGGGAGGTGGGGTGGAAGGGGGAGACAGCTTTGAGAAAAAGACAAAAAACACCTTTTAATAGAGAATTTGGAAAATGGAAAAGAATATGCAGGTGAGAATGTGGAGGTGCTACAAGGAATATTGTATGACGATGGGGATGGATGCAAGGAGTGTCTGCTTGAGTATAGTTAGGTACGTGCACCTGAGGGTGTGTACGCTCATACAAGTGTACCTTGATATCCCAGAGTTTCATTTTTCTCTTTCCCTTCACCTTTCCCATTCCCCTTCCCATTTCTTCCATTTGAAAAGTCCTTACCACCACCCATCTCTCCTGCACTCGCCAACATGCGGTGGTCAGTTAAGGTGTCAAAGTACCTAGGGATCGAGCACAGTATGGATGGGAAAAATTTCTATCGCACATTCATCTTTGTTCATCTCAGGGGCAGTGCAGGTGGAAACAAGTAGGTACATAGGAAGCAGAATACACCGGAGAAAGGTAATGCAAGAGTAGATTGAGTGCGAGCGAGAAAATGCACAAGCGTGCGCCATTTAATGCTGGGAGTCGCTGTATTATTAAAATGTATTTTTAAATGTAAATGAGAAATGCATATCTGAAAAAGCTTTTTCATGTTTGCTCCAAAATAACATATTCCTTTCCCCTTCAGCAGGTATAATTCAAAGGAATACAATGAATTTGCGCCGGAACGCAATTACGCACGAGATTAAGTGCAACAGTAACTGGAAATTGGAAGCGCACGTGCCTCCGTTGATGTGAACGACAAATCTTTCCCTCCTCCATTTACTCGTAAATGCATTTTGTGCAAACAAGATTTGACTTCCCATATGGGAATTGCACTCTGCATGCTGCGGAAAAAAAACCGCACAGCCATTGTGCGGCCTACTAAAAACAGGCTTCACTTGGAGTCAAAGACAGATGCCTTCGACTCGTTAGAAATATTGCTGTCGAGGTGCCCACCTGTGTGTCAATCGGAATTGTCTATTCAGAGTGAAAATAACAGCTCCTTGTGAATACTAAGCACGTTCACTATTCCACCAAAAGTCTTGGGACAGGCCATTTCCGGTTGGTGGAAAATGCTGCATTTAATTATCCGTCCTTGCGTTGCGACGTGAGTATCAGAGAACAGTATGGATCGGCCATGAATCCGTTTCTCGGCTTTAGAGCATCCTCACGTCCCACAGGAATGGGTTAACGGGTTTCCAAAGAGATTTAAATATGAAAGACTCCAGGCTAGAAAGCAACCCTGACCATAACCCCAAGAGATCGTCGAAGATCCTAAAGAGAGAAGATAACCCTGCAATAGAGTTTTGGATGAAACAGAAGCTTTTTGCCAGTTTGGGTAAGGTGGAAACTGCTGCCCTTTTAGTAACAGACTTCTGCACCCATAGCAAGTTGCATAGAGGCACGTAAGAATGGACCATGAAATGTAGAGTACCACCATGTGTAGATCAAAAAAAAATTTTTTTTTTGTATACTGAATCGAGGCTCGTGAAAGAGCTAACATAAATTTCACAAACAAATCAACCAGACAAACACAATATATAAAAAGAGGGAGCAGAAGACAAGATGGGGAGAGAAGGGGAAGCACACAAACACAACATTTGAGAGCAGGGAGAAGTGAGGGAGGGAGAGGGCTTGGGGGGAGGAGGCGTGGGAAGAGAGGTACTTGGGAAGGGAGGTACGTGGGAAGGGAGGTACGTGGGACGGGAATGGAGGTACTTCCCAATCGGGGGAGTGGGAGAGGGGGGTGGGGAGGTATAAAACACAAGGACTTCCAGGACAGAAGTTGGTATTTCAAAAAAAGTGTAGGATTTGGGGTGAAATTAGCGGGGGTAGAAAAGATCAAGGTTTTGGATGGGGGAAGATAAGAGATGGTGGTGAACAGCTGTTTTAAAGACCTGGAGGGTGGAGTGGGATTGACAGGGAAGGCAAGCTAGTTGGGCCTTTAATTTTTTTTTTTTTTTTTTTAACCATCAATCGCTTTCGTACAAACAATTCAATTCATATGTGTGGAGGAAGATTTGTAGGAATACGCTCTGATTGACTAAGCTTCGAGGGCTGTGCTCGAAGCAAAGGTGAGCGGGCACAAGAGATGCTTTTGATTGGTTGAGTAGGGAGTGCTGTATTAGCAAGAGTTTAAAAGACTTCCCATGTCATTTTCTCAAGAATGCGTGGGGTAAGGTGTACTATGAAGTCTCTAATTGAATTTGGTTTTATGTCTCATCCACTGGCTTCTCTTCCTGCTCTCTTAGTTATGCCGACGGAGATTGGGAATAACAAGAGATGGTGGTGCACTGCTTGAATGAATGAAGCATTGGGAAGAGTATAATTGAGCTTTCTCTTGAAGACATTCCACAAATGAGAGGAAAGAGCAGCGAAAAGAATGGAGGTGTGCAGTAACCCCAAGTTTTGGGAAGTTAACCAGGAAGGGGTTAGTGGAAGAATGCATGTGTCCTGGAGGAACTGAAGAGGATCAGAGGGCTAATAGAGGAGAGGCTTCGCAATCGGAGGTGAGGTGGCAAAAAAAACCCCAAAAACAGAGGCTACCACCAATCTATCTGTGATGTGAAAACAACAGACCTTGTGCTTCAGCCTCATTGTGTTGGAATTCAGTAATATTGAAAGATTTACATTTCACGGAATCCAGGAGAAACAGATGTAATTCTGCGGCACCATCCCATAATGGGGAGCAGCACTTCATTCAGCTACAGATAAAGCCTTGTAGGAACCACCTTTAGAGGCCATTTTCCCCCGCAGAGTGGGGGTTGGCCTTTTTTTGGGCAATATTTTATGGCCGGATGCCCTTCCTGCCAACAACCCTGTTAATTGCCTTTTGCGACACACAGGGAATTACCAGTGAACTGGTACTCAATTTGCCGACCTCGGAAGGATGACAGGCTGAGTCAACCTCCCTGGCGTTAATTCAGCGATCGACCAGGATTCGAACCCAATATCCTAGGATTCCAAGCCGGCATCCTAACCGCTAAGCCAACACCAGTCTATAGATAAAGCCTTGTAGGTTGAGTAGTTTTGAATTTCCAAGGAAAGACCTGGATTGATGAAGGATGCCCAGTCTGGGGAGGACTTTGGAGGCCTGCTTTGTTTTGTGGTTGACCCAGGAGAGGTCATGGGTGATTATGAGGCCTAGAATTTCAAGAAACAGAACCTCTTCCATTGACTGGCCATGGAAACAGACAGGTGGGTTACTTTGACCACTTTTCCAGAGTGACAGAGAGACTTGCCATTGAAAGAGGAGTTTTGGTTTGTTTATGAAGTTATTAATTTTTCTACCTCTGTTCATGCTGCTGCTTACCATTGAATTAACTTGTAAAAATATTTATTTGCAGCAAATGAACCTAAAAAACGTACATGATTATATCTTCCAAATGTATGTTTAATAAGTATATTTACTGTTTACAAACCGTAGTGAATACTGCTTTAATAAGTTACCCACATTTTTATAAGTTACCCACATCTTTACTCATACGGATGGGAACAAATTCAGTTAAGTGACACCGACACACAATAATTAGGTTTTTGCCACCTACAAAATGATACTTTTTAGATATACCATAACCTTTACAGAGCATTGGTGCTATGAAGCAGTTTCTTGGCAAGTGGTGTTGTTATTGTTGTTGTTGTTGTTGTTGTTGCATAGCCCCAGGCAGGTCTCTTGAACAAGCCTGTAGCATGGAGACGGCCGTTCTTGCAGGAGCGACCTAAAAGATCCCGCACATCCAGGATGGTGTACCCCCACCATCACAAAGGAGAGAGAGAGAGAGAGAGAGAGAGAGAGAGAGATAGAGAGAGAGAGAGAGAGAGAGAGAGAGAGAGAGAGAGAGAGAGAGAGAGAGAGAGGGAGAGAGAGAGAGACAGAGACAGAGACAGAGACAGACTTTTTTTGACTTTCGAGGTCCTTTTATTATAAAAGTGTGTATGTACAATTTACAAATCCAAAAAATCCCAATAAAACAGGAGAGAATAAGAAGGCAAGGAAACAACAAGTATAACAATTAATCATTTCATTTTTACTAAAACGTAAAATAAAGCAATACTACCAAAAATATATAAAGACTTGATTATTTAAGAAAGAGATAATACCAACTCATTTTGGCGAACTTCACAAACATTTTCTAAACACCATTTTTCCACAAACACATCAAGTTCAGCCATGGTCTTGGAAAAATTAAATTCAAGTTTTACCCTTGTAGAAACAAGCGCAGTGAAAAACGTCATGACGTTGCATTGGTGAAGCGGTTTACTGTTACGCTTCTCCTTTCTTGACAAGTATGTAGCAAGTTTTGCTGTTGCTACAAAAAAAACACAACAGTTCATATTTTTTGTCTTGTGTACATTTCTTTTTGAACCCAAAAATAAAGGAGCGAAAAGTAAATCTGAAATTCAATTTGTGTGACACAACGTTCAACCAGTTAAATAATGGAAAAAGTCTTTCACAGCCAATGAAAAAAATTAAATACATCCTCATGTACAGAGCAAAAGGGGCAGCATCCAGCTTTGAGGGCAAAATTCCTCACATATGTATTGCATGGGATGATCCAGTGGGCAATGCGCCACTGGAGATCCCCTGTTCTTTTGGTGATTTGTTTACAATACATCGTTTCCCATACAGGTTCAGTGGGGGGCCCTGCAGGGAGTAGTCTCTTCCAGCATGCTACTCCGTTTAATAGAGAAACGCCGAGAATGAGGGACACGCAACACCTGTACAGGCTCTTGCTGCTTGCAGCTTGCAATTCATTTGTCCCTGTGCTAACAGGTGGAAGTTCTCTGGGGGAGCAGTCAAAAGTCATTTTAGGGAAGTATGACTCATCAGGATGTCCATGTGTATTCTGAGTCCATAATACCCGTAGCTGATGACCTTTTTGTATGACTTTCCTCAATATTAAGCCGATTGTCCTCGGCCCGAATTCCTGTCATATTTGATATTTCTTCCACAGTCTTCCACCCTACACCAGAGTCTGGCCGTAGGTGCCATACTTTGTTCATGCCTACATCAATGAAGCGTTGGCACAAATCACGGCTCTTGAATACATCATGGAAGAGAGGGTTGAAAAACAGTGGTTCAACTTCGAACATCCCTGGGCAGTATGTGTCGTCTTTGCGACTCACTGTAATACCTTTCCAGGCATTGACAAGGCTCTGGTAGAATATAGGGAGTGTTCCTGTATTCACATCCTCGGTGGGTCAGGAATACTTCACGACCATAGCCGAGTCTGCCCGCCTGTTGCAAAATATGACAGGCCAATGGGTAGTTTTGCAGGTGCTCAACATATAGAAGGCGCTGAATGGAGCACAAGCGAAAAGCCATGAGGAAGGATTTCACGTGAACAAGGCCTTGGCCTCCTTCAGATGAAGTATGGCATATTACGTTTGGCCGCAGCCAATGATGGCCTCCCCCCAAAAAAGTCCACAAGTTTGGCCTGGACCATTCTAAGCAGCACTTCTGGCAGTTGTAGGCAAATAAAACGATGCCATAAAGTTGCAGCAACCAAGTTATTGGCAACTAAGACACGGCCCTTAAATGAAAGGTGCGGTAGGGCTCTTTTCCACAGGTTCAGTCTCCTCTCCATTTCTCCAATCAAGCCTTCCCAATTCTTTTCCATAAATTGTGTGGAACCAAGGGACACACCAAGGTAGCCGATACCATCTGCCTTCCATTCTAAGTTTTCCGGAAGAGGAGGTAGATGTGTCGAGACAGGGAGGCAACTATTAAGGTAAGGCACCCAAATAGCTTTCTTTTCCTCCAATTAACTTTCAGGGAAGAAGCCTGGAAAAAGGTTCTCAAGGATTTAACAAGAGCATCAATATCCCGGTTGCTTCTGATTATGACGCACACATCATCTGCATACGCTGATATAGTCAATGGTGGACTCCTTGGGAAACACGTCAGGCCAGAGATATTCTCCCTGAGCGTACAAAGTAATGGTTCCATTGCTAATGCAAAAAGCAATCCTGAGACTGGGCAACCCTGCCGTACCCCTCTCTGAACCTGTATGGGGAAAACGAGTTCATTGTTTACCTTAATTACACTAGAGATGTCAGTGTACAATAGAGATAGGAGGGCTCTGAAATTAACCCCACAGCCACATGCTTCCAGAACACGCCACAAAAAAACATGATCAATACTGTCAAAGGCTTTTTCAAGGTCTAGAAAAATTATTCCAAAATCATTTTGATCGTGGTAAGTGCCCATTAAATCCCGAACTAACATAAATGTTGTCATAAATGGATCGACTGGGGATGCAGAAAGTCTGATCGGGTAGGACCAGGTCACCAATGACTTTCTTCAGACGATTTGCCATCGCTTTTGAAAACAGTTTGTAGTCGGTGCACAATACTGAAACTGGTCTCCAATTCTCCATCCGCCGGAGATCTCCTGACTTTGGGAGGAGACTCACCACTGCTCTCCTTAGGCTTAATGGCATTGCACCAGTTTGCAGGGATTCTTGGATTACATTTAAGAGTTCTGGTCCTCAAAGGTCCCAAAATTCCAAGTAAAACTCAGCTAAAATAATCCTGCAGCTTTCTCTTGCAATAGTTCTCTAAGTTGGGTCTTTCTTTCAAGGAGTAACTTATAGTTTGCCTCGTTCTCTTGTTTCGCCAGTTGGTTCTTCAGTTTTAGAATTTCTGTTTCTAACTGAGCCAATGTGACTCGATTTTCATGAGTGACATATGAATTAAACTGTTGACAAAACAGCCTTATATGGGTTTTCATATTGTCCCACCACAGGTTAATGGAAGCAAAACGGGGCTTTTTTTCAACTACTGCTATCCATAGATTGCGAAAGGCTTCCTTAAAAAAGGCATCATCCAAAAGCCTAGTGTTAAATTTCCAGTAGGCACTGGTATGCTTAAACTGAGGAAAGGATAGGCCCATAGTGACCATGTGGTGGTCAGAGAAGATAGACGGGACAATATTTGAGAAGGTTATCATATTCCTAAAACGTGGGGTGATGTATCATCTGTCAAGCCTTGCTAAGGACATATGACCATTGGAACATCGACACCATGTGTAATGTTGGTCATTTGGGTGTATGAAGCACCATACATCAAGAAAATCTATGACGGACAGGAAATGGGAGAGGCCACCATGGGCTTCAGGATGTGGTTCTGGTGAGTTTCTGTCCAATTTGGGCTCAAACGTGCAATTGAAATCACCCCCCCATACATATGCACTGATTGAGGTCAAACAATTTTCAATGGTTTACCACGACCGTAAATAAACTTTTATGGTCAGTACTTTCACTTGGTGCATATACATTAAAAATAATAAATTTTAGGTTATTAATCACCAGTTCCAGGGAAGCAAACCGGCCCTTTATCACCTCCTGAAAGAGGCAAGAGTCAGGTACAAGTCCTGGTTTTTAACAAGGACCCAACTCCAGCAGATACAGACGACATGTTACTGAAGAAGTATTTACCTTTAAAAATGCTGCTCCAGTCATGTTCAACCTTCCCAATGATATGAGTTTCCTGCAGTAAGATCATATCAACTTGTTTCCATTTGAATAAACTATTTACTTGGATCTGGTGGATGTTATTCGCCCCGCCACCATTTATACTAAGAGTTGCAAGAGTGAGTGTCTTCATATTTGTTTGTGAATTTTGTCTGACGCTGAGAAAACTGAAACTTTGCCTTTGTTATTATTTTCTTTAGTCGATGAAACTGTGATTTTGTGAGGTTTAGTTCCTCAGATTTTTTTAGGACCAGTTTTGCAGCCTGAATAAAGGAAGCGAAATCAGGGAAATGATCAAAAATGACAACATTCCGTTGTCTGTACGTTTCACTGAGAAACGAGAGAACAAGATGAGGAGGGAGTTGGGGCTGATCTACCATTGATTGTGATACAACCGTCACATCCACCTCCTCCTCTGATTCCGATAAGTCAGAAATTGCCCCACTGGGGTCTGGGTCAATACCCTCAGCCATTCCTGTTTTATGAACAAGTATGCCAGCGTCTGGGGGTCCCCAGAGTGTTGGGTTTGGGAAACACCGGCAGCCTGACTACGACTTTCCCCAAATGGAGTCAAATCATTGTTTCCACACTCCTGTGGATTTGCGTTTACACCCTCATTTGCTGAATGGGCATAATTATGTTGGACAATAGTTTGATCACCTTCATGTGGTCGGATCAATGACGTATCATTCACCGACTCACTGTCAGCCATATTTACCTCATCACCCTCATCCGTGCGGGAAATGGAAGCACTTTGTTGTACCATTTGAATCCCGTTACACTTCTCCAGGTGTTCCGTTTCATTTATTTGGTCCACGGTTTGCACTGAGATTCCAGGAGTATCCTGAAGAGTTTCTGCACGGAAGGTCTGCACATCGAGCACAACCTTTTTAACAGCACCTGGTGTTAACGACTCATCAGGCGTTTCGTTTACTCGTCACCAATTTAGATTCGGTTTCCAAGCAAACGCTTTGCCGAGGAGGAATAATATTGGCGATTGAGCCGCTGGTTTCACCCTCATTGGGAACAATAAGCCGTGGATTAACGCTAACCTCCTCCTCGTTGGGAATGATATTATTTGAGTACCGGTAACCTCCTCCTCGTTGGGAATGTTAATTTGTGTAGACACGTTAACCTCCTTCCCAATGGAAATGTTAATTCGTGGAGTCACGGTAACCTCCTCCTTACACACCGCATCAGTGACCTGTTTTTTCCACACCTGACACACGAGGCTTTGGGACAAAAGCGTTTTAAATGCCCAAATGCTCCGCACTGAAAACACGTGAAGGTGGCGGACGATGCGTACAGCTGGTAGTTCGTGTCCTCGAAGTTTATTTTGAACGACATATTGTGGCCCGTATCGTACCCACGGTCTGGTAGGACCATGTAAACCTGCCTTCGGAAACTCATGACGTGTTTAACATGTTCATTCCGACAGCCAAGAGGAATTGTGGATATCCTGGACACCATTTTACCATAACGTGTTAACACGGCCATAATCCTGTCGTTGGAAATAAATGGAGGTGTGTTCGATATAACGACTCTCGTCGCGGGAGTCAACATCGGCGACGCCATCACAAAATGACCACTCGCTGTGCTTATTCCGGCACTTACAACATCATGGACAAGTTCATCGTCTGAAACAAAAACAACTACCTTCTGATTCATACGTGATGCAGCACGAATATTTTCATCACCAATAATATTCCCAACTGTGAGAATAATGTCCTCTACAGGAACTCTGTCGGGAGGAACGCACACGAACGCGTGCTTCTGTGTTAAACCCTCACATCGAGAGCGTACATTCGCCATGTCGGCGATATTATCACGCCCTTCTTGTCCGAACCGGACAAGAAGGTATCAAACCTAAATAAATCAAGCAAAAATGAAAAACCAAAAACGCATTATAAGCATAACTAAGGCTTATAAGGCGTCGTCAAAACGGGTAGGCCGCACCCAGAATAGGCCCACTCTCCATCTCACTCTCTCGAACACAAAGGAGTCGAAAACCGGGTAACAAAACGCCAGAGGCACATGGGATGTAACAGGAAAGGAGAGAAGGGATGGGGGAGAGGGCTGTAGGGACAAAACCAATACACTGATGGCTCACCACAACACAGAGCAGCTGCATACGGTGGTCATGATGCCACACCCAAATCACAACAGCAGCAGGGGGCACGAAAGAGAGAGAGAGAGAGAGACTTTTGAAGTCCTTTTATTAACAAAATAATACAAAAAAATATTTATTTATTTACACCAACCATAAATACACGAAAAGCAATGAAACAAAAAGGTTCCAGAAGTATCACGGCACACAAATTGCCAAAATAAACCATTAACTTTATACAAACTTCAAAAACTAAAAAAAATATTAACAGTTGGTTCTCACGAACCTCACACAACCCTTCATGGCACCAAGTTTTGGTGAATTCATCAAGATTGTTTGCATCCTTATGGAAACAAAACTCTAGTTTAAGTCTTGCTGACATAAGAGGGGCATTGAAGGGGCATTGAAAAATTACATAGCATTGCATTCCCCGACAGGTTTACCGTTCAATTTCTCACTTCTTGAGAGATATATTGCCAGCTTGGCTGTTGCGACAAGAAACCTCATTAACATGTTTTCCTTGCTTGACTTGGCATTAAAACCAAAAATAAAAGAACGCAACGAGAAAACAACATTCATTCTGTGTGCCGCAAGATTAAACCACCGAAACAAAGGAACCAATCTCACACAATTAATGAAGCCGTGGAACACGTCCTCCGTACATGCAGAACGGGCAACATGTGGATGTAGGAGAGAAATGGTTGATTAACTTATTGGAGGGGACTATCCAGTGGATCAGTCTCTATTGGAGGTCACCAGATCTTTTACTTACGAGCTTGCTATACATGGAGCCCCATACAGGTTCAGAGGGGGGTCCCACAGGCAACAGTCTCTTCCACTGGACTACTCCATTTAGTGGCGTATACCCCAGCAGTAACTTGACACATGACTTGTATAGCTCTTTACTGCTATTCTCTTGAAAGGAGCTTAATCCCATGCTAACCGGGGGTAAGTATTCTGACTTGAAGTGCACCAATAACCCAGGAAAAAACCCACTCATCGTACAATGGTTCGAGCTCATGTGACCAGCATACTCTCAGCCATACCCCTATTCGTATCACCTCTCTCAACACTTTTGCAGTCACTCTTTCGGACCGAATTCCTGCTAGCTTGGCTACTTATAGAGCTGATTTCCACCCGCAACCTGAAACATGCTGGAGGTGCCATACTTTTGTGATGCCGGCAATTATGAAATGCTGGCAGAGTTCCCTACTTTTGGGCATGTTAGGAAAAAGCCGATTGCAGAACAAAGGCTCTTGTGTAAACATATTGTTACGGACCGCGGATTAGATGTTATTTTGACCGAGCGGTGGTGTAACCGCGGCCGAACAGTTATTCCCCGACTAAAACCCGATTCAACCCAAACGTTGGCCGTATCGCGCCACAGCTACTCAATCGGGAAAACTCTAAAGCGACCGAATGCAAAGAGGAAGAAGACGTACAGAAGAGTAACGGGATTTATTATTTACACACACAAGCAAAAAGGAGCAGTCACGATTATTTACAGGGACATGAGACGCAGGTGACACAGTGAATTCCTTATACAAGCTTAATTACCTACCCAGGACAGAACAAACAAAGACACTGACTCACGCGGGGAATTGCAGAGTGGATTGCTGGAAGGAGGTGTGTGGCTGGAGGGGGGGGGGGGGGGCGGCACGGAGCTGGCTGGAGCTTGATCCCGCATGGGACGTCGGGCTGGACCTCGACGGCCGCTGATGCCACCGAGCCTGTCGTGTGCGCGGAGTCACGGGTCGGAGCTGCTTGTCTCAGTAAAAGCGCATCTGCTCTGGCGACCCAGCTCTTTCTTTGGACTCAGTAAAAGTGCAACTCTCTGACGACCCAGCTCTTTCTTTGGACTCAGTAAAAGCGCAACTCTCTGACGACCCAGCTCTTTCTTTGGACTCAGTAAAAGCGCAACTCTCTGACGACCCAGCTCTTTCTTTGGACTCAGTAAAAGCGCAACTCTCTGACGACCCAGCTCTTTCTTTGGACTCAGTAAAAGCGCAACTCTCTGATGACCCAGCTCTTGTCTCCTCCCTCCTTGTCTCAACTCCTTCGGGAACGCCCCGCCGGCGGGTTATATAGGCCCCGCCCCTCAACCTTTGCGAACCTCCCCCAAACGCTCTTCCTCCGCCCTCTCAAGCCAAACCCCTTGTTCATGGTTGGTCGAGTGGGGCTGGCTCACTCCTCCCCTCTCTGACGAGGTGGGGACCCGCCTTTCTTCCCCAACCCTGCCTCGTGGCCAATGGTGGTTGAAGAAAAACCGCCCAAAATGCAGTTGGCCATCGAAATGAAATGAAAGGGGACCTATTCTTATTTCACTTGGTACAATGGAGTATTTAAGTTAATGGGAGACACAGCCTTACCCTAAGACACATAATAAGATATAAGCTATCGAACAGGGGCATTCTATGATTGGCTGACGTGTATGCTTATGGACTAATTACCGAGACGCCCTTTTTACCTTTATACAACTCTGGAGGCAAGAGGGGCCATATCCAACCAATGGTACACAGCAGTTTACCACAATCCAATACACACAATCAAAAAAATGCCATCCTCATATCCGCAACAATATGGATGTCGTAGTTGTCTTCTTGACGGCACACTGTGAGGTTCTGCCAAGCATTCAAAACACTCTGATAAAAAACAGGAAGAGGAGATATGTCAACTTGTTGAAGCAGGACCAAGAAACATTCGCGGCCATATCCCAGCCCGCCTGCTTGCCGAAAAATGTGGGTGGCCAAGACATGGTTTGGTAATTGCTCTTTTGCCAAAAGTTTTTGCACAGAGCAAAGCCGAAAGGCCATTATACGGCTCCTGACGTCGACCATACTCTGGCCACCCTCGGCCAATGGACGGCATACATTTGGCCGTAACCAGTGATGACCTCCCCAAAATAACTCCAACAATATTGCCTTTGCACTTCCTTCACCAAGCCTTCTGGTGGTTGCAGGGAGATGAATCTGTGCCACAAGAAGGAGACGACTAGATTCTTGACTACCAAAACTCGGCCCTTATACAAAAGGTGAGGCAGGGCTCTCCTCCACCTACTCAATCTCTTTTTTACACGTTCAGCGACACCTTCCCAGTTCTTCTGGCAGTACTGCGGGGATTCAAGAAACACTCCAAGATAGCGAACACCTTCATCCACCCACTTTAAACTTGCAGGAAGGTGTATTGGCGGGCCTTGCGCCGTTCCAGATGCACTGTTCCTGACAGAGGGAACCCATAAAGCTTTGCTCTTTTCCTTGTTGCATTTCAACGAGGAAGCTAAACCAAACAAATGTAGGCACTTAGCAAGAGCTGCAATGTCGTTATTGTTTTTAACAATGACTGCGACATCATCAGCATATGCCGATACGACAGCTGGAGGATGTTCAGGAGATATACTCATTCCAGAAACGTTATTCCTTAGTAACACGAGAAGTGATTCCATTACAAGGGTAAACAGTAAGCCGGAGACAGGGCAACCTTGCCTTACCCCCCTTTGAACCTGTATGGGGGAACAAAGCTCCTTGTTCACCTTAACTAAACTGAATATGTTGTTGTACAATAAAGCAATATAAGTTCTGAAATTAGCTCCAAATCCACAAGCCTGAAGCACATGATTCAAAAAGATGTGATCGATGCTATCAAAAGCCTTTTCTAAATCAAGAAAAATTATACCAAAGTCATTCTGCACACAGTTGCCATCTATCAGATCTCTAATGAAAAATATGTTATCACACATGGATCTACCTGGGATACAATAACTCTGATCAGGGTGAACCAAATCGCTAATTACCTTTTTAACTCGATTCGCCAGAACTTTTGAAAGGATTTTATCATCAGTGCATAGTAGAGAAACAGGTCTCCAATTCTTCATGTTTCGCCAATCACCAGCCTTTGGAAGAAGGGACATCATCGCTCTTCTCAAACTTAAAGGCAATTCTCCATGAGTCGGTGATGATTCAAGAACATGCATCAGTTCTGGACCTAACAGTTCCCAAAATTCCACATAAAATTCAGCCGGCAGACCATCGATTCCAGGGGCTCTTCCCGAGTCCATTCCAGCCAGGGCTTGCGTTAACTCCTCGAGCGTAATTGGCGAGTCCATATCCAGCCGCTGGGACTCAGTTAACGAGGATAGGTGAGAGGTTAAAATTCTCATTGTTTCATCACAAACAACCTGTTTTGAAAACAGTTTGGAAAAGAAATCTTGAACACATAACCGTCTGTCTCTGGGATTTACAACAACAGCTCCGCCAGGATCAATTACAGAAAAAATGTTCTTGGGTGCTTTACTGACAGAATCCAGACGAAAAAAAAGCTTTACTAGGGGTATCTAACACCTTTAAGTTCTTAACCCTTAGTCTGAGCAACAACCCTGCTGCTTTCTCCTGGATTAACTCTCTCAACTGAGTCTTCTTTTCTAGTAATAACTGGAAGTTTCTTGCATTATTCTTTTTAGCAAGTTTACCTTCGAGCTGTACAATGTCAGCTTCCAAACAAGTCATTGTTACATTCTTAACATTTGTAATGTTTGCTCTAAACTGTTGACAAAACACCTGAATCTGGGTTTTCGTATTGTCCCACCAAAGATTTACTGAAGAAAAAAAGAGCTTTCTTAGGATTTGATTTGCCCAGAAAACTTGGAAAGCTTCTTTAAATAGACCATCTTCTAGAAGACTGGTATTAAATTTCCAGTATGCACTTTTATTTATTGACTGAGGAAAAAGAAACCCCATGGTTACTAAATGATGGTCTGAGAATATTGACGGAAAATAATCCGGAGAGACTATAGCGTTTCTAAAAGGTGAGTTTATATACCATCGGTCGAGTCTCGCAAAGGACACTCTTCCTCTGGTGATACGGCTCCAGGTAAACTGAGGTTCATTGGGGGTAAAGTACTCTCCATACATCTAGCAAACCAATAAAGGTGGGCGCGATTCGGAAAATTTTAAGTCCGCTTACCGCTTATCCGCTCCGCCAGCCCGTGTAGTCCGATTCGCTTATCTGCTTCAGTGGCCGAAAATCTTAGTCCGCTTACCGGTTATCCGCTTCGATTCGATTTTTTAAAAGCGCTTCGACGTTTTTAAAGCGATTTTTGACGTTTTTAAAGGGAATTTAATGCTTTTTAAGCCTAAATAGCCATTTCTAACTACTACAAAGACAAACAAAGCTTTTAAGATCAAAAATACACATTTTTATTTAAATAAAATTTATTGAAATAAAGTTTTCCACTCGACTCTACTCTACTCTACAGTTAATTTAAATATAATTTTAATATATGCAAGTTACATTAAAGAAAAATCAATTTGCCCGTCCTTTCTTTGACAAGAGAGTCTACTAGTCAACAGACTAGCAGTCTGTTGACTAGTCCTCGTCTTCCTCCTCCACCTCGTGGGCCTTCTTGAGGAATTGTCTGTGTCCATTGTCACGTTGATCTCAGCCGACTCGATTGAGTCCAGCGACATCCTGCTCTCGCTGCGCGCGAGCTGAGGGGTCAGGGCGCAGATCTCCTGACTGTCCTCCACGTCCCCCATCATGTTGACCGCCGGGTTGTGGATGTCGCTGTGCTGGGACTGCTGGTTTGCGTCGCTCGTGTGCCTGTCCCTGGCACTGCCGCTGGGCTGGAGAGTCAGAAATCTCTCCATCTTGACGTTATTGCCGCTCTAGCGTCCAATAAAATATTCAGTTTTCACTTATTATTCACTTAAATAAATATTCACAATTCTAGAGTAACGGCTCAGGCTAACAGCTGATTTGGCGAATCGCGATGCGCTTTAATTTTTCGGTAGTCCGCTTACGCTTATCCGCTTCGGTTTCCGGGGGTTGTTCCGATTCGCTTATCCGCTTCGAAAACGTTAGTCTGCTGCAGCGGATAAGCGGATAAGCGGACTTTCGAAGCGGACCGCCCACCTTTGCAAACCAACCCGAGAAAGGAAAAGAGATAAATCAATACATGATCCGGGATGAGGTTCTGCCGAGTTCCTGTCCATTACAGGTTCAAAGGTACAGCTAAAATCACCCCCGATACACACACATTGGTTAATACACACACTGTCTGCAGGTGATTCATCACAGACGCAAAGAAAGGTTTCCGTTCTGTACTCTCACTTGGTGCGTACACATTGAATAATGTGAAATGGAAATTATTAACCACCAGTTCAAGAGAGCTGAATCGGCCTTTAACAATCTCCTGGAAGAGGATTGACTCAGGTACTAGCCCTGGTCGAAGTACGAAAGCAACACCTGCCGAAAGAAAAGACAGGTTGCTAAAAAAGCACTGTCCCCCTAAAAGACGACGCCAATCATATTCTACGTTTTGGGTGATGTGCGTTTCCTGCAATAAAAGTACATCGACATTTTTGCGCCGAAACAAACTTTGCACTTGAGCTTGGCGGTTTGGGTTTGCACCTCCACCGTTAATGTTCAAGGTGCCAAAGGTAATTTGCTTCATTCCTTATCAAAAGGCTTGATTGGGTGTTGCGAAATCTCAAGACCGGATTTTGTAATAATTTTCCTGAGTTGGTGAAATTGTGACCTTGTTAGTGGAAATTATTTGGCCTTTCTCGTTATTTCTTTTGCTGATTGAATAAATGGACCTAAATCAGGAAATGTATCCCTGATAACTACATTCCGCTGTCTGTAGGTTTCATTCAGAAAGGAGAGTACGAGTTGAGGAGATATCATTGGCTGACTCAACTGAGACTCAGACAACTCGGGCACCTCATCATCCTCATCAGATTCTGACAAGTCTGACAAGGTCCCTCCGGGATCGAGGATGTCGGCCTCCGTGGTCACTATGGGAATTGTCAGTATCTCTGGGGATTCGCTGGAGAGCTCCACTGTGCGATCCACGATGCCATGGTGATCGTTGTGCTCATCAGAAGTTGAAACCTCGGTTTCATCCTCATGTGGAGCACAATCTACCGAATCAATAAGCAACTCGGTAACACAGTTTTGAATCTGCATCGGTAGAGCAGCACCGTGGAGGGATGAGTCAGTCACTGTCTGCTCGTTCACTGTGACTAATCGTAACGCCAACGGTTCGTTCGAGGGTTTAGCAACGTCTCCAGCGTTGCCACTTATTTCACCCATATAGCAATTTGCGTCCACAGAGTTGGTACACAAACTTTCAGACATATTATCCTCAATTGCAGCACCCGATTCACTATCCTTTTTTCCAAACCCGATGGAAGCATGAGGAACACATTGAGGTGCGTGTTCAGCTACACTGGCCTTCTCCAATACCACCTTTTTTGGATTACGAGTAGTAAAATTAGCAACCAACGCCCTTCGTTTTTTAGAACCAATAATAGGATCCTCCTCCATTCCTTCACTACATGAGGGAATGGCAGCAAAAGTTGTACAAGTTGGGGTCGCTTTGGTTTCTGTAACAGGAAGTGAAGTGCGATCGTTTTCAAGACTCGGGACATGCACATCGATGCTGCCATCGTTCGTCTCACTGCGGGAGGGAACAGCAGGAACAGGTAAACTCACAGGATTAACTCCAGCCGGTTGAATAGGAACACGAGTATTCTTATCCTTTTTACAATCGGTGTCTACATGACCATTTTCCCCACACTTTGAACACGAAACCTTGGGACAGAAACGTTTAACGTGACCAAAGGCTCCACAGTGAAAGCACGTTAGTGAGGCTGACGAGGCGTACATTTGATACTTCCGATCGTCGGATTTTACTTTAACCGAAATATTTAACCCTGTGTCATCACCACGATCGGGAAGTACCATGTAAACTTGGCGACGGAAACTCATAACATGTTTTATCCTCTCGTCTCGGCTCTTCAGAGGGATCATGGACATTCTCGACACAACTGTTCCATACCGAGAAAGGACTGACATCAGTTTGTCGCTTGATATCAATGGTGGTACATTTGATACGACGGTTTTCATTGCTTGAGTATCCATGGGGGACGCTAACATAAAAACACCACCTTCTGTGGTTAAACCTGCACTCACGACGTCGTGAACAAAGTTTTCTTCGGGCACGAAAACAATAACTTTTTGATTCATTTGCAAGGCAGCTCGGACATGTTCGCACCCGATTATTTTCACCACTGCGAGTACCACATCCTCAGTGAGTACTCCGGGTGGAACACACACAAATGCATGCTTCCTCGTTAGACTGTCGAACGCCTCTAACCGAGAGCGTGTATTCGCCATACCAGCAAATTAACACCCCCCACTTGTCCGTACCGGACAAGAAGGTACCAAACCTAAATAAATCGAACTAAAATAAATAACAAATGTGCATTATAAGCACAAAAGGCTTACAAAGCGCCGTCAAAGCCAGTAGGCCGCACCCAAAGTGGGCCCGCTCTCAATCCTCTCTCTCTCTCTTGAAGACAAAGGTGTAGAACGGATAAAAACAAAATGCCAAAGCACACAGGTTGGAAAAGGAGAGGGAGGGGGGGGGGGCAGGGGAGGGCAGGAGAGGCAAAAAATACATAGAGGGCTCACCACAAAACAGAGCAGCTGCATATGGTGGCCATGACGCCACACCCAAATCGCAACAGCAGGCAGGGGGTGACAGAGAGAGAGAGCGAGAGAGAGAGAGACAGACACAGTAGGGAAAGGGCCGGTCCATGGAGACCGATCAACTCTTTCACCGTGACCGCGCTGCCCTGACGAATCTGGGCAGCAGTGAAGAATGGGGAAGATTTGGCCTCCGACTTGCGTTGAGCGGTACAACCACCATGAAGGGGAATCCCCTATAGTTGTCTTGACAAGTGTTATACTGGGTGGTTTACCATTGCCTTCCTGGTGTTGTTTGACTGTTCTCTGCCTTTTTCAATGCTGAGCATTAAACAAGGAAGCAGCACGTACCATTTTTAGTCATTTCTATGGCTCAGCTGAGGTTCAAACCACCGACCTTTCAGACTCAGGGCGGACGCTCTAATCATTAGGCCACCGAATTCCAGGCAGCAAATCATGTCAACACATGCTGAAATCAGGGAAAACAGAAACAAAATGACTTTCCTAACCTTTTGACATATATTGCAGTGACTACACTGATTAACTTGCACGTAATATAAAAAATTCTAACAGCAGCCACTACGACTCATTAGATGCCTTTTATATATTTATTCTTTCCTTTTTTTGGTGTGAAGCTGGTTTTGATATTGCTGTTTATTTCGGTCATAAAAATAGTCTGTCTTTATAAACTTGTTTGTTTAGTTTTAATACCATTGGATTGCCTATTCAAGGGCAGGTGAACAATCCAGGTTGTGATATATGAGCTCATTATGGGATGTGATTGAGGTTTTGTGCTTCACACACAAATGTGGTTTTGGCTGTTTATATAGTGAATGGAAATTGTGCTTTGGTGGCGGATGTGGGAATTCTGAGATGTGGCTTGAAGATTCTAGTTGGTCTGATTTGACAATAATTTGACTCCTAATACAGTGATACACAAATGTTGTTTTTAATCTGTTTGTGGGTGCCATTTGACTGCCCTCTTAATTTACTTCTCTCTCTCTCTCTTTTTATTCTGTTTGCTATGGAATCAGGTGGATGAATATTGGGCATTTTGGGTACAAGGCTCTGCGTGAGACATGAGATGCCTTTGACAACTCTTTTGTGATATTGACAGATATTAAAGTAGAATAGATGGGATGGGAGAGAGAGAGGAGGGGGAGAGAAGAGAGAGGAATGGAAGAAAAAGAGTGGGAAGAGAGGGGAAAAGAGAGAGAGGTGGGGAGAGAGAAAGAGAGGAGAGGAGTGAGAGATGGAGTAGGGGGTGGGGAGGGAATTGAGAGAGGGGTAGAGGAAGAGAGAGAGAGAGAGAGAGAGGGGTAGAGGAAGAGAGAGAGAGAGGGGTAGAGGAAGAGAGAGAGAGAGAGGGGTAGAGGAAGAGAGAGAGAGAGAGAGGGGTAGAGGAAGAGAGAGAGAGAGAGAGAGGTAGAGGAAGAGAGAGAGAGAGAGGGGTAGAGGAAGAGAGAGAGAGAGAGAGAGGGGGGTAGAGGAAGAGAGAGAGAGAGAGAGGGGTAGAGGAAGAGAGAGAGAGAGAGGGGTAGAGGAAGAGAGAGAGAGAGAGAGAGAGCGGGGTAGAGGAAGAGAGAGAGAGGGGTAGAGGAAGAGAGAGAGAGAGAGGGGTAGAGGAAGAGAGAGAGAGAGAGAGAGAGAGGGGTAGAGGAAGAGAGAGAGAGAGAGAGAGGGGTAGAGGAAGAGAGAGAGAGAGAGAGAGGGGTAGAGGAAGAGAGAGAGAGATAGAGGGGTAGAGGAAGAGAGAGAGAGAGAGAGAGAGAGAGGGGTAGAGGAAGAGAGAGAGAGAGAGAGAGAGGGGTAGAGGAAGAGAGAGAGGGGTAGAGGAAGAGAGAGAGAGAGAGAGGGGTAGAGGAAGAGAGAGAGAGAGAGAGGGGTAGAGGAAGAGAGAGAGAGAGAGAGGGGTAGAGGAAGAGAGAGAGAGATAGAGGGGTAGAGGAAGAGAGAGAGAGAGAGAGAGAGAGAGAGGGGTAGAGGAAGAGAGAGAGAGAGAGAGAGAGAGAGAGAGAGAGAGGGGTAGAGGAAGAGAGAGAGGGGTAGAGGAAGAGAGAGAGAGAGAGAGGTAGAGGAAGAGAGAGAGAGAGAGAGAGAGAGGGGTAGAGGAAGAGAGAGAGAGAGGGGTAGAGGAAGAGAGAGAGAGAGAGAGAGGGGTAGAGGAAGAGAGAGAGAGAGAGAGAGGGGTAGAGGAAGAGAGAGAGAGAGAGAGAGAGAGAGAGAGAGGGGTAGAGGAAGAGAGAGAGAGAGAGAGAGAGAGAGGGGTAGAGGAAGAGAGAGAGAGAGAGAGAGAGAGGGGTAGAGGAAGAGAGAGAGAGAGAGAGGTAGAGGAAGAGAGAGAGAGAGAGGGGTAGAGGAAGAGAGAGAGAGAGAGAGAGGGGTAGAGGAAGAGAGAGAGAGAGAGAGAGGGGTAGAGGAAGAGAGAGAGAGAGAGAGGGGTAGAGGAAGAGAGAGAGAGAGGGGTAGAGGAAGAGAGAGAGAGAGAGAGAGAGGGGTATAGGAAGAGAGAGAGAGAGAGAGAGGGGTAGAGGAAGAGAGAGAGAGAGAGAGAGGGGTAGAGGAAGAGAGAGAGAGAGAGAGGGGTAGAGGAAGAGAGAGAGAGAGAGGGGTAGAGGAAGAGAGAGAGAGAGGGGTAGAGGAAGAGAGGGAGAGAGAGGGGTAGAGGAAGAGAGAGAGAGAGAGAGAGAGAGGGGTAGAGGAAGAGAGAGAGAGAGAGAGAGAGAGAGAGAGAGGGGTAGAGGAAGAGAGAGAGAGAGGGGTAGAGGAAGAGAGAGAGAGAGAGAGGGGTAGAGGAAGAGAGAGAGAGAGAGAGAGGGGTAGAGGAAGAGAGAGAGAGACTTTTGTATCTTTTTATTATAAAAATAGAAAAAGAAAACCCCCAAATAGGGGTCACATTGTCATTTCAAGCAGAGAAACAAACAAAAAATATTAATACAGTAAAATACAGTAAAAATTATGCACAAAACATTTCACAAAACAATAAACGTTTCTCCAGGATTTTACAAATGACTTCTTTCACGCACCATTTGGTCTCAAACTGTGGCAGCCTTCCTGTTATGGAGAAAAAGGCAAAGTCTAACTTTACACGGCTCGTCACAAGATTTTTAAACAAGAATAAGGCATTTTCCTCATTAGCTCCGAGATCATCAACTTTTCTTTTTCTTGATTTATACACTGCCATTTTTGCCTGTGCAAGCAGGAAATTACCTAACACATCATTCATATTCTTGTGTGAGATGTCTAAGCCATAAATGAAAACACAAGTGTTGAAAACCAAGCCAATCCTGCCAAAACAATTCTTAAGAAAGATAAATAAAGGAGCCAACCGTTGACATTCAACATAAATATGAAAGAGGTTTTCAGGTCTTTTACAAAAGGGACATTCATCTGCTAGGAGACTTGAGAAGCGGTGCAGCAAGTGGTTAGAGGGGAGGATCCAGTGTGCAAGTCTCCATTGGAGGTCACCATGTCGTGGCGGCACAGGAGGATGATAGAATCCTTTCCAATTAGGAAAATATGGGGGGGAACAAGGTAAGAGGTCTCTCCATCGAACCCTCCGCTGTGTCATTTGCCCTTGCAAAAGGAAACTTACGCAACCCAAATAGAGGTCTTTTTGTTTAGGAAACCCATTGAATCCTATGCTAAAGGGGGTACACGGAGGAGAGTTGGCAAGAGAAAACTTGCAAATAAGTTCAGGAAAGGTAGCAGGAGAGGCACCTTGTTCGTTGTCTGCTTGGACTTGCTCCCAGTTAGGTGCAAGCTGTACATAGGTATGAAGCACACAGCGTAGCATACGTGCCACAACTCTGGAGGATCGCACGCCAACCAGGCTTGCCAATGCATCAGCTCCAATCCAACTGCCACTTGGGCTTAAAAGATCGGCGACCGATTTTATGTTCTTCGCGACAAAGCGTTGAACGAGGCACCTATCAGCAGGCATATCATGGAAAATTGAATTGTAAAACAAAGGTTCCATCAAGAACATTTGCTTTGTGTACGAATGCGTAGCTCTTGTTGTCGTTAGAGTTCGCCATGCGTTTAGTACACTTTGATAAAACCTGGAGAGGGGAGACATATCAAGATGCGAGAGATCCATCAAGAATATAGCGTGGTCATAGCCTAGTCTCCCCGCCTGCTGCAAAAGGCGACGAGCGACGCCGACCCAAGGTGGAGAGGGGTGCATGTACAGCATGCGTAGAGCAACCGAAAGTCGAAAGGCCATTAACCGGCTCTTTATGTCAACCAGGCCTTGGCCTCCATCGGTCAGTGGCAAGCTGAGGACCTCGGGTCGCAACCAGTGCTTTCCATCCCAGAAGAAAGACACAAAGCACTTCTGGAGCTGTTGAAGCAACACTACCGGAGGGTGCAGCACAAAGAACCTGTGCCATAGGGTAGAGGCCACCAAACTGTTGATCACCAAGACCCTTCCACGATAAGACAGTTGTGTTATCAGATTTCTCCATTTTTGCAGTTTCCCTTCAACAAGATCCAACAGACCAGCCCAATTCTTTGCTACTATGGCGTCATTACCCAAGAACACTCCAAGGTATTTCACGCCATCAGTGGCCCATGCAAGAGGAGCAGGAAGTTTGGGTGCCGAGTGACATGACGGACCAAGCCAAATGGCGCTCGTTTTCTCCCAATTCACTTTGGCTGAAGAAGCCTTTTCAAACACGGATAGACAATAACGGACAACGTTAATGTCATTGAGGTTCCGCACAAAAACACACACATCATCAGCATATGCCAGCACCTTAATGGGCCGTTCAAGATGAGAAAACCCAACCCCGGTTAGTCTAGCACGCAAATAACCCAGTAAGGGTTCGATGGAGAGAGCATAGAGCAAGCCAGAGAGGGGGCAACCTTGTCGAATTCCCCTGTTGACAGGCAAGGGTGTAACAAGTCCATTGTTTATCTTAAGCACACTAGAGATATTGTTATACAGTATCTTAATGTAAGAAATGAAGGTCGGACCAAGTCCAAACCGTTCAAGCACTTTGAAGAGGTACCGATGATCGACGCGGTCAAAGGCCTTCTCCTGATCAAGGAGAAGGAGTCCCAAATCTGTGGGGTTTTCTTTGCACAGTTCAATCATGTCTCTTACGAGGGAGATGTTGTCATAGATGGAGCGCTTGGGTACACAATAACATTGGTCTTCTTTCAACAATGAGGAGAGATGAGGAGTAAGTCGCAATGCCAGGGCTTTTGAGAATACTTTATAGTCTGTGCATAGCAAAGAGATTGGGCGCCAGTTTTTAATATAGAGCAAGTCTCCTTTCTTTGGAATGAGGGTGAGAATAGCCCGTCGGCAACTCTGAGGGAGCTCTCCAAGCTGGCAGCTTGCGTTCAAGGTGTTGAGGAGTTCGGGACCCAGTAGATGCCAGAATTTATTATAAAATTCAGTTGTGAGTCCGTCCAATCCGGGCGCTTTCCCAACAGCAAGGCTGTGCAGAGCGGCGCCAAGTTCGTCCAAGGTAATGGGCCCCTCCAGGTAGGAACGTCCACCCTCACACAACACTGGCAGCCCTACGGAGATAGAGGCGACACTGACGGGATTTATTTGCTCCATCGAGTATATTTTCGAGAAATATTCCTTTGTGACAAGTTTAATAACTGATTGGTTGAAAGTGATGGATGAGTCTGCCAAACGCAGTTGAGAGAGCTGTTTGTTCGGGAGGCGTTTCTCTAAGGAAAAAAAATACTTTGTTGGTATGTCTGTCTCGTTAAGGTGCTGCACCCTCATCCGAACTAGGGCACCACGTGCATTCCTCTCAGTTATTTCTTTCAATAAAGACTGTTTTTCGGTTAAGGCTCTTTGCACATTATTATTTTGTCCTGTGACCCTCTGAAGATGTAAAATCTCTAATTGCAATAATTTCCTTGCTTCATAATCAGCCCTTTTTGAGAAGCTCTGGTATTGTTGGCAGAAGCCTTTGATTTGGGTTTTTACTAGATCCCACCACACCAGTGGGTTAACAGAACAGCTTAGCTTCCGTTCCAAGAGATCTGTCCAGAAAGATTCAAAAGCCTGAATAAAGTTGAAGTCTTCTATTAAGCTATTGTTGAACTTCCAGTGAGAACTCCCTGGACACGGTTTCGAGAGTTGAACGAATGCTCGAGCTAGGAAGTGATCGGAGAAACCGGAAGGCACGATGTCAGATTTGCAAACTCCATGTAACAGGTGAGAATTTACATAAATGCGATCAAGCCTCGCAAGTGAGATGTGGTTGTTGGAACAACGACACCATGTGTAGGATTGTTCGGAAGGGTGTTGCAAGCGCCAGACATCATGGAGATTATATTTTGCGATGATATTTGCAAAGAGTTTTGCGGTACATGGTTGAGGTTCCGGCCCGTTTCGGTCGCATGAGGCATTAACAGTACAGTTAAAATCGCCACCAATAATTAGACAAGTCTGCAGATCCAGTGTTTGGAGGAACTTTCTCAGTTCAGCAAAGAAGGAGATCCGCTCACCATTTTTGCTTGGAGCATACACATTAAGGATTGTAAACTTGGCCTGATTGAGGTAGAAGGTCACAGAGGCAAGATGGCCATCAATGATATTCGCAAATTGAAGCGAGGATGGTTGGAAATGTTTCCCTAAGACAAACATGATTCCTGCCTTAGACGAGGAGCTGTTACTAAAGAAACACTCCTAATCCATAATGAGCCGCCACTGGGCCTGAACAGATCTGACAGCGTGGGTCTCCTGCAACAACGCTATGTCGAGACCGTTTGCGTTTATCAGCTGCTTGATCTGGATCTGGCGGAGTGAACTTCCACCACCATTGACATTTACTGTTCCAATCTTGAAACTCACCATGAATTAACTTAGAGTCTTTTTCGTCTTGGCGATCAATTTTCTTAAACGGTGACAATGTGTCTGAGGAAAGTTGAATAAGTCAGGCCTGCGTATAATAGCCTGAGCACACTCAAGGAAGGACGGTAAATCGGGAAAGTATTCTGTTAGGTTTATACTGCGTTTCCTGTACGTATTTTGCAAGAAAAGTCGTATTTGTTCAGGGGAAGTAGGACCTAGACTGGTAGGTTTCTCCATTGCTTCCACCTGGCTGTTTGCTTCCTCCAGGTCAGATTCGTCGGAGTCAGTTTTAATTTCCGAATCACACAAGCTTGTATAATCCTGCATGTCGCTGCTGTCATCAATATTGGCACACGGACCTGCACTAGTTGTAACATCTGTGTGCTCTCCCACCGTGGGAACATTGCTTTGAGGAATAACAGCAATAATCTGTGGATTTTGTGAAACAGAAACAGCATCAGCAGATGCAGCGATGTTGCTTCCTCCGACTGCAACAACCTCCGATGGTGTGGCGGTATCTAGCAGAATAGGAGTCTCTTGCAAGATATTGATTCCTGCGATTCCAGCTTCACCCGGTGATGAAGTGAGAGCAGTAACTGAGACAGTTTCGCTATTTTCTGCTGGCGGGAATTCAGCATCATCATGCTCAGGATTAACATTTTCCAAAGTGACAGCAAGTTCATCACCAGTGGCCTCGGCAGGTTCATCACCAATGGTCTCAGCAGGTTCATCACCAGTGGTCTCGGCAGGTTCATCACCAGTGGTCTCGGCAGGTTCATCACCAATGGTCTCAGCAGGTTCATCATCCATGGTCTCGACAGGTTCATCACCAGTGGTCTCAGCAGGTTCATCACCAGTGGTCTCAGCAAAATCATCAGAGGACTTTCCAATAGCCGAGTCCGTAACAGGTGAGACGATTCCATTTGATTTGTTAACAGGTAAACCAGTCCCTGCATGTGGAACGTCTATGTCCTCACATGAAAGGGGGCCGAACTTGTTGGCTGTAGGTACAGGGTTTGTCCCAGGTAAGCCTTGTAGAGTGGCATCGGTCACGACTGGGGGGGTGTTACCGACAGGTTGCTTATTGTTAAATGCTGCCTTTTTCTGAGTTAAATGACCGTCGGGAAGGGTCTTTCTCTTTCTTGACGGAACAATGGTGAAACCATCCCCGACGTTCGTTGTGCTGTTTGGATCATCGGGATGGGAAGGCTGAGCGTTATTGCCGGACATGGAAGATGTTCCCTTCACAGCCGAAGCAAAAGATGAAGAAGAAGAATCCTTGTTGCTTACGTGGTTTGTCCCATCGTTCGACGAAGCCGTTTTTGGGCAAGAGCGTTTCAGGTGTCCGAATTTACCACATTCAAAACATTTCAAGGTGTCAGTGGTTACGTATAATTGGTAATCATGATTATCAATTTTGAATTTCAAAACAATGTTCAGCGTTCTTTCGACGTTAGAAGGAGGAAGTACAAGATAAGCTTGTCTCCTGAAAGACATCACATGTTTAGCCCGGTCGTCCTGGCAACGTAAAGGTAACATCGTGACATGCGAAACCACAGTACCATAACGAGATAGTTCGGAGACCAGTCTCTCGTTCTTCAGGAATGGAGGACAGTTCGAGATGATGACCTTAACGGCTGGAGTGTCGAGAGGGGACACGAGTACGAAATGTCCGTCATCTGTCGATAATCCTGTACATACAATCTCGTGAACCAGTTCAGCCTCGGATACGAAAATAACGACACGTTTGTTCATTCGTGAGGCCGCGCGAACTTTATCAATACCGATTATGTTGCCCACAGCAATAACGAGGTCTTCGACGCTGACCTCGTTCGGTGGGACACAAACAACGCCATGTCTACGAGTTAACGCTTCGTATGCCGCGTAACGTGAAAACGAAGTCATAATTTACAGGGGACGAGGGGGGGGGGGTGGGACAGGGGACGAGGGGGGGGGGGACAAGGGACGAGGGTGGGGGTGGGATGGGGAACGAGGGACGGGGGATGAGGGACGGGGGACGAGGGACGGGGGACGAGGGACGGGGGACGAGGGACGGGGGACGGGGGACGAGGGGGACGAGGACGGGAGAGTGAATATCGCTCTCGAACAGTGATTAATTAATTACGAGCCGAGACAGATTTTCAAAGGCGAAAACAAACACAGCTGGTGGAGAAAAAAGCGATCAGCCGCAGGACGGGATGGGCCGCCGATTAATGCAAAAGTTATCCACAAACAGCTGCGGGCTCTCTTTCTCTCTCTCAGAAAAAGGAAAAGGAAACAAAGGACACGGAGTGAATATAAATACAAACGAGATAAGAAAAAGGGAATCGAGGAGGGAAAAGGGAGGCAGAGGGGGATGGGGGAGGCCGAAGCCCCGAAGTGTTGGGTCTGATCAAAGGGGAGGGGTTGGGGCACAAATGCAGAGTAAGGATGTAAAGATAAACGAACAGGGGGAAGGAAAAGGTGAGATACGACGTGGAAAGGGACAAAAGAGTAGAACAGCAGAGCAGCTCGTACCTCACCACACATGCACAGCCACCATCTTGCCGCGCCCAAACACACCGACAGCCAGCAGAGGGCGCGCGAGAGAGAGAGAGAGAGAGAGAGAGAGAGGGGTAGAGGAAGAGAGAGAGAGAGAGAGAGAGGGGTAGAGGAAGAGAGAGAGAGAGAGGGGTAGAGGAAGAGAGAGAGAGAGAGATGGGTAGAGGAAGAGAGAGAGAGAGAGAGAGAGAGGGGTAGAGGAAGAGAGAGGGGTAGAGGAAGAGAGAGAGAGAGAGAGAGAGGGGTAGAGGAAGAGATAGAGAGAGAGAGAGGGGTCGAGGAAGAGAGAGAGAGAGAGAGAGGGGTAGAGGAAGAGAGAGAGAGAGAGAGAGGGGTAGAGGAAGAGAGAGAGAGAGAGAGAGAGAGAGAGGGGTAGAGGAAGGGAGAGAGAGAGAGAGAGAGGGGTAGAGGAAGAGAGAGAGAGAGAGAGAGGGAGAGAGAGGGAGAGAGGGAGAAGGGAGAGAGAGAGAGAGAGAGGTGTAGGGGGCGGGGAGGGAATTGAGAGAGGGGTAGAGGAAGTGAGAGGAAGTGAGAGAGAGAGAGAGAGAGAGAGAGAGAGAGATAGAGATAGAGATAGAGATAGAGATATATAGATATAGAGGGGCAAGCTTTGCAAAATATGTTAGGTATCCAGTAGAACAAAATGAGTTATATAACCTCGACCTATTGGAGATTATGGCTGGAGATTATGTTTTCGCCCCTGTCTCTTTGTCTGTTTCTCTTTGTTTGTTTGTTTGTCTGTTCGTTTGTTTGTTACTTGCCAGAAAAGATGCCGGCAAGTATGTTGGTTGGTTGGTTTGTCTGTTTGTCTGTTTGTCTGTCTGTTTGTGCGCAGTACTACGTCTACATCATTGCACATAGAATCACCATACTTTACACACATATGTGTCTTGCCCTGGAATAGACTGTGCCCAATTTTTAACTCTCTAGGCCCAAGGCCTCTATTATGGCATCATAATTCGATAATTCAACAAGTACAAAACTTCATCCAATCAAGATGCAATTTCTTGAGCGACATGTCGGCATAAACTGGTGGAGAAAAAAAAATAATGATGACGTCATCGGTCACGTGGTTCGGCAGCCATCTTGGAAAACCCGAAAAATTTTGCACCTCTATATCTCCGAAAGTGCTGAATAGAAAAAATTGAGACATGGCTCATTGTAAAGAAGTCTCCATGGGGAATAAAATATGTTAATGATGATGTCATAGGTGCCTCCATTATGACGTCATAATTTGACAAGTACAAAACTTCATCCGATCAAGATGTAATTTATTGAGCATAATCTAGTTGCCCTGGAATAGACTGTGCCCAATGTTTAACTCTCTAGGCCCAAGGCCTCCATTATGACGTCATAATTCGACAAGTACAAAACTTCATCCAATGAAATTTCTTGAGCGCCATGTCGGCATAAACTGGTGGAGAAAAAAATAATAATGATGACGTCATCGGTCACGTGGTTTGGTCGCCATCTTGGAAAAACCGAAAAACTTGATCCGAAATGGCCGATAAAAAAGTACATTCCGGCAAGTCCTCGGTCTCTGACCGATTTTTCATCTGTTTGTCTCTTTGTTTTTCTGTTTCTTTATCTCTTTGTTTGCTTGTTTGTCTGTTTGTTTGCTTGTTTGCTTGTTTGTCTGTCTGTTTGCTTGTTTGTCTGTTGCTCTGTTTGTTTGTCTGTTTCTTTCTCTCTTTGTTTGCTTGTTTGTCTGTTTCTCTATCTCTTTGTTTGCTTGTTTGTTTGTCTGTTTGTTTGCTTGTTTGTCTGTTGTCTGTTTGTTTGTCTGTTTCTTTATTTTTTGTTTGCTTGTTTGTCTGTTTGTCTGTTTGTATGCTTGTTTGCTTGTTTGTCTGTTTGTTTGTCTGTTTCTTTATCTCTTTGTTTGCTTGTTTGTCTGTTTGTCTGTTTGTTTGTCTGTTTCTTTATCTCTGTTTGCTTGTTTGTCTCTTTGTTTGCTTGTTTGTCTGTTTGTTTGTCCATTTGTGAGCAAGATATCTCAAAAAGTTGTGGATGGATTCAGATGAAATTTGGCAGAAATGTACCGTATGTGACAAGGAAGAAATGATTAGAATTTGGTGAAGATCCCGATTCATATCCGGCTAGTCGAATTTTTTAAGGGATTCTTCACCATTGAGTGATATGGCTGTTGTGGAATCGAACTCAAACCTCTGGCAATAATTGAGGCTTTATTTATTTATTTATTATTGTATACAAGATCGAGGCTCGTGAAATAGCGAACATTAATCACACAAAAAGTAAAACCGACACAGAAAACACAAAATAAGGGGAGCGGTAGACAAGATGGGGAGAGAGGGGGAAGGACACAAACACAACATTTGAGAGCAGGGACATCGAACGAAATGTGGGAAAGGAGAGGGCTTGGGGGGAGGTGGGAGAGGTATAAAACATATGGACACTGCAAGGTCTTCCAGGAAAGAAGTTGGAATTTCAAAAAAGTGGATCTGGGGTGAATTAGCGGGGGTAGAAAAGATCAAGGTTTTGGATGGGGGAAGATAAGAGATGGTGGTGAACAGCTGTTTTAAAGACCTGGAGGGAGGAGTGGGATTGAAGGGAGTGGGGGAGTTTGTTCCAGAGGCGGGAGAAAAGGGGAATGAAAGAGTGAAGGTGAGCAGAGAGCCCAGATTTTGGCAGTTTAACCATAAGAGGGTTGCTTGCAGATCTTGTGCGATCTATAGGAATATTTGGGGGACAGAGCACAGAGAGAGCTGGGGGAGCAAAGCCGGAGAGGAGTCGGTAGAAGACAGAAAGACCACCAACCTGCCTGCGGTGAGTGAGTGAAAGGCTCTCGGAGTTTGCGTCATCGCAGGAGATTCCAATGATTCTGAAAGCTTTGGTTTCAACAGCGTGAAGCCGAGTTTGGTGTGAGGCAGGAGCACCGGCCCAGAGGGGGGAACAGTATTCCATTGAGCTGCGGATGAAAGCCTTGTATGTGGTGAGGAGCTCAGGTGTGCCAAGAAAGGAATTCACATGATGGAGGATGCCTAGTCGGTGACTGGCTTTGGAGGCCAGCTTGGAAATGTGGTTTTCCCAAGAAAGATCATGGCAGATAGTGAGATCCAAAAGCTTGAGCGACAGAACTTCATGGAGAGGATTGTTGAGAAAGTAGATGGGAGGGTTGTCCGGTCGTTCTTTTCAGAGAGACATCGTAAGAGTGTGAGATTTGTCAGGATTGAAAGACATGTTCCACTTGTTTGACCAGTCTGTGATTTTGTCCAGGTCTGCAGAGAGTGACGAGGCTGCAGATGGCCGATCTGAGGGATGAGGAATGGAGCGGAAGAGAGTGGAGTCATCAGCAAAGAGATAGAGAGGATTTTCCAGAGAGTCGGAGAGATCATTGATGAAGACCAGAAAAAGCACAGGGCCCAGAACACTACCTTGGGGAACTCCAGCCAGAACAGGAAGGGGAGATGAGAGAAATCCATTCAGGGCCACACGTTGACTACGACCAGAGAGGAAGTCTGCAAGCCATGTGTGGAGATATCCATGGATACCATAGGAGGAGAGTTTTGTGAGCAGAGCTGGGTGCCAGACCGTATCAAAGGCACATGATATGTCAAGGGAGACAGCTCTGATTTCCTGTTTAGCATTGAGGACCTCCATCCATTGTTGAGAGAGCAGAAGCAGCATGTCCAGAGTAGAATGACCTGGTCGGAATCCAAATTGATGATCAGAGATCAAGCCATTGGAGAAGAGGAAGGATTTGATATCCGAAGCAATGAAGGATTCCATGACTTTGCTTATAATTGGGAGCTGGCTTCTTGGTCTGTAGTTGCAAGGATCTGTTTTTGCACCTTTTTGTGTAAAGCGGTAATGTTTGCTGATTTCCAAGATGCTGGCAGATGACCTTGAGCAAAAGATAGGGTGAAAAGACAAGAGAGAGGGAGTGAAAGATCGGCAGAGAAGGATTTTAGGACCCGTGGGCTGATGCCTTCTGGTCCAGTTGCAGAATCAGAGTCGAGGTTTGAAAAAAACTTCTCCACCTTGTCAGGAGAGAAGGACACAGAGTCCAGGAGCAGTTCGGTTCGACTGGGTAAGGTGGGAACAGAGAGAGATGGGTTTGGGACACAAGATTTTGAGGCAAACATAGGGTTGAGGCATTTGGCTTTGTCACGTGTGGTATCAACTGTGTAGCCATTTGAGGTAAGGGAGGGGATGGAGGGGGAACAAACACCAGAAACTGATTTGACCAGACACCACCAGGATTTGGAGGAAGGAGACAGGTTTGAGAGTTCATTCTTGAGTGTGGAGAGATAGTGCTTCCTGGCACTCCTGAGGGCAGACACACACTTGTTCCGAGAGTGGTGGAAGGAACTGTGATTGCCTTTAGTTGGATTTGCCTTCCAAGAGGCAAAGGCAAGTTGTTTCAGGGTAACTGCCTCACCACAAGATTCAGTGTACCATGGATGGGAGGAAGGGTAAGGCAACTGAAGACGAGATGGGATAAATCTGTGCATGAGAGAGAGAGCAGTTTGCTTTGGAAGAATTCCCAGGAAGAATTGAGGTCAGAGGCAGTAGAGATGGGAGACCAGACCAGATGATTGATGGCTGCTTGCAGCCCGTGCCAGTCAGCCTGAGTGAAATGCCAGACTCGTCGGCGCTGAGGAGGCTCTCTGAATGGCCAGAGAGATGTCCACTTTAACAAGCACATGATCAGAAGAACCAATTGGAGCAGAAGAAGAGCAGCAGACATTTGCAGGGAAGTTTGTCATAACCAAGTCTAGAAGAGAAGATACTCCATTGACTGAGATCTGGGTCGGGAAATTGACAGATTGTGTCAGTCCCAATGAGTCCTTGAAGTCCTTTGCTGAGGTGCCATGGCTGGTGAGAGAGGAACCCACACCCAGCCAGCTGGCATGATGACAGTTGAAGTCGCCACATATGAGGAAGAGAGAGTTGGGATGAGTGGATAGAAGTTGGTCCATGTTGTCAGACAGCGAAATGTAAATGTCATCACTGTTTGGAGGATGGGACCGAACACATATGAACAAAAGGTGGGAGTGGAGAGGAAGCCGTAGCCAGAGGCACTCCTGGCGGTTGGGTGGAGAGAGGGCAGGGCAAGGCGAGTGAGGAAGAGAGTTTTTGATAAAGATAGCAACCCCACCACCAGGACAAGGCTCAGGTCTATCATACCGGAGGAAGGAGTAACCAGGAAGAGATATTAAGGAATCAGAGATCTTGAAGAAGGAAAGTTTCTGTTAAGCAGATCAAGTCTGGATTGTCAGAAGCAACCTGAATCAATCAGGTTTGAGCGAAGGCCCCGGATGTTTGAGGTCCATACCGTTAATGAGGAGAGAGGGGGAGCATCGGGTGCAGGACAGGGGTGGGGAGGGGTAGGGTCAGATGAAGGATGAGAGGGGGAGGTAGGGAGAGCAGTTGATAGTGTGTCAGAGATTACAGAAGAGTTACAAGAAAGGGATGGATGAGGACGAAAGATATGATGGTGATGGGAAGAAGCACAGTGAGGGGTTGTTTGAGGGGGGGGGGGGGGCAGAGGAAAGTATAAGGTTTGGGGAGTTGGAGGTATGAGATAGAAGGGTGATGAAGTGGGGAGGAGGCAGCTTTGAGGAGGAGGGAGGAGGGGGGAGAATTGGAGAGGGATGGTAGGGGGAGGAGATTTGAAGTGGAGGGGGGAGTTTAGGAGGGGAGGGGCAAGGGGGTAGTTTTGGCGTGGAGGTGCAAGGGGGGAGATTTGGAGGGGAGGGGCGAGGAGGGAGTTTAGAAAGTGGATGATTCATGAAAGACGAACATTTATAACAAATTGGGTTTATTGTGATGTTCAAGTTAGCGATCCGTTTAAGAACGATAGAGGAGGGGTGGAATGAATGTGAATTTAGAGCATGTAATGAGGAAGATTTATAAGTGATTGAATTTTTTTTGGAAGTGGAATGAGTTGAAGAGGAAATTGAAAAGAGCCTTTTAAATTGGAAGAAAAACAGCGTGTTGTAATATACCACCGAATATAACACTGCAGGGGAAAGTTTAAATTTATTTAAACAGAACCGTGAAGAACAATCTTATGTTCACAAAATACCAATGGGGAGAGGGCCTGGAGGGACAACCACGAGTCACTTGAACAGGGCAAAAGGTGGAAGGCAACGAGATAATGGGGGCGGGGGAGACAGCGCATATGGACAGAAGCACACGATGAGAAAGGGAAATAAATGTTTTTTTTTTGTTTTGTTTTTTTTAGAGGGGGGGAGGGGGGGATTTAAAACGTTTGACAAAGAGTAGATGTTCGGGGAAGTTCGGGGGAGAAGGGAAAAATCTAAGAACCAAACAAAACCGCAAAGGAAGGAACTTAAGTGAACAAACTTTGACGGGGGAAGCCTCAGGCTACAAGGCAACAAGGCCTCGCATGCGCAGAAAACAGAAAACGATTAATTTATTACGAGTTACAGGAAATTCAAACCAAAACGAACTAGAAACAAACAATAACGAATCGACGATAAAATAAGAAGTGGAAATTTGACAAACACACAAATGGAAAAATAACTTAACTTTTGATGCCCGAACGGAAACAAAAGTCGCCACCTCGATCGAGAAACCGGAAGCGGACTGGCGATTGAACTATTTCTCTTGCCAATCCTACAGCACAAGAATACAATTTATTTGTTCCATATAAAGGCAATCAAAGCATACATCTCTTTCTAGTTCCTTGCAAGCAAGCCTTTACATACCTGTTAAATCTCGATAGTCTACTGCGTAGGGATACAGTATGTCACCTCTAGCACACCGAATGGACACAGTTTTATATAAGCCCCCTCAAGGTCATCCCTTCATGCGGATGGTCTCGCCACTCAGCTCGAGACAATACAACATATTTCATCACAATGGCCAACCGGGTGGAGGTATTCTCTCTACTGAGTGCCGTTCTAGTTATCTCTTCATTTACTTGTTTGTCTGTTTGCTTGTTTGTCTGTTTGGTTGTCTGTTTGTTTGTGTGTGAACAGGATATCTCAGTTGTGTTGTGGAAGTTGTGGATGGATTCGGCCGAAACTTGGACAGGTTGGGTGAGTGACAAGGAAGAATTGATTACATTTTGGTGAAGATTTGAATCCGGATCCAGATTCGGCCTATTAGTAGGATATAAAACGTAAACTGTTCAGCCTGGTGGTGATATGCGCTCTACCAAGTGCCATTCTAGTTATTTATTTGAATGATTCAATATATAAAGCAAAAGAAAGAAGGCCGTTGACGATTGTTTTAGAGATTCCGCATGCTCCAAGTCATGTGTCTTTTACCAAATTTTCTGTAATTGCAGGACAAATACGTTTGAAGGTCGAGAATTTTTACATCTCTCAGCTTTAAACAAAAATACAAGGAAACAGAAGCAATATACTATATGCATGCAAGAAAAAAATAGGCCTACTGGAATACTGTCTCTTCAGCTGGTGTGGTGGTTTTGGTTTGTATGCAACCTGTAGCTGATTGGCTGCATCCCTTTCTGGAGGCGTGGCTGTGCAGCTGATGCAGTCACCTGGTACTCATTTTGCTGACCTCGGAATGATGACAGACTGAGTCAACTCACCTGGTGTTAATTCAACGACACGACAGGGCCTCAAACTCAGGATCCTAAGATCTCAAGCAAGCCACCTTAACAGTTAATCCAACACCATGGTTACCGACCGACACCTGATCATTGGAGAGAGCAGAGAATACTATATTGACAGACAAGCAGGTAACAATTTGGGCTCTTTGTTGTTGGGATGGAGGAAGCTATCGGAGAAGAGAAGCTAATTTATTTTTCAATTTCTCACAATTTTTACACCTTGCATGCATGTTTGAGTGTTTGGTTTAAAAAAGGTAGATTTTCTGTTACACGCATATCCATTTGGTGCTATTTGGAGGTGTTCTTCCATACCTGCATACCGAGTCTTACCAACTGGTGATCAGCTCTCACACGTACTTAAATAAAAATATAAAAAATAAAATAATGAAAAATAAAAACAAATGGGAGAAAATGTATTTTGGCTGCTTGTGCTAATTCCATTGCATATACACAGCATAATGACGTCATTCAGTTATATTAAGTAAAGAAAATAACTTTTGGGTTTAAAAAAAATAGGGTCGCACGGGAATTGTAAAACAACATCATTAATTGGTCTCCTTGCGGAAGAGGAGCAAGGCATGTCAGATCCAATTGATTTTCATCTAAAGGATGCTCATCACGTAATCTGTAGTTTGCCAGATTTTTTTTTTCCTTTTAAAAATCAATTCAGGGCTCCGAAGTAACATTTGTATTAAAACACTATTGCTACAACTTAATATCCGATTAACAAAGACAATTTTTTACACTGATCAACTAATACCGATAGGAGGATGTATTGCAAATCCATAGTACCGATTATCTCTGCACTGCAATTAAGTTTTAAGGATATGTATTGGGAATTTTATGGGGAAAAAAATAGCCAAAGCAAATCAAAACAAGAAATTCTTTCGCGAACCTTCCAAATTCCAATCGCTATTGTGACTTGTCCAACGAAACATACACACTACACTTGATTTATGATCCACCAGCACATACTGTACCTCGGTGTAGAGCCAGGTAATGAGAAGGACAGGAAACCTCGACAGGTATGCCACTACAAAGTCCTCTATGGAGATTGAAAACATTCTGCGTGATGTTTCTTTTCTTGAACTGTTCAAGCAGTATGACTTTGACATGAATGTCCTGGGAAACATTGGAGCACAATTACATGACACTTCCATGCAAAGTGAATAACGATGCCATTGCATTATTGGTATAATTGGGCGCATGCCACGTGAAGTGGACAGCTGGCTCGGATAGTCTGTCTCTGCATTTCACAATTTTTCAGTTGGGCTCCAAATGCAGTACATTTTGACCACTTTATCGTACAATGATCCATGCCTGTATTTACAGTGGGATTGTTAGATATATATTACCCTACATTTTTACAGGACCAGGTAAACTTGGCAAAATGGCTATCGCTGCATGGATCCTGGCCCAATGTGACATCTGCCACACACGTTCCTGTGTGTAGTCTATGCAAGAATATCTGAATAGGCAGCCAAATGGCTCGAATGATGGAACTGTATGTACGTATGTATGTACATGCATGTATGTATATATGTTTGTATGAATGTATGTGTTGTGGAAAACCATTCAGGTCCACACAACTTTAGTCCAACGGTTTGGTTTAATTGCATTTAGATCATCACATCATTCCTGTAAGTAGAAATACACAATAAGCATACGATGCGACATCTCATAAAGCCATTCATATCAGTCAATGCAAGCAAGCTAGATATTCTATAAAGGCGTACCATTAACGAGGCTACCGATGTAACATGTCACAAGGGAGAAGTCTCGGAGCACTGACACAGCAACGGGTCTTATAGTCACGCCCCTAGCGGTGACAACAATGACAGCGAGCAGCGAGCATCCCCACCCGGGTTCAGTACGGATACGATTTCACTACATTCACCCCCCCCCCCCCCCCCCCGTCAGAATTATACGGCCGCGTGGCTAAAAGCGAGTGAGCGACAGCATGAATAGGGCGCGGAGTATCAGTCGGCCCAACCGTATCGGGCCGGGCGGCGAATTTCTCTGCCAGCACGCGTTCGAAATTCCCCGGGTACGGCATCTCGTAACCCTGTATCCCCGGTGTCAGAGGCGTCAACAGGGTCGGGTGATGAAGGGGGTAACGCCAAGTCGTCGGACCCGGGCAGTCTCGACGGGGGGAGGGTCGGTGGACTGTCGGCGATGGGAGCGTCGGGAGAGGCCATAGTCTCATACATGGGTTCGACCGGTTCGTCCGATTCCCTACTAAGGTCGTCGACCCCGCAAGGGGCAAGATGACGAACGGAGACAGTAGTCTCACGACCATCAGACGTCATCACACGAGCATGCTCAGGATTAGCCTGGAGAATCTGCACTTTGTCCACAAGGGGGTCGTACTTGCTCGCGCGAACCGCCCGTTTAAGGTAGGCCGGCCCGGGCCCAGCGAGCCAACTGGGCAAAGACCGTATACACCCCGAGCTCCTGGGGTGGTGGAAAAGTCGCTCGTGGGGAGTTTGGTTAGTTGCCGTACTCAGGAGTGCCCGGATTGAGTTCAACGCCGCAGGTAGCGACCAAGCCCATTTATCGAGGCCCCGGCCGTGGGTCCGGAGATGGAGCATGACGGCCCTCCAGACAATCCCGTTGAAGCGTTCGATCTGCCCATTAGCCTGGGGTCTGTACGGCGTGGTGTAACTAGACGCAATGTTGTTTTGGAGCAGATAGCCGCGCACCTCCTGAGACAAGAAGACTGCACCCCGGTCGGTATGGACATAGGCCGGGTAACCGAACATTGAGAACAAGTTCTGTAAGCATCGCATCACCGTGGCAGCAGTCATGTCCGCACACATATAAGCAAAGGGGAATCGTGAGTACTCATCAACGATAGTGAGCAGATGGCGAGAGCCGCTCGACACCGGCAAAGGGCCCTTGAAATCCATCGCCAAGCGTTCCCACGGGCGTGTAGCCTTCACCAGAGTCCCCATAGGGGGGTTATAGAAACGCGGTTTGATTTCCGCGCAGATAGCGCAGTCGCGACAGATACGGCGGATATCGTCAATCGAGTAAGGGAGATTCCCACTCCGCACGAAATGAGCGAAACGCGTTACGCCGGGATGGCCCGCAGTAGCATGCAGCACCCGTAGGCCCTCCAACGAGGTGATACCAGCACATGTAGTCGGGCGTGATAAGGCATCGGCGGCCTGGTTATCCTTCCCTGGGCGATATTTGATGGTGTAACAGAAGTCGGCGAGTTCGATACGCCAGCGAGTGATTTTCTCGTTCTTAATGCGCTGGGCGTGTAAGGTGTCGTACATGAACGCAACGCTTTGCTGGTCCGTGATGATTTGGAAGCTCCGCCCGAGTAGGTACGGGCGCCATCGCCGAATAGACTCGATGATCGCATACGCTTCCTTTACAACGGACGAGTGCCTCCGCTCAGCGGAGGTAAGAGTCCGTGAAAAGAAAGCCACGGGACGTCCCCCTTGGGAGAGGGTCGCCGCGATGGCCTGATCCGAGGCGTCACTTTCGAGGACGAACGAGCCGCTCTCGTCGATGGTCGCTACGGCGGCTCGGGCGATGTCGGTCTTAAGACCTTCAAAGGCCGTCAATGCGGCCGAACTCAGGGGAAAAGTGTCGCAGGCCACAAGGGGGCGAAGTTTCGCGGAGAAATTTTGCACCCATTTGGAGTAATGGGCGAACAGCCCAAGGTCGCGTTTCAGGGACGCCCGATCGCAGGGAGGGGCCATGTCGAGCAAAGGTCGCAGACGTTCCTTATCCGGAGAGACAGAGCCATGGGTCACGGTGTACCCCAGAAGATCTATGGTGCGTAGGGAGTATCGGCACTTATCCTCGTTCATAGTTAAGTGATACCGTTGCGCGACCTCAAGGAAGCGCTTCAGATTAGCGTCATGGTGCCCTTGGTCATATCCACAAACCGTAAGGTTATCGAGGTAGACGAAAACATCGGTTAAGTGCTCCCGCGCAACGAGGTCATCCATGGCCCTCTGGAAACAAGCGACCCCGTTCGTCACCCCAAAAGGCAATCGTGTAAATTGGTACAACCGCTGCCCCGACTCGAAAGCGGTATAGATACGATCCGCCCTAGAGATAGGGATCTGGTGGTACGCACTACGGAGATCGAGAGTACTATAGACCGAATACTGGGATACCTGTTGCACTAGCGCGTCCATCCCCGGAAGGGGGTAGGCATCCAGCTGTGTAAAGCGGTTAATCGTTTGGGAATAGTCGATTACCATGCGTTTGCGATGGGCCTCGCTGCGCACCACTAAGACCTGAGCGCGCCACGGCGACCTGCTAGGTTCTATGATGCCGTCCTTCAAGAGCTGAGCCGTTTCGTCCGCAATGAATTGCATGTCCGCGCGAGAGTAGCGTCGCGATTTTACCGCGACGGGGGTACAGTCGGAGGTTAGATTGGGGAACAGCGAAAGCGGCCGGACGTCCATTTGCGCTAGGGCGCACACCGTTAGCGCGTCGTCCGGCCCCACAACAAGAGTGTCAGGCCCACCGAACTCCATTACCAGACGTCCATGCAGCTTAAGAAAATCGTGTCCTAGCAGAATATCAGCACATAATGCGGGTAAAACCATAAGGTGTACATCAGGGAAAACCCGTCCCTTTAGCACGAGTTTCAATCGGCATTCCCCTTTCGTGCTGAGCCGCAGTCCCTGGGAAGCCATGAAGATCCGTCTCGTAGACCGCCCGATCCGCCATCCATGCCTGAGCACAAGTCGTTGGTCGATAAAACTATCCGTAGATCCGGTATCCACCAAGGCCTGAACACAATGGCCCTCAACCATAAGGGGAATAAGGGCTTGAGCCAGGCCAGACGAGGCAGCTGGGAGCGGGACTGAGCCCCCCGAATGGGTCGGTCCAGCCTCGCGGGTGGATCCTACACCAGCAGCAGTTTTGCAAGCGTGGCCGGAGGCTGTGTTGGCCATGGGGATCCCATTATCGTCATCAGAGGGCTTTCCCCAGCATTCTGGTGTTTCGCGATTCAAAATCCGACGAGAAAAGGCCTCCGTAGTATTTGACATTGCCTTTTGACACTCCTGGCAGATAAAGGCTTCCGTAGTATCCGAAATCGCCTTTTTACATTTTTGGTCGCTTTGACAAGAGGCTTCCGTAGTATTCGAAATTGCCTTTTTACATTTTTGGTCGCTTTGACAAAAGGCTTCCGTAGTATTCGAAAGTTGCCTTAACTCTTTTGACGGGGCGGGGGCCGCCGTTAGCTCGTGGGCGACTCGAGGAGTACGAGGGGCTTGGTGAAGTGTGGCCCGTGGTTTGGCCAAGGACGCGGCCTTTGTCCCCGATGGAGAATGAGACGGTGGTGGCTGTCCGGTGGCGCCAATCAAGGTTGTCTGAGCGCCCAGCGGGCCGCAGAGAGCGGCCCTCCCCTTCGAAGTTGGGTAAGGCGCTGGGCTCGTGGGTTCTGCTACGAGCCCGTTCAAGGTTGCTGCGCCCGCGCGGCCGCGGCTACGCGAGTCGAAGGGCCGCGAGCCGCGTGCCGTTTTCTTGCACACTATCGCGTAATGTCCCTTTAGCGAGCACAAATGGCAAATAGCGTCACGTGCCGGACACACGACTCGGGCATGACGAGGCCCTCCACAAAAAAAACATGCGGCCCCGCGCAAGGCCTTGGGTCTGCTGGTCGTAACGGCAGCTGTCAGGGTAGGGTCATCCTCCGGAGCATCCCGGAGTTCAGCAGGCGGATCCACGTCCTCGTCAGTGGTACTCTCCGGCCGGGCGTGTAGTGAGGTGCCCGCCAAAAGGCGCGTGCGATCATAGGCGTTCGATTGCATCCGCGCTTCGGTATACACCGTCGCTTGCTCAACCGCCGTAGCGAAGGTCAGGTCGGTCTTCTCCAAGAGTTTGAGACGTAGTTCCTGGGAGGAGACCCCTGCTATGAAGGCATCTAAAAGTCGATCATCCTTAGCCTGCTCGGGAGTCCGTGGCTCCTTGACGCTGTCCAGCATGAGCTGCCGGAGCTCCTGGGCGTAATGATCCATAGGCTCGTTGGGCTGCTGCCGTCGCGTTTGCAGCAAATAACGCGCGTACACAGGGCTTTTTTGTTTTATGTAAAGCCGCTTGAGCTCCGCGATGGTAAGATCATACGTCGTGCATTGAGCGACCGCGTGGTAGACCCGGTAGTCGATTTTTGAGTGTAATATCGCCAGCTTCGCGGCAGGCGTCGGAGCGGTCTCAGGCTCATCAAAGAGATGCTCCAGTTGTCGGAGCCAGTGCTTGAGTTGCAAGCCTCCGTCCGTGGCTTGTGGGTCGGCGCTGAAAATGGACACCGTCAACGTCTTTGTTGCCAGCCATGTCAGCAGATCTTAAATGCAATTAAGTGTTGTGGAAAACCATTCAGGTCCACACAACTTTAGTCCAACGGTTTGGTTTAATTGCATTTAGATCATCACATCATTCCTGTAAGTAGAAATACACAATAAGCATACGATGCGACATCTCATAAAGCCATTCATATCAGTCAATGCAAGCAAGCTAGATATTCTATAAAGGCGTACCATTAACGAGGCTACCGATGTAACATGTCACAAGGGAGAAGTCTCGGAGCACTGACACAGCAACGGGTCTTATAGTCACGCCCCTAGCGGTGACAACAATGACAGCGAGCAGCGAGCATCCCCACCCGGGTTCAGTACGGATACGATTTCACTACAGTATGTATGACCTACGGTGAGAAATTTGAAGTGGTGATATTTCCACAAAGTAGTGATATTTCTCTCTTCTGGAACACAATGTACACTTTAACAAAGATGGGACATATGGTAACCATATTTTGCCTTGCTGGGACACACTGTCAAGTTTTTGTGATGTAAATTCCAAGTGATCAATTTGAAGTTTGCTCCACACACACAGACACACAGACACACACACACACACACACACACACACACACACACACACACACACACACACACACACACACACACACACTTCTACTATATAAGAGAATCATTGGTCTGTGTCGCCATTTCCTCAGAGATGGCTGAACGGATCTTCATCAAACTTTCAGAGTTTCATCAGTGAATGCTTGGGAGTATTTTAGGCCAAAAAATTAATTATTGTTTGAAAAAAAAAATAGTTGATTGTTTTGGATTTTTAAAAAACGATCTCGAGTGCCGAAGCCTTTTTTATTCATGACAGTTATATACAATTGTGTACCGTGTACACACATCACACACACACACACATCTCTATGTAATTGTGTACCGTGTAGCGCCACCTGGTGTTGGTGGCAGAGGGTATTACAATTGCCTTTTTACCTGGGCAACACTGAGGTTAAAGCACTCTTTGCATGGGAAAACTTTTCCTCTTTCCCTCCCCCCCACTACCCCAAAACGGAGGAGCCTGTCAAAGCCACCTCCACCCCCCCCCCCTCCTCAAAAGATGTATATGTAGTATATCTTTCCCGTCCCTCTCCCCTCACCTCCCCTGCCCCCCCCCCTTACCTCCCCCCACTCCCTTCCTCACCCCTCACCCCTTCCTCACCTACTCCTACTAGTATATATACACACACACACACACCCACACACACACATATATATATATATATATATATATATTTAATTTCAAAACACAACTGGTCAAAAGTGTGCCTCACTGAACGGGTCGTCAGTCGAGGTCCTCAGCATCATCCCATTTTGGACCTTCAACCTCGATACGGTCACATAAGGTGGGCCAGCAGGGGCACATATGCCTCCACATGCAGCAGCTACACCTGGATGCGTACATGCCCCCACCTCAAGCCAGTGAGAACACAAACTACAACAACAAAACTGCGTCCACTCCCAGAATCCACAGCCCCTCATCCATTCACTCACACACCAAAAATAAACAAAAAAAACAAAACAAAACCGACCACCTACCCTTACAACATGCACCACTCAAACAAAAACACATTCATGCAAAACCACATCCACTCCTGCAACACACACACCCACTCCTGCAAAACACACACCCACTCCTGCAAAACACACACAAACACCATTCACACATCTCTATTTCTCTTCCACACTCAGTCACTACACCTTTATGCTGAAATGAACCACCACCACAACCTCAACCTACACCGTACGACATGCCTCCAAAAACTTCCTCCAAATCCAAAGTGAACCTTTCAAGGCAACCTGGGCCACTCTGTCACACACGCTCCTTCTTTCTGTCCCACACACTCCAAGTCGAGCAAGAAATGCAGAAAAGGAATTGCCAATATATCCTCTACACCCCACCTCAAATGGCTGACAAGAAACTCGGCAATCCTTCTCCCGGCACTCTGCCTCCAGCTCACTGTACTTTCCTCTCTTCCTCTCGTGCACCTCCTCCATGTTCACTTCCCAAGGTACAGACAATTCCCCGAAGATGACCTGTCTTGTTGCACTTGACCAGATGACAGTGTCAGCCCGCAACCTTGTCATGTGTATATGTGTGTATATATATATATATATATATATATATATATATATATATATATATATATATATATATATATATATATATACATGTATATATATATATATATATATATATATATATATATATATATATATATATATATATATATATATATACACATGTATATATATATATATATATATATATATATATATATATATATATATACACACATGTATATATATATATATATATATATATATATATATATATATATATATATATATATATATTGTTGCGGATATGGGATTTGCATCCATCCATATCCGCTTGTAAATATTCCCCTATTTCCTCAATACTTCCCAACTATCCCCAATCCCCCATTCCCTAGTCCCATTTTCTGTAAACAACACTCTGTAGACCCGACCTCCCCCTATTTCCCCCATTAAATGTCGCATCCAGGTCCACCGCATCTCACGTAGACAACTATAGGACATCTTGCTAGTTATTCTTAGTCTATGTCAGTTAAGGATTCGTTTCCATTAATTCTGACCCTTCGTTGCACCAGAATGTGATTGTATGGCACCGTTAGGAAGTTTAGGACCTCCCAATACCTCCCCGCAGCTCTTCCTCACGGTTCAGAAACAACAACAACAACAACAGCAACGGCGGCGGCGTGCACAGGGAGTGCGCGTCCTCACTCCGGCTTGGTTGGTAGGGGGTGTTGGGAGGGCATGAGGCCTTCCCAGCGAGCCGCCATCGAACATGTGCTCGACGGGGTTACCACATAGGGGCTCCCTGTCAGCTCCTCGTCAAGGGCGGAGCCCGGTAACCCCCGCACCCAATGGAAGCGGCGGACCGGTCCCATCTGGGGCGGAGCCAACCAGCCGAGGGCGTGTCACTCCCCGTTGAGCATGCGCAGCCGAGGGAGTGGTGACGTCAGATGCGCGCTGAGCTTGAAGGAAGAGAGACGTCCCTTCCGAGCGCTGTGACACCTCCCCGCATCTCTGGACTGGACCGTGCTTTATCCTGTCCCTGAGCCAAGGTGCACCTTGTGCTATCGACTGCCTGTCCCTTCCTGCCATCAATCCCTGTGTAAGTCAGCCTTGTTCCGTTTGTCTGTGGTCTGTCTGGGCTAAGATAAGATTGTATTTAAGTGCCCATCTCTTCTGTGTCTTTTACCTCACTCTACCTTGTAATCTACCCCTTTTCTCCACCACTAATTATACCCTCCTCCGGAGGTCTTGAGAACTGTACCCCTTGCGTCGTTTCATTTATCCCAGTCGTTGTGTCCTTTCCAATCATTGATTTAGCGTAGCGCGATTTGGCCAACGTTCGGGTGGAATCGGGTGAGTTGGGGAAGAATCGGGGGAACTGTTAGGTCGCGGCAATACCACCGCTCGGTAAATAACATCTAATCCGCGATCCGTAACAATTGGTGTCAGGAGTGGGATTCCACAGCAGTTGCACACCGACCAGGGACGAAATTTTGAGAGCAAATTGCTAAAAGATGTGTGCAGTCTCCTGTCAATTCGGAAAACAAGAACAACGCCTTTAAGACCTCAATCTGACGGGATGGTGGAAAGATTCAACCGAACTTTAATCCAACAACTGGCACTGTTCACCGCCACCCGTCAGGATGACTGGGACGAACATCTCCCTTATTTGCTCATGGCCTACCGAACCAGCCAGCACGGGGCCACCGCATGCAGTCCAGCGTTGCTTATGTATGGGCGGGAGTTACGGGCTCCCGCCGACTTGCTATGCGGTCCCGTGCCAGACACAGTGGTTAACCCGCCGAGGGAGGGGTACGCACGTCACCTAGAGGAAGGCATGGAGCTAGTCCATGCCTTCGCCCGCCGCCAACTCCATCTGGCGGGGGAAAAGATGAAGCGCAGGTACGACCACCGGAGCCAGGGGAGTCAGTACACTCCGGGGATGAAGATTTGGTTCTTCAATCCCCGGAGGAGCAAGGGTAGGTGCCCGAAACTCACCTCTCCCTGGCAAGGCCCGGGGGTCGTCCTGTCGCAAGTCTGTGACGTGGTAGTAAAAATCAAAATGGGGCCACGAGCCCTCCCTCGGATCGTCCACGCCGACCGGATAAGGCCTTACACCGGCGAGCAGGCGCCCCCGTGGATTGCCTCGGCTTTAGATGCCGAGGCGGGACCCAGTACCTCTGAATAAGGGGGGCTTATTAGTGCCAGAGGACTGGGCGATTGATGAGCAATGGGCCCGGTGTGTAAGGGTGGCATCCCTGCCACCCTTCCCATGAGGGGGGGCAAAGGAGCACTAGATTAGGGGGTGTATGGCAGTGAAAACTAGCCCGGGTGGGTTATTATATTGTGTGTAGGGATCTAGCGAAGATGACATTAGGTAACGTTAAGGTTAGTTAGTGACAAGGATACCTGTAGAGGGGACGCAGGTAGATTAGAGTGGATGATAATGACAAGGGAGCGCAATAGTTTAAAGGGACGACTGGGAAGCGCAAGTTTCAGAGGGGAGTAGTTAGATGAGATGATGCTGTGTGAGAACTGGACAGGTGTGTGGAGCAGTGTATGAGTAGTGAGTGTTGTGGATCAGCGCGAATGCGCTTGGGGGAGAGAAGGGTGCAGGCGGCACCAAGTATGAGAGCACAGGTGTGCAAGTACAGGTGTGTGGAATACATGGAGTATTGGAATGAGTGGTGTGGAGAGAGTTGGAGTAAGTGGTACGGAGTGGTGTGCATGGTGCGAAGGTGTGGATGGGGGAAGAGTGGACCCCTTTCACGAGTACCCGGGGCGGGTAGTGTAAGTGTTAGGTAGAGGGTATAGGTAAATTGTGGTTGGATAGTGGCATTTGTGGTGCGGTTGCAGAATGGTATTGTGGATGGGTGCATTGGTGTGGTGAAATTGGCTGGTCGTGTGGCCTGTTAGTATGAGTGTGAATGGTTGGGCACTCCGCCACTGTTAGATGTCGGCCAGGTGAGGCCGCAGGTGGGCTCTGGGAGCCGTTAGTGTCAGTGGGTGCCTGAGGATCCCGGGTGTGGATCGGGCAGCCCGTGCCAGAGAGGGCACTGAGGGGTGAGAGTGCGAGAGGGCCTTCCCCAGTTAGTTAGGTTAGGGGGAGGAGCAGGTGAGCTCGGTAGGCAACAACAGTGGTGGAGGTGTGCAGGTGGGCGGACCAGCTGGGAGCGTCACACGACCCAGCCACCGAAATTGTGAGGGGGCACCGAGTGATGAATCGGGGGAGTGAGACCCCAACTTGAGAAGCACCACAGTTTGGTCAATGGGAATTGGTTTTTAGAACCCATAGTGTAAGTTGGCCAATGGATTGGCAGGGAAAGACCCCGGGTAATGTAAAGTTGTTAAAGTCATTTAGGAAATAGTTAGGATTGATGAACCTGTCGCACCATACGCAGCCACTTACCTGAGGTGATGATGATGACTCCACACCTGTGTTCCTTTGTTCTGTGTTGCAGGAAAGGAGAATTGCTGTGTGGATTTGTGAGACGCATCACGACGTGGATGAGACATTGGGGTGATTCCATCTCTCCCTCCTTAGGAGGGACTGATGATGAATTGGTGATGGCAAATTTTGATGTTGAGTTGGAGATGGCAAATTTTGATGAGAGTTGGAAATGGCAAATTTGATTGGTTAGGAGGGAGAGAAGACGAATTTGGTTGATGGGAGGAACGGGGAAGACAGTAGGGACGTTTGTTGATGTGTAAAGTAGATGTTTATGGGTAGTGTTGTGTTTTGTGGATACAGTAAGGGGTAAGGGAGGGGCAATGTAGGTTACCTGGTGGGGGGGGGGGCGTACGGTAGGAACGTACCTGTCTCACCTGGTTCCCATGTGCCCCCAGTGTGCATTACCTTGAATTGCGTGCACTTTTGCGCCCTTACCACCTTACTCACTTGTCTTCTTTTGTCTCCCACCTCCGAGGATCTGGCTTTGGGGCAGAGAGAGAGGAGAGAGAGGTGCTGGCTCCGCAGTTGTGGGCCTGTACTTCCGCTGCTTGCTGCCTGGATCGATACACCATATGGACCGCAATTTTTGTGGCCGCCCACAATGGACCGCAGTTCTTTGGCGGTCAAGCACCACCCGTGGATGGACCTCTGGGTCAACGTGGCACCTATGCCATACAGGTGAACCACTTTTAGTTGGCCCCCCTGACGGCCACAATTTAGAAATGGACGCGGTTGGCGCCTTTCTTTATTTCTAAAGAAGCCAGAAGGCCAAGTGCACTCCAAGAAGGCAAGACCAGCGGCAGAACATCGGCCGGCTGCGACACCACCGGTGACCATGGACACTTAATTGTGCATTGTTACTGAACACTTTATTGGTGCACCGGATGGTGCTGACTGTGCGTATGGGGTGGTGCTTTTGGCGCTTGGACGGGGTGCTCTGCACATTATTAAAGGCCGTAGGGCCACAGGGCACTCGTGGGTTGGTGTATCGAGGCTGGCATGCGTGCTCTCTCTCTATGCATAACATCTGCATGTGTTCCTCAAAGAACAGGTCCTGGATCGTAGTGTAAATATCAGTCTTGTATAAATGATGCTCCCTACCGGCTGTATGTTTAGTTTGAGGATGCTTTCCGCGATTCGGTTATCCTGTGGGTGTGTTTCTGTTAGGAGAAGGGTGCAACGTCGCAGGGGGACATATTTACTCATTTGTGAACATCTGTAAAACTGTCACACTCAGGGTTGAGTTAATAGTAGAGGGAACTACATCTGAGTGCCACACTAAAGTAGGTAAAAATTTATCGGGTCGGGACGCCCCGAGGTAGAGAAGGGTGCAATGTTGCGGATATGGGATTTGCATCCATCCATATCCGCTTGTAAATATTCCCCTATTTCCTCAATACTTCCCAACTATCCCCAATCCCCCATTCCCTAGTCCCATTTTCTGTAAACAACACTCTGTAGACCCGACCTCCCCCTATTTCCCCCCATTAAATGTCGCATCCAGGTCCACCGCATCTCACGTAGACAACTATAGGACATCTTGCTAGTTATTCTTAGTCTATGTCAGTTAAGGATTCGTTTCCATTAATTCTGACCCTTCGTTGCACCAGAATGTGATTGTATGGCACCGTTAGGAAGTTTAGGACCTCCCAATACCTCCCCGCAGCTCTTCCTCACGGTTCAGAAACAACAACAACAACAACAGCAACGGCGGCGGCGTGCACAGGGAGTGTGCGTCCTCACTCCGGCTTGGTTGGTAGGGGGTGTTGGGAGGGCACGAGGCCTTCCCCACGAGCCGCCATCAAACATGTGCTCGACGGGGTTACCAAATAGGGGCTCCCTGTCAGCTCCTCGTCAAGGGCGGAGCCCGGTAACCCCCGCACCCAATGGAAGCGGCGGACCGGTCCCATCTGGGGCGGAGCCAACCAGCCGAGGGCGTGTCACTCCCCGTTGAGCATGCGCAGCCGAGGGAGTGGTGACGTCAGATGCGCGCTGAGCTTGAAGCAAGAGAGACGTCCCTTCCGAGCGCTGTGACACCTCCCCGCATCTCTGGACTGGACCGTGCTTTATCCTGTCCCTGAGCCAAGGTGCACCTTGTGCTATCGACTGCCTGTCCCTTCCTGCCATCAATCCCTGTGTAAGTCAGCCTTGTTCCGTTTGTCTGTGGTCTGTCTGGGCTAAGATAAGATTGTATTTAAGTGCCCATCTCTTCTGTGTCTTTTACCTCACTCTACCTTGTAATCTACCCCTTTTCTCCACCACTAATTATACCCTCCTCCGGAGGTCTTGAGAACTGTACCCCTTGCGTCGTTTCATTTATCCCAGTCGTTGTGTCCTTTCCAATCATTGATTTAGCGTAGCGCGATTTGGCCAACGTTCGGGTGGAATCGGGTGAGTTGGGGAAGAATCGGGGGAACTGTTAGGTCGCGGCAATACCACCGCTCGGTAAATAACATCTAATCCGCGATCCGTAACAATATATATATATATATATATATATATATATATATATATATATATATATATATATATATATATATATATATATATATAATATATATTATATATATATATATATATATATATATATATATATATATATATATATATATATATCCATATACGCATTAGCTCCGTTATATTAAGAGGTTCAAGCAAGAAAAGGAAAAGCACAGCCAACCAACATTTTGACATTTTGTATTATGTAACATCCACAATTATTTGGAAATGAATCCGAGGGGTTAACCTTGCTTAGTGTATTTCACAGCTATCTCCTTAATGAATTGAATAGAATGAGCACAACGTACAACATAAATGAAATGTGAAAATTAGATATGCATCGCTATTTGTAATAGATAGATGAAGTCCACCTCTCCTCATGTGTGTATTTAAAAATCACCATTCCTTTGAGCCTCTGTTTAATGTTTGTAAATCCATCTCTTTTATAGTTTTGCTGGGACTTTAGGTGCTAGCTCGGTGGGAAATGTCTCCACATTCGAACGTCCCTCTCCAGCATTCTGCAACAAGGGGTAGGGCGGGGTGTGATTCTCCACCAATCAAACAGGACCCTCGGCCAATGGTAAGTCAGAGGGGTGCGCATGTCATCGCTGACGCATGGGCTGAGGAAATAAAAGGTGGGGTGACAGCGAAAGCGGGGGATTCACCGGAATCGGCTTACCAGAAGCTGCCTTTCTTTGCTAGTACGGCCCGTGCCAGAGCCATGCTATTTCCTCTCTGAACCCCAGAGCGACAGGATGTGGTGCCACGTTTGTTTCACTGTCCAAGAAAGCTGGGACTGGGCCTAGATCCTCTTGGAATATTCTGCCAGGTTTCCCAGTATTTCTTTCTGTCCTGTAAATTCCCTCTGTCTGCTCTATCATGGTGCGATTGCTTGAGCCCTAAGGCATAAATAATTAAATTCATCATTTGGTCCATGGGCCATGGAATATTGGTATAAATAATCCATCACACAGAATATCGGTAAGGGTAATGACCTGTAAGTGTAAGGAGTTTTTATTTGCATTCTAATTGTTATTTCTTGCTTATATGTACATTCTTTCCCTATGACCATTGCTTGCTCATTAATTAAATATACCTGGTCTCAGGGTAAATTTGGGTGGTGGTGATCAAACATTGGTAATTAAAGAAAGCTTGTTGAGGGTTAATTGTCTGCGGCAATTACAGCTGCAAATCCTGACCTTGCCACATGTCTTCAGCTCTGCTCGGCCGCAATCAGAGGTGGACGTGTGGTACCAATTAGCTTCGTGCCTGCCTGATTTGACGGTCCCACCTGTATGGTATTGGGGTGAAAAAAAACCCCGTAGTCCAACCCGGGATAGCCGACCCAACTGATCGTTATGGGCGCAATGAAGCGGCCTGCCAAATTCGTACTGGGAAACTGCCACGAACCGCGCGGCTTCAACAACAGGTAATCCCACCTGCATTAATGTAATATAAAAATAAATAAATATATACTTTTGGGGTTTTCCCCCTCTTCCTCACTGTTTATATCTCGTCCTTTTAAAAAATGAGGACACTGTCCAGTGTCCATACTGATGGACAACCCCTTCTGGCAGACTCTAATTTGTATTGACAAAGACTGTCCATCGGCTTCTGATTTTATCTTGTGATCTTGTCACCATCTATCTTAGCGCCATCATTTCCATCCCAAGTCTTGTGTATTTCTTCTGCACAATTGAGCATTTCACCTTTCAATCTGAGTTGTTGGAACGATCACTGTCTGGCCCATAAGGCCATAGTTTATCACTTTATTAAGCAGCATTGACTCACTGCCAATGATCATTCTCTCTGCAAACCTCCCCCTGAATTGATGATTAATTTAGGATGAGGTTTACTCCTGATTAAGTCAATTATTCATCCTTCCCTGTGAGTGCTTAATCCATTCATTATGCTAATGATTTGCAGAGGCTATAAACACTTATCTTTGCTAGCCTTTCTTCTTTTATTCTTGCTTCTGTCTTTATTTTTGGAATTTCTTCATATATATACCTTTTACCTTGTTTGTTTTTATCTTTGCCAGTCCTTTGTGGGTGTGTTTTTTGGCACCTTTGGCCTATCACGGTTTAAGCATTTCGCTTTAAGCCAGGGTTTTCATTTTTATAATATAATAACATTCATGTTTGACCATTTTGTGTGGTTGATGGAAGCTGTTACGGTGGAAAATGGCGCTTTCCAGAATGTGTTGTGAACCCATGTGACCATTACACAACACCTCCTTAAATTGGGCGATAGTCCAGCAAAAATATTCAGTATCGACCTTTCTCTCCATTACGCGGCAGGCCAACACATGTGAGAAACAATATGTAACAAGAAAGAGCAATTAGAGATTGCACAATCTCGCCAGGACGTGTTTTTAGTGGTTTTGAAGGCTTTTGTGTTAAACAAGTATGGCGGTTGAACCACGTGAACGATGACGTCATCATTTTTTTTTTCTCCACCAATGTATCCCGAGATGACTCAATAAATTTCATCTTGATCGGATGAAGTTTTGTACTTGTCGAATTATGACGTGATAATGGAGGCACCGATGGCATCATCATTAACATATGTTATTCCACATGGAGAGTTCTTTACAATGAGCCATGTCTCAATTTTTTCTATACAGCATTTTCGGGGATATAGAGGTGCAAAGTTTTACGGTTTTTCCAAGATGGCACCCGTACCACCTGACCTATGACATCATAATTATGACGTCACAATTATCATTAGAAATTCTACAGGAGGAGGTGCACCAATGGTGAAAATTTCCTGCCAATCGGACCAACAGTTGCAGAGAAAAGCACATTTATTCGGTACAGACAAACAAACAGACAAACAAACAAACAAACAGACAAACAAACAAACAGACAAACAAACAAACAGACAGACAAACGGACCCAAATTCAATACCCTCTCCTCTGGCGAGGGTAATAAACACTTGGTGAACTCGAACGACACTCGATAGAGCGCGTACCTCCGCCAGGCTGAACAGTTTATGTTTTATATCCTGCTGATAGGCCGGATCTGCATCCGGAACTCCATCACCTAACCTCAGTCAACTTTCGACAGGGGAATTAATGGAATGAGCTAGTTAAGAAACAGGTGTACTTTTCGACTATATCAGCTCATGTGATCGAAAACAAGCATAGAAATGTCAGTTTCATTCTGAGAGCTGATTGCTATGGTAACAGGTAAATTAAAAAATTAAGAGGGACATTTAAAGTTGATCTGGACCTTTATTGTTGAAGAAGCAAAAATAATAGTTGGATGTTGATATTTTGTGCAATGATATTGTTATGAATTCTGGAGTAGAGTGATATATAGATCAGGTAGATCTCTGCAAGTATCATGCTCGGACTGTCGTGAAGAAGAGGACCATTTCGATGTACATAAGTAGAGGACCTGTTTAGCCCGGATGTTGGATTAAATTTGTATATTTGTGGTCATACGAGGATGGCCTTGTGCTAATTATCGTAGGGATTATGTTAATTTCCCTGTGTGTGAGACCTTATGATTTATCCTTCGTCCCGTATGGCAACGCACATAGACACTAGGCAGGCCCAAAAGCACCATCCCACACACACTACCTAAATCCCCCTCCACCCCCCGCCCACAATAAAACTCACCGTAAGTGCAGGCAGGAAGCGCCCACGCATTGCGCCAACATGGCGATAAAACATCGTTCAGGCCGAGAGCCACGCCCAAAAGGACCCGCTATTGGGTGGGAGTTGACCAATGAAAGGCCAGAGTAAGGAAGGACTTGCGATTGGCCAGGGGCGGAGCAAGGAGTGACCCGCTGATTGGTAGAAGGAAGCGACAGACTGATTGGCCACCGACCGATGGCATGAGGAGGAGAGCGCGAAGCGCTCGGCCAATGATGAAGGACTGACGTGGGAAGAACATTCTAGAGGTCGAGAGGCGACGGACTGATTGGAAGGGAGGACCGATGACGTCAGGAGACAGGACGTAAAAACCACGACTGGCCGGCATTTTGCCCCTCTCGTTTTTGGATCTCTTCGCGCCCAGACCTCGTTCTTCTGATTGACCCTGGACTCTTGCTGGTTGGACGACGACGGATGGTGGAGAGATAGATGGTGGAGCACTGACGCTTCTCCTCCCCTGCGTTCATGTGCGAGCAACGAGCGTACAAGTGAGGCTTGCCGCTGCAGTGTACGCTGTCCTAGCTGCGCGGAACAAGAAGTTCGAGCCAACGACCGGCGGCCTTCTTCCCGCCAAGCACGCAGCCGCGTCCGGATGGTGAGTTTGGGGCCGACACTGTTCCTGACAGGATACTTCAACCCATTTGAGCTAAGTGCACTAAATAAAATCACACACCATTCCTTTCCACGTTATTTTATCCCTTCGTCCATGTTTAAGTCTGGTGTGAGGGATCCCAATTTAGGCCATTTATTTACCGTCGTGTTCTTGTTCTCGGGTTCTGTTAAATAAACCTGTTATTTTTGTACATTGTAAATCCGGTTTTCGTTTGAGTTACTTTTTGCAGGATTGAAGGCTGCGCGGCTTATCGCGTCAGGTAAAATCTTCCAGCTTCTTCTTCCTTTCTCTTCCTCCCAAGCGTAGATACAAAATCCGCTATTGAACAACGCCTCAAAGTAATGCTCGATTGCTATCCGTGATTTCCCAGTCTTCACCGAGGAGAATCACACGACAATATTGTCTACGCTGAGTAGATTTCCTGGGAGCAGCACCAGTGCTGGTCGAAAGTTTCTGGGTAAAACCAAGATGGTGGTCAACATTGTCACGTGTGCTGTGGAACAGAGATGCATCATGAATCCCCTTGTGAAGGAAAACATCAGACCAACTGATGTCTGATATTCACAGGATCTGATATTCACAGTATCTGCTGTTCACATGATCTGATATTCACAGGATATGATATTCACAGGATCTGATATTCACAGGATCTGCTATTCACAGGATCTGATATTCACAGGATCTGATATTCACAGGGTCTGATATTCACAGGACATGATATTCACAGGATCTGATATTCACAGGGTCTGATATTCACAGAATATGATATTCACAGGATTTGATATTCACAGGATCTGATATTCACAGGATCTGATATTCACAGGATCTGATATTCACATGATCTGCTATTCACATGATCTGATATTCACATGATCTGATATTCACATGATCTGATATTTACAGGATCTGATATTCACCGGGTCTGATATTCACAGGATCTGATATTCACAGGATCTGATATTCACAGGATCTGATATTCACATGATCTGATATTCACAGGATCTGATATCCACAGGATCTGATATTCACATGATCTGATATTCACAGGATCTGATATTCACAGGATCTGATATTCACATGATCTGATATCCACAGGATCTGATATTCACAGGATCTGATATTCACATGATCTGATATCCACAGGATCTGATATCCACAGGATCTGATATTCACATGATCTGATATTCACAGGATCTGATATTCACAGGATCTGATATTCACAGGATCTGATATTCACTGGATCTGATATTCACAGGATCTGATATTCACAGGATCTGATATTCATAGGATCTGATATCCACAATATCTGATATTTACAGGATCTGATATTCACAGGATCTGATATTCGCAGGATCTGATATTCACAGGATCTGATATCCACAGGATCTGATATTCACAGGATCTAATATTCACAGGATCTGATATTCACAGGATCTGATATTCACATGATCTGATATTCACAGGATCTGATATCCACAGGATCTGATATCCACATGATCTGATATTCAGAGGATCTGATATTCACAGGATCTGATATCCACAGGATCTGATATCCACAGGATCTGATATTCACAGGATCTGATATTCACAGGATCTGATATTCACAGGATCTGATATTCACAGGATCTGATATTCACAGGATCTGATATTCACAGGATCTGATATTCATAGGATCTGATATCCACAATATCTGATATTCACAGGATCTGCTATTCACAGGATCTGATATTCAGAGGACCTGATATTCACAGGGTCTGCTATTCACATGATCTGATATTTACAGGATCTGATAGTCACAGGATCTGATATTCACAGGATCTGATATTCACAGGGTCTGATATTCACAGGATCTGATATTCACAGGACCTGATATTCACATGATCTGCTATTCACATGATCTGATATTCACATGATCTGCTATTCATATGATCTGATATTCACATGATCTGCTATTCACATGATCTGATATTCACATGATCTGATATTCACATGATCTGATATTCACATGATCTGCTATTCACATGATCTGCTATTCACATGATCTGATATTCACAGGGTCTGATATTCACAGGATCTGATATTCACAGGACCTGATATCCAAATGATCTGCTATTCACATGATCTGATATTCACAGGATCTGATATTCACATGATCTGATATTCACATGATCTGATATTCACAGGATCTGATATTCACATGATCTGATATTCACAGGGTCTGCTATTCACATGATCTGATATTTACAGGATCTGATATTTACAGGATCTGATATTCACAGGATCTGATATTCGCAGGGTCTGATATTCACAGGATCTGATATTCACAGGACCTGATATTCACATGATCTGCTATTCACATGATCTGCTATTCACATGATCTGCTATTCACATGATCTGATATTCACAGGGTCTGATATTCACAGGATCTGATATTCACAGGACCTGATATTCACATGATCTGCTATTCACATGATCTGCTATTCACAGGACCTGATATTCACATGATCTGCTATTCACATGATCTGCTATTCACATGATGTGATATTCACAGGACCTGATATTGACATGATCTGCTATTCACAGGGTCTGATATTCAAAGGATCTGATATTCACTGGGTCTGATATTCACCGGGTCTGATATTCGCCGGGTCTGATATTCACAGGATCTGATATTCACAGGATCTGATATTCACAGGATCTGATATTCACAGGATCTGATATTAACAGGACCTTGTAGCGGTTACCGCTGGATGCACACAATCGCCTTGCACCGGCCAGAACACGGCCAGACGCGCCTCTCCCGGGCATGCCCGGACTCACTGTTCCCGGGCACGCCCGAACCTCCCGGGCACGCCCGGTCTCGTCTTTCCAGGGCTCGCCCAGAGCGTCCGGGCATGCCCGCTATCGCCTTTTCAGGGCTCGCCCAGAGCGTCCGGGCATGCCCGCTATCGCCTTTCCAGGGCTTGCCCAGAGCGCCCGGGCACGCCCAGCCTCGACTTGCCAGGCCGCAGCCAAACACGCCCGGGCAGGTCCAGACTCGCCTTTCCAAGGCTCGCCCTTGACACCCGGGCATGCCCGGTATAGCTTTTGCCGGGCAAACTTCCCGACATAAATGTGTATATATATTGCTGCCCGATAAACGGGCTTGTCAGAATACCTGAGCTGTTTTGTTTCAATAAAGCAACTCGGACGAATTCCGTCTTTGGTCGCGTCAATTCTTTCGACTCGCGTTGGAGCGCAGTTCCTTCAACCTGATATTCACAGCAAAATGAGTAGTAAAGGACAATTTAACGTCATCAAAAGGTAACTCGCGTGACCATCGCAACTCATTGAATGCTACTGGAGGGAGAGAAATGACTTGTTGATGGACATTGTGAAATGTGATGAGACCTGGGTCCATCATTTCACATCCAAGCCATAGCCAGACAGCAAGCAGTGGAGACATTCCTGGTCTCCATCACCAAAAACATTTTTGAAGTTCAGCCATCAGCTAGAAAGCGTAAGGTTATACCAGGTATCCTTTTGGGACTTTAATGTTTTAGTCCAAGTGGAATTCCAGGTGTGAACCTTGATCTCCCATCTCCAAGGTGCCACCTGCTGGTATGGAATAATCAAAAGTGGAAATTTCTCCAAGAGAGAGATCTCAGTGTCGTTTATTTCGGCCTGTTCGAAAAGTACTGAGTGCAACCCACTCATAACATCTATCCATCATCGAACTTTTTGAAATATCGTGGTATATATCGTTTTTGGTCCTATCACTGGGGTGAAGAATCTCTTTTTAAAAAATTCTGATCTGGATCGCGATCTTCACCAAAATCGAATCATTTCATCCTTGTTACACACCCAACCTGTTCACCAAGTTTCGTCCAAATCTGTCCACTACTTTTTGAGATATCCTGCTCACAAACAAACAGACAGGGGTTAAAACATAATCCTCCGTCCATCTTTGATAGCGGAGTTAATTAATGTTAAATCCAAATTCAAAAGCATGTCTGATTGCCTTCTCGATAGACTGAACACATGCATGTTCATCACGGATTCTCGACGTGCTATTGCACAAAAGTATACACACAATTAGGGACTTTCACACAGTAAAACGCCTTTTGGCCAATCATGCCAGTGCTACATCAACATCACGTCTATCCTATCATTGTCGGAGATGTCAACAAACCGCATGGCCTCCAAGTGCGAATGGGTTTGTGGTTTATCTCGATCTTCCCTTACTTGCTGTAGAGATTTATCATTATGTCCAAGCATTCGGAAACCTAGCTTGCCCCAGGGAAATGAACCCACTATCTCCATATTCTGGATAGCACCAAACCCATGCTTTAGTCAGTTAATGAAACAGCTATTGTACGTGGCATATGTAGAGCGTCACATCTCTGATGATGAAAACAGTTCAAAAGACAGTTGGAAAAAACAACCTACTGATAGTTATAATATATATGTATATATTAGGGTGGTCCAAAAAAATTAAAGTTGAAAATATCTTTCTCCACAAGGCTATCCGTGTTCCATATCAAGATGAAAGAACTCATGCCAAAAATTTGACATATTGTACAATATTTAGAGGTCGCAACCAGTCCCTATATTTTAAGGATTTGAAACAAAAATACAATATCAATGTTTATTTCAAAAACACAAAGTCAAGTACACAGCACACATGTTATACAAATATAAATTACCGGCTGAATGCACCCGGCGTTGCCCGGGTTCTTTTTGAATGAATTTAATCTTCTGTACATAGGTCTGACACGAGCCCAGTATCAGTTAGTGCTCAACGATTCTTTGTTCTTTCTTCTGTCGGGCCCCGCGAGAGAATTTTGAAAACATGTTTTGCAATCAGTCAGATATTCCTATTAAGTGCATGAGTTGTACTTCAAGAGAATTTTGAAAGAGGAAGAAGATTTATTGCGAAATGGCCCCAGCCCGGCCGTGGCGGCCTCGACCGGCCTCGCCACCTAGCCTATAACCTTCCCGGGGCCCGTCCCGACATTTTTTGTTTCAGAGGTTTCCTCCTATCTTTCACCGTTCAGGAGATTAGTGCGTGCAGACAAACAAACAAACAAACAAAAACGTTCTTTTATGTATATAATAATAATAATCATAACTAGCCAAAAGCACACGGCGTTGCCCGGGTTCTTTTTGAATGAATTTACTACTATAATTCAGCTTTTACTCGCGGCCGTAGAAGATTGACTACTGTAATTCAGCTTTTACTCGCAGCCGTAGAAGATTGACTACTATAATTCAGCTCAGCTTTTAATTGCGAAAAAGGCCCAGCCTGGCCGATGCGGCCTCGAAAGGCCTCGCCACCTGGCCTATGACCTTCCTGGGGCCCGTCCCGACATTTTTCGTTCTTTTTGAATAAATTTACTACTATAATTCAGCTTTTACTCGCGGCCGTAGAAGATTGACTACTATAATTCAGCTCAGCTTTTAATTGCGAAATGGGCCCAGCCCGGCCGAAGCAGCCTCGACCGGCCTCACCACCGAGCCTACAACCTTCCCGGGGCCCGTCCCGACATTTTTGGTTCTTTTTGAATAAATTTACTACTATAATTCAGCTTTTACTCGCGGCCGTAGAAGATTGACTACTATAATTCAGCTCAGCTTTTAATTGCGAAATGGGCCCAGCCCGGCCAAAGCGGCCTCGACCGGCCTCGCCACCTAGCCTATAACCTTCCCGGGGCCCGTCCCGACATTTTTTGTATCAGAGGTTTCCTCCTATCTTTCACCATTCAGGAGATTAGGCCGAAAAAAATATATTGCTGGTCTCTGGTCAGACCAAAGTTCCAGAATTGATGCGGTGATGCGGTTTTTTTTTCTTTTTTCTTTTTTTTTTAAAGCATGGATTGCACATATAAAGGTGTTGTTTTTTGTGTCCTCGTGCCTTGCGGTTCTCCTCATCTGCCGTGGCGCCGGCCAGAGAGAAATTAAAGACAGCCAATGGGACTGGTCGGCCTTTTTGTAAATAATGAACACAAGCTTTAGTTATTTTAAAATGTATTTATTCTGAAAATCATTAAGTTCTTCAAGCATATTATAGACTGCCATTTCGTTTTCGAGATCGCCTCGCCGTACCCTCAAACATTCCAATGCGTCGATCGCGTCAACACTGCGCATGCGCAAGTGGTCTAACAGGCCGATGGTCTCCCACGATCTCTTCTCCCAGTCCACCAGATTATCACAGACACTTACAACTTCATGACAAACGAGATAGGATCCAGGCCTAACTAACGAGACCACCCGCAGCTCTCTAGGCCTTCTGGTTGCTTCACAAAAACCCGACAAAGAACGTCTTCGTTTCAAAAAATGACAATATTAATATCCAGCCGATTGGATTAATGACGTCACGGCACACAAAACTACTCATATCTTTGGAACGGCTGGTTGGATTTGAACAAACTAAACGTAGTTTTGTAGGGCAGAACCGTGCGAGAACGTCGATAATTGGAAAGAAAAAAAAATTGTTGACGCGCAGGGTCAAAATCGATGCGCGCGCTGACCAGAGACCGGAAATGTATTTTTCTCGGCCTTAGCTTGCACAGACAAGCAAACAAACAAACAAACTAAAAATACATATGGATAACGTGCATGTAATAGCAGTTAATACGACTGAACAAAATCGTTTCATATAAACAAACAACGTCACACCAGTTACTCTTTCTTTATGAAAGACAACTTTGTCAGAACTGGAAATCTTTTCGGTGGCTGGCGACAAGTCGTAGTAGGTATTGTTTTTGGCTCTTTACGTTTACGTAAAATTTACATAAAATCAGTGAAATTATTGAATTTAGAGATCTTTACTTTGAGGTTGCGACCTTTAAATATTGGCCGATCTTCCGGATTTTTTGCATTTAGGCTTCTTTTGTGATATCGAACAGAAAGAGCCTTGTGGAGAATAGGAATTCAAACGTTTTTTTTTTTAGTTCACTTTTGGACCACCCTTATATATATATATATATATATATATATATATATATATATATATATATATATATATATATATATATATATATATAAATATATATATAAATATATATATAAATATATATATATATATATATATATATATATATATATATATATATATATAAATATATATATAAATATATATATATATATATATAAATATATATATAAATATATATATATATATATATATATATATATATATATATATATATATATATATATATATATATATATATATATATATATATATATATATATATATATATATATATATATATATATATATATATATATATATATATATATATATATATATATATATATATATATATATATATATATATATATATATATATATATATACACACATACATATACACATACATACATACATATATATATATATATATACACACATACATATACACATACATACATGCATATATATATATATATATATATATATATATATATATATATATATATATATATATATATATATATATATATACACTGTACATTTACATCCAACACAATCACCATTGTACCATACATGAGGTGTACCATACTCTGCCATTGTCTTCCCAGCCGTCATTCCGGGCAGGAATTTGGAATTTGGTTATGGTGGCTGGGATGTAGGGCGGGCCATACTTTTTTTTTTTTGGAAATCAATCGAGAGGGGTGTTCATATTACGTATTTTGGTGTGTAGAACACAAATCTGATGTTTTTTAAAAATTCTGATAACCCTAACCTACATCAATTTGCAGTTGATTATTATTAAATTTTTGATTATTTTGCTATTCTTCTGGAAAAAAGAGAAGTTTTTTATTTTGAAGTTCGGGCTTTTATTTTGGTAACTTCCTGTTGGGACGGCAGTTGTAGCCATCTTGTTGCTGAAAGCTCGATGTTGAGGAGGTTGGCAATCCTTATCCATCCGTCTTCTCTTCTCTTCTTATGGCATTGCCAGTAAGTACGTTTTTGATAAGGAACCTGAGGAACAAATAGATAATAATTTTAGATGTAAATTACCTTGTTTTATATTATATTTGTTAATTGATTTGTGTACTTACCTATTGCCAGCCTGAGTTACATGTGAAGGAAAATAGTGACCTGTGAAGTGAATATTTTGATGGTTTTCTGTAATACCTGTGTAATACCTTAATATCTGTCTGTAGTGGATACTTACCTGTGTATTATTGTTTTTATTTCAGTGTGAACTACTAAAAATGGCTCAAGTCAGAACAAGGATGAAATCAAGTTCTCATTTAAGTAATCTTGTTGGCACTGGGCAGGAGCTGTTGGTGTCTGAACTGCCAACTGTGAGGGATATCCTGAGGTATGGCACCTACTTGAGGGAGCAAAGTGAAGATGACAGGAGGAACTACCCAGTGGACCAGCTCGTGTCTGACATCTACCCTGGTCTGATTTGTCAGTGGAGCAAAGCTAATGCTCTTTTCAAGCCTCCTGTTATCAATGAAAAGGTGACCATCATGTCCAAGCTCAAGGAGGTCTGGAATCAGGCAGTGAAGTTTTCTCTTGGGAAGGGCAAACTTGATGCCAAAGAGAGGTTCATTGTCAAGTTAGACAAGTTATTTCATATTTTGACTTGGAAGTGTCAGATTACCAGTTGTGAGGGGGAAGGCTGTGAGGCCGGTGAGGGCTGTGTGATCCAAGCCCACATTAACTGTTCCTGCAGCAGAGAGAAAATGATTCCTGTGAAAGATCTTGCCTACATTAAGGGACAGAAAGAGAAGGTTGGAAGTAAAGGACCCCACCAAATGGGGAGCCCTGATCTGCCAGAGCACAAGAGACAGGTGAGGACATTGGAAAGGCAGGAAAATAAAAAGAATGCAGAGAAAAGGAGAAGGAGCCAGGAGGAAAATGCTGCAGCAGCAGAGAAGGCAGCCAGGAAGGATGTTGAGAGATTTTTGTCAGATGGTGATGAGGATCTGGAATTGGAGAGAAGTGGTGCTGAAGATGAAGATGAAGTGGTGCTGAAGATGTCACTGAAGTTGAGCTCTTCCCTGAAACTGACACTGAGCCTGCAGCTTCAGCAAAGGTCCAGAAAAACTATGATGAGATTCCAAACATTGCCCTTGCTAGTGTAAGGTATGGCATAGGGCTGAGGCCAACTGCAGCGATAGCAACTGCAGCTCTGATTGATGCAGGAATCATCACAGAAGACAATACAAGTAAAGTGATTGATAAGAACAAGGTCAATAGAGCACAGGAGAAGTTGATGACAGAGCTGGGGGAAGAGTTTGATGAGAAGTGCAGGGAGTAGGGGGGGGATCTCCTGCATCCTCTTTGATGGGTGGATTGACCTGACCAATGTGATGATGGAAGCTGAGGGCAATGACCAATCTTTTCCTGCAAAGATCAAGGAAGAACACTATACTGTTGTTAGTGAGCCTGGTAGCTACTATCTGCTCCACTTTACCCCAGAAAAAGCAACTAAAGAGGAGTCACATGTGGAGCAGATTGCTGAGGTCCTGTTTGCCTGGCTGAAAGAGAGGGGTTTTGATAAGACCTTGTGGGCCATTGGAGGAGACTCAACAAATGTCAACACTGGTGTGAAAGCTGGAGTAATGCGGAAGCTGGAGCTGCACCTGGGGAGAAAGCTGGTCTGGTTCGTGTGCAACCTGCACACTGGTGAACTTCCCCTGCGCCATCTCATTGTTCACCTTGATGGCCCTACTCTGTCAGACAACACATTTTCCAGGCCAATAGGAAAGCTCCTTGCTTCTGCTATAGACTTGGATATCAATCCAAACTTCACCCGGATCTTTGTTGGCCCTCCACTGATGAAGCTGTCTGACAAGGCCATTGAAGATCTCTCAACTGATCAACACTATGGCTATAAAATTGTCTGTGCAATCAGGGATGGAGTGCTTCCTGCAAGGCTGGCTCTAGTGGAGATTGGACCAGTAAACCACAGCCGCTGGCTCACCACAGCGAACAGACTTCTCAGGCTCTGGGTGTCAAAGCATGGACTGACAGGAAAGAACCAGAAGAATCTGCAATTCATTGTGGAATTCATCATTGGAGTGTATTATCCATGTTGGTTCAACGTGAAAGTCAAGCACTCCTGGATCGAAGGACCTAGGCACATCTTGTTTCAGCTGGACTGCCTCAAGTCCCAGAGGAAGGAGGTGCTGGACCTTGTGATGCCGACTATGAGAAGATCTGCTTGGTATGCCCACAGTGAAGCCATCCTCCAAACACTGCTGTGCTCTGAGGATCAGAAGGAGAGGACTGAGGGGGTGGAGAGAATCCTGGCCATCAGGGGAGAGGGGGCCCCAGACACTCAGCTGGGGGACTCCTCTGTCAGGACCAGAAAGACACCTGACATCAACTGTGATGCTTCAGCATTGGTAACTTGATCAGCTGGTCAGAAGGTGTGTCAGAACCACCTCTCACCTGCTCCCTAAGCACCTCGGAGGTGAAGAACTTCATCAACACCCCCATGGAGGTGCTCAACTGGCTTTGCCACACACAAAGCATTGAGAGGGTTGTTAAAATGGTGACTGAGGCTTCTGCTAAGTACTTCTCACAGGAAAAGAGGGATGGAGGCATCAGGGCTCAGGAGACCAGCAGGAGGCTGATGTCCAGGAATGAGTCAAAGCAGGACTTGTGCAACCTGGTAAAGTTCAAGAAGTAAGGAGATTGATCTTTGTAATTGTAACCAGTGATATACATACAGTTCACCTGTTAATAAATATGTACATTTGATTTGGCTGTGTCAATATGAATGATTTCCCTTATATCTTTTAATATCTTATAAAGGGGTTCGAAAGGGTAAAATTGGCAATTTAGAAATACAAATTGATGTAGGTTAGAGTTATCCTATCCAAAAAATAAACTCATATTTGAATTCCCCATAAAGAAACACATAATATAGACACCCCTCATGTTAGGATTTCCTTCAGATTGATTTTGGCACCTGAGTATGACCCGCCCTAGCTGGGATAGCTTGCCTAGTCGAAGCCCACCAGCCAAGTAACGCTGACAGAAGGAATGTCCAGTTTATGAGGGACTGCACACACACTGATGAATCTCCCTGCGAAACAACAGGATGACAGTTCATAGCTGGGCCAGACTCAAACCCAGGCCAGACTGTTGAGAGGTGAGTGTGTGTACATGTAAGCTATCATGTCAACCCCATTTGCATACATAGGTGGGTAGTGCATGCCCTTGAGTGATGTAATTAGTGCCTGATGTCATGCCCAGACTGAGGATGGAGCTTGGGGTCAAGAGGTGAGAGACTTATTGATGAGGTGGCTGCTGTGTGCCGAGAGCAGTTGGATGATAAATGCAGAATCGTTCAATGAAAGTCAGCCTGCTTCGATTATATTTACCTTACTAACAAGTTGTCTGTGCCCACACGGCATTCCACGGGTAGGATGAAGAGGGCAAACATGCAAATGGCGTCTTCTGTCACTAAGCCGGCAAACTGGGAGCAACAATTTGCATTTATTGCCACATCTGTTGTTGTTGTTTTTGTTCTTCTCTTCCGTTTATAAGGTTGTGGTCCGATGGCACCAAGCTCCTGCCCTGCCTTAACCAGTGCCGGATTAAGCCTCGGCTGGCCCTAAAGGTGCAGTCACACTATGACGTTTTAGAGAAACTTATATCTAGCGTATGAAAAATCATAAAATAATGTCAACACGTCGGCATACGCCCAAAAAAGCATCGAAAATTCTACAGCATGAATAAATTGGGCGTATGCATAACGTATTGAACGTATACATAGTGTATGTCTAACCTATTAGTAACCTATCACTAACTTATATATAACTTATGACAGCGTATCACAGCGTATGGCCAGCGTATGTCCAGCGTTCTCGACTTATGCCCAACGTATGAGTAACTTATGAGAAACCTATGCGCAGCGCGCTCGGCGTGTTGCCGACGATCACGTGACGTTCTGCATAAATACGGCGCCGATCTCTACGTACCGCGAGCTATCAACATCAACATGGCACCCAAGAAAACGAACCCTGTACCAGGTTTGTTGCTTGGTGATCCTGGGACCCACTCTGGCTAGCAGCTCGTCAAACATCTCGGGGGACATCCGCATGAAGTTCTTGAAAGATGCTTGGTCCTCGTTTCGGAGTTCCACCAGAAGCTGGTCGTACAGGCCAAACTGCCGTCGCCTCCCGATCCATGGTCTGACCCAGACCTTTCCCCATCGTTGACCTCTTCTCCTCCTCATCCTATTGGCATGGATCTGGTGAAGTGCCAATTCGATGATGTCATACTGATGTTGGAGAACGACTAGTTGGTATTCTTGTCGAAGCCTCTCAGGATCCTCCATCTTCTCTGATGACGGGTGGAGAAGTGATGGTGAGCTACTCACAGGCCCCCATATATACAGTGACCGCAAAACGCTGGCAAAACGCCAATAATACGCTAGTTGTACGGTAGAAACACGTTCAATAAGTTACTCCATCGTCAGACATACGTCTAATACGTCTGAATACGTCAATATGCGTTGCAGATACGTCAGATATAGGTTAGATATAGGTTAGAAGTAAGTTACTCATAGGTTATTAATAAGTTAGCTGTACGGTACACCTTCATGCCAACGTATCTCGACGTATCTCGACGTATGAGTAACCTACCTCTAACGTATTTAACGTATGTCTAGCGAATGTCTAGCGTATGCCTAACGTATGCCTAACCTATGAAGAAGACGTCGGCATACGCCCAAAATTTTTGTGCATGCACAAAAATGTATTTCGGCCTCTGCGTACAACAACGTATGCCAGCTTATACCAGCGTGCTTTTAACGTATACAACTTATACCAAACCTACCCCTAACTTATGTCAACGTACACCAGCGTGTTGGTGAAAATTCACATACGTCGGGATAAGTTACTGCTATACGTTATAGTGTGACTGCACATTAAGGCACATTTTGAAATTTTAGAGAATGGCCTGAACAATTTAAATTAGATCTCGGGCTCATGGAAATGGACCCCAGACAAAAGATGAACTGATTCATGAACAAAATATTTAATACAAAAAAAGACAAATATTAAATGTGAAAAGAAACTACTTTCAAAATAGTTTAGTCTATACAATTTGCAGTGTATGAATATATGCATGACAAAACACGCACAGATTTGGCACTTTGCTTTACAGTTTACTAGACCTTAGATTGTAACCTTGCGCGCGTTTACAACTGCAAACTCTTCAATTACGGACCTGAAGTCCAGTCTCGGAGCAAATCACTTTCAATGCACAAAAGGGCCATTTTTGTGGCCCGAATTTTTGGCTGGCCCTAAGGCACATGCCTTATCTGCCTAATGGTTAATCTGGCAATGGCCTTAACCACAATACTCCTCCACTCCCATCTGTCCTAGGCCAACTCTCTCCACTCTTCAACCACCCACACCTCACTAATATCCCTCTTCACACAATCCTCCCATCTCAGCCACGGTCTATCGCTTTTCCTCCTACTTTGTTCCTTCAACCTATACACTCGCTTTGCCATTCTCTCTTCCCCCATCCGCACCAAGTGCCCAGCCCATCTCACCAATCTCCCCATCAAGCTCATCTGCACAGCAATCTCCTCCCTCAGTTCATCCATTCTTCTTCTATCCACCCTCTTCACTCCCACAATCCCCCTGACCCAGTTATTCTCGCAAAACAGCAGCCTCTGTTGTCTCTCTGTCAGTGCCACCATCTCCAGACCATAAAGGTAGGCTGGCATTACACAAGACATCGGAACCTTTCCTTTCAATCTCCTTGTAAACTTTCTGTCTGCCAATTCACCCTCCACCCTCATCCATGTATTCGTACCCACCTGCATCCTCCTCCACACATTCACACCCACCTGGATCCTCCTCCGCACCTCGGACTTACCATCCTCGGTGACTGTTCCCCCCAGATACTCAAACCTATTTCCCTGTCTGATCTCCTTCCCCTCTAATATGATGAATGAATGATCGTTTTAAGGCCATCTTTCCCCGCTAGAGCGGGGGTTAGCCTTGTGGGCCCCATGAACTCATGGTTCCCTGTTTGAGGCAATGTTTTATGGCCGGATGCCCTTCCTGACGCCAACCCTACGTCGCCTCTTACGATGCGCAGGGATACGGTGTACCTATTCCCTCCTCTAATCTAATATTAATTTATTTTCTCTGCTGCCCAACCCACATCACCTCTGTCTTCTCTGAGGGAGAGAGACTTTGACTTTTGAAGCTCTTTTATTATAAAGGTAAGAAAACCATACAAGTCATGCAAATAATAAAGTCACCACAATTCAAAACATGTGCAGCCAAACAACAACAATAAAAACACCAAGCACTAAAATAAAAAACTTAACAAACCATGATCAAGTTTACAAAACCCACCCTTTGCACACCATTTTTCCCACAAAGGTTTGTAAATCATCTTTCATTTGGCAAAAAGAAAATTCCAAGCGTAACCTTGCCATGACTAGAGCCTTAAACACAATTACCACATCACATAAAATATCAGCATTTGCCAGGAGCTTTGCTTTTCTTGTTTTGTAGATTGCTAATTTTCCAATAGAAATTAAGAAATTAGCAAGAGCAGTCTCAGAGCGTTTTTTATAACTAAGTGGTGTTCCAAAGATAAAAACACGTGTAGAAAAAGAAAAGTTCATACGATTAAAAAAAGTTGATAAAAAACCAAAGAAGGGAGAAAGTCTTGCACAATCTACGTAAGCATGGAAAAGGTCTTCAGAAATCATACAAAAGGGGCATTCCACTGAATTATCCTCATTAAAACGATGTAATAAAACATTGGAGGGCAACACCATATGGGCGAGTCTCCAAGCAATATCACCAGTCCTTTTAACAATCGGTGAAACATACATTGCAGACCATTGCGGATGGGAGGGAGACCCAGAAGGCAGTTTCTCTTTCCATCGAGCCCCAAAAGAAAGAGGCTGTAACGAGGGAAACCGAACTGAGATACACAAACGATACAGTCTCTTTTTATCCTTGCTGGAAAGTGGCGATGAGGATAGCAAGATAGATGTTGTGGCGCTATCAGCTGGCAGGCTAGAGCTAGCACAGATCTGTGGTGGTGTATGGTGGTCACCAATGTTGGTGGTTGAGCTCAGGCCCAGGTGCCTAAAAACACACAGGATTTCCTGTAGGACCTTGGCTACGCTCCTCAAAGATCTGATGCCAGTTCTTACTTGAAGATGTCCTGCGGAGAACCAACTGTTCCTGTTACAGTCACGAAGGTCCCGAGTCGTTTTCACGCCAGCACTCACAAAACGTTGCACAAAGGCACGTGAGCGAGGAATAGCAGGAAAGAGGGCATTATAGAAAAGGGGTTCCCGGAGGAACCTTTCACTGTTGTATGTCCCCATTTGGCGAGTTATTGAAATGGACCGCCAGACATTCAAGACATCTTGGTAAAAGTCAGGGAGCAGCGAAGCATCAACATGTTGCAGCTCCATGAAGAAGAGTTCACAATTGTACCCAAGCATGCCGGCTTGTTTTAGTATACAGTTTGCAGTCGATTTCCAGGGCAAGGCCTCCAGAAATATAAAACGACGAGCTGTGGAGACTCGGAAGGCCATCACCCGACAAAGAATGTCCACAAGCCCATGACCTCCTTCTGCCAGTGGGAGGCAAATAGTCTCTGGCTTTAGCCAGTGTTTGCCATCCCAAAAGAAGTCAAGTAAACATTTTTGGATTGACGACACCAACGTTGCAGGTGGCTGCAAGGCAATCATTTTATGCCATAAGAGAGGGGCCATCAGGTTGTTAATGACCAGGGCACGACCTCGGAAAGATAAGGTCGACAAAATTCCTCTCCATCTGTTTAATTTGTTGCTGATTTTGTGGAGCAAACCATCCCAATTCCTTTTGACAAAGCCTGGGGTTCCAAGGTAAACACCGAGGTATTTCACACCTTCTTTTTCCCATGTCAAATTCATAGGGAGAATTGGAAGGGCAGAAGGTGGCGTACCGCCGACCCAAACTGCTTTGCATTTCGACCAATTAATTTGCGTTGTACATGCTTGAGAGTATACCCGTAGGCACTCAAATAGCAGAGCAATGTCATTACTGCTGCGAACAGCAACACATACATCATCAGCATAGGCCGAAATGATAACGGGATTTTCTGATGGAGTCACTGAAAATCCCATAAGAGAAGATCGTAAACGAATCAAAAGGGGCTCAATGCAAAGAGAGTACAAGATTCCAGATAAGGGACAGCCTTGCCGAATTCCCCTCCCAATCCGCAAAGGTGAACAGAGACCATCATTGATTTTGATCAAGCTAAAAATGTGATTATACAATAAGGATACATATGAAATAAAGGATGCCCCAAAACCAAATTGCTTTAAAATGTGAAACAAATACTCATGATTAACAGAGTCAAAAGCCTTTTCTTGGTCAATAAAAAAGAGACCGGTATGTTGTTGTTGAAATGCACACACATCCCACAAGTCTCGTACCAAAAAAATGTTATCGTGCATAGATCTGTGCATAACACAGTACGATTGATCCTGATGTATAACTGTGCTTAGAACAGTCTTTACATGGTTAGCTAGCGTTTTGGCAAAAATCTTGTAATCTGTGCAGAGAAGAGAGATTGGACGCCAGTTCTGTATCAATTGCAGGTCGTTTTTCTTAGGGATAAGGCAAACAACTGCATGCCGACAACTAAGGGGTAACAATCCCTCACGCAGACTGTATAACAACACTGAGTGCAAAGCAGGACCAAGCATGTTCCAAAAGGTTTTATAAAATTCAGCTGGTAGCCCATCAAAACCAGGAGCCTTATGATCAGCAAGGCCATCGAACGCAGTTTTAAGTTCACCGAGAGTAATGTTCTCATCCAAGACATGCCGTTGATGCTCATCTATCTGCGGTAAATTGGTCGTAATATTCTGCATTGCAGGCACATCATTGGGCTTAAAGGAAAACACATTCTCAAAATAAGACCGAACAAAATGAACAATCTCCGTATTATCACTAAGAATATGCCCATCACTAGCCCGAAGACTAAGCATTTGCTGGCTCGCCTTCGTCATCTTCTCAAACTTAAAGAAATCTTTACAACATGTGTCTGACGACAGTAAACCATTCACTCTCAGCCTGACTAAGGCACCAATACCATTTTCTTGAATTAATTCCTTAAGCAGAGTTTGTTTTTCAAAGAGGAGTTGACACCGTCTTTCATCACTGAGGACCTCAGCACATTCCTGCAATGGTAGAATTTCTTGTTTCAAGGCATCAATACATAATTGTTTACTTTGAGAGCAATTGGTTTTGTATTGCTGACAGAAAACACGGATCTGCGCTTTAGCATAGTCCCACCACTGACAGAGATTTAGGAAACGATGTTGGAAATCCACAACCTTGTCCCAAAAAACCACAAAGGCTGATTTAAAGAAAGGATCACTCAGAACTCAGAAGTGAGGTGTTAAAGGACCAATACAGGGTGCGGCATTTGAAACGAGGAAAAGAAAAGCACAGTTTTACCAAAGAATGATCAGAGAAGCCTGAAGGGACAATAGCCGTATATGTCACAAGGTTGACAGCAGAGTTAGGAATATAAAATTTATCAAGACGAGCAAGTGAAAGATGATTTAGTAAAACCCGACACCAGCTAAATTGCTGCAGGTTTGGGTGTTGTTGCCGCCATACATCGTTGAGGTCATGCCGCGAAATTATACTGGAAAGAGGCCTACTTGAAGCTGGATGTGGCTCTGCACTGTTCCTATCTAAAGTTGGGTTTAAAGTACAGTTAAAGTCACCCCCTAAGCACAACAACGTATCAGAAGAGAGGTGTCTCAGGAAATTAAAGGACTGATTAAAAAAAGTTCCTCTATCTGTGCTATCGCTTGGAGCATAGACGTTAACAAACATAAATCGTTGCTGATTGTATTCAAGCTCTACAGAGGCTAGATAGCCTGGTATGATTTCCTTAAAGATGGGGGGGGGAGACAGACAAACGTGAACTGACAAAAAAAGCAATACCCGCACTCACAGAATCTGTATTACTAAAAAACCAAGTGCCAATCAGCTGTTGCTGCCAATCAGCCATGCAGTCTGCAGTGGCACGGGTTTCTTGCAATAAAAGTACATCAATCTTTTCCCTCCTGGCTAATTGCACAGTTTGGGACCGAGGCAGCTGACTGCGCCCACCGTTAATGTTCAAGCTTGCTATGTTCATAGAAACATAGGCAGCAACACAGCCATTACAGGTTTAATTCTTTCCTTGCTGTGACAAGGTACCTCTTCAGTCTTTTCAGTGATTGATCAGAAATATGAAGGGCCGCAGATTGTTGTACAACTTCCTGAGCCCCACTAATGAAGGCATGAGTATCAACGAAGAAATCGCAGATTTTCACGCGCTTTTTACGGTAAGTTTTTTGTAGGAAATCCACGATTTCAGCAGGAGGGACAGAGCCTCCAGAGACATGCTCCGATGAGAAGTCGGCCTCACCATCACTCAGTGAGGCAACGGAAGAACCCCCATCAGAGTCACAATCATTGCATTGAAAGTCCATTACCGAGGCAATGGGCTCATCGACACGAAAATCTGAGACTTCAGCACTATCACCCTGCTGACCATGAGCTTGGCAAGGCTCAGCTGCCTCAATGGAGGATTCCACAGACAGATCACTAGTTCCAACACACTCACCACTCCCCACAGAGGGAGGGGTGGCACAATCAACACAAGCTTCAGCAAGGGACACACATGGAGTCTCAACCTCACATGGAGGTTTACCCTCAGAACACTGGAGAGACTCAGGTGCTGTCTGGCCAACACATACATTTTCAGCATTTATCACATTACCCTCAGAGTATTCTGAAGGCGGGGGAGGTTGAGGAATTTCCTCAACTGGAGGAAACTGCTGAGGAGGAGGTCGCGCTCCACCATAACCTTCACTAACCACTTGAGCGAAGGTTGGAGGACCGGCCAAGACCTTATTATCAGGCTCGTTGAGGTCGCTAGAAGGTGGGAGGGTTCTTTTCCTGGTTCTCTGTTTGTCTACAATGGGGTTTGCATCAGCACCATCCATACTGTTTACATCATCGACAACGATCTCAGTCGAGCCTTGCTGTTCATCACCATTCAGGCTAGTGACTATCTGTGGACCTTTTCGGGCACGAGTCCTTTAAATGACCATATTGACCACACTCAAAACAAACTAGAGACTCTGTGGAGACAAAGACCCAATAAGTGTGACCTTCGACCTTGAAGGGCAATACCGCATTTAAAGAGGTTACACCACGCGGTAAGATCATATAAACAAAACGACGAAAGGACATGACGTGTTTTAAACGGTTATTTTTTCCTCGTACAGGAACCATTGTAACTGAAGAGACGACAGAACCAAGTTTGTTTAGTTCAGTAACCAGGTCTTTGTTCTTAAGGAACGGAGGAGCGTTAGAGAGAGAAACCCGAACTGCCGGCGTGTCGAGTGGACATACCTGAACAAACACGTCGGGAGCAAAGAAGAGCCCATGCTCGACTATTTGAGCAACCATGGGCACTGTGGAAACAAAGATTACCACGCGTTTATTCATGCGAGAAGCCGCTTTTACATTATCCAAACCGATTAACTCTCCGACCGCAAGGATAATGGCCTCGACGTCGATTCCCGACGGAGGTGAGCAAACTAACCCATGCTTCCGGGTTAGCGCTTCAAGAGACGTGTAACGAGAGCTATCCGCCATCGTTTGCACGTTTAAACAAAGGGTAAATGTATAAAGGGTTAATGAAGCCAAAAAGCTCCAGTAAACAAACGAAAAATAAAAATATTTACGAAAAAAGAAATGGAAAAAGTATTATGATTTGTAACACGAGGCGAAAAAAACCCGAAGAGGGAACCGCCCTAAGGGGGAACCTTTACCGGTTTCACCACGTGTGCTCTCTCACTTTCTCACTCTCAAGAGGGGGAGGGGGGGGGGGGGATGATAACGTGGAAGGGTGACACACAAAAGACGGAACAAATGTGAGAAAAGGTAAGGGGAGGGTAAAGATACAAACCACGAGCACGGAGCTACAATGCCAAGACACGAACAGACGCCATGACACCGCACCCAGCGCACCGACAGCCGATAGGTGGCGACAGAGAGAGAGAGAGAGATAGATAGATGCTGAGAGAGATGGAGAGAGATGGAGAGATGGAGATAGAGAGAGAGAGACTTTGACTTTTAAGCTCTTTTAATTAATAAAAGTATAAAACAAGAGAACCACCAAAAGCAATTCATCCAGGAAAATCAGTAAAATCATAGCAATCCCGGAAGGAAAAAACAATCGGTGCACTGCAAACCAAGCGACAGAAAAGGTGCAAATACCAAAAAAAACACACGAGGAGAGAGAGAGAGAGAGAGAGAGAGAGAGAGAGAGATATATATATATATATATATATATATATATATATATATATATATATATATACATATATATATATAGAGAGAGAGAGAGAGAGAGAGAGAGAGAGAGAGAGAGAGAGAGAGAGAGAGATGGAGAGAGACTTTTGACTTTTAGTCCTTTTATTACAAAAATATAAAAGTAACAATATACACATTTTGCAATGAAATCAATAATGCCAACAAAAAGAAAAAAGAAAAAGGAGGAAGAAGAAGAAGCACCCAATGATCATCAAATAAGAAACAATCAGTATCTCATAACAGTATTCTCAATTCGTTTTCTTTAACCTCACAAAAACCACCAACACACCAAGTATCAACAAAGTTTTGAAAATTCCCGGCCTCGTTGGAAAGGGTAAACTCAAGTTTCAATCTTGCTGAGACTAATGCATTAAAAGACAACATGATATTGCAGTGCTCTATCGGTTTGCCAGATAGTTTGTCTTTTCTTGTCAAATAAACAGCAAGTTTCGCAGTTGCTATGAGGAAACTAAACAGTTTAGATGCAGGATTCTGTTTAGGGGCAAAACCAAAGACGAAATTTCTCAAAGAAAAAGTAACATGCATTTCGTGTGCAATGTAATTCAACCAATGAAACAAAGGAAATAATCGGATACAGTCTATGAATGCATGAAACAAGTCCTCATTGACTGTACAGAAGGGACAACAAACAGATACAGGAGAAAAATGTCTAATAAACGTGTTGGAGGGAACAATCCAGTGGGCCAAACGCCACTGGAGATCACCTGTTCTTTTGGATGTGGGCTCACTATACATGGCTTCCCAGATAGGTTCGGAGGGGGGTCCTCCGGGTAACAATCCTTTCCATCGGGTAACTCCATTTAACGAAGGGTTCCCATTTAACAACTTGAGGCACATCTTATACAGACTTGGCATTTAATATGGAATATTTTTTTTTCCTTGACTTGGGTTTACTTTCTTAACTCAGTATGTCAATCTGGTGAGTTTCTTTCACACTTTGGTGATTTATTTGTTAAAAGAACCATGTCACTGATTGTCTGTCGCAGCAAGAAGTCAACAACAGGATTATATCACAGGTGGCGTGGCAAAATGTACGGACAGGTGCAGTTGACGATTGGCTTCACAGTCGGGTATACAAGGGTTGTTGCGTTCTGTATTATTGGAAAACAACTGCTGCACGTCTCCAAAAGTTATTGCCGCTTCCTCTGGAGATGGTCCGTCAACTCGACAATGCTATTTGTCATGGAGTGGTGGCTTTACGAAATTACGGCATGAAAGAGCGTGCTATTGCTCGGCAGTATGGCATCACTCAAGGTCAGGTGTCAAAGATCCTGAAACGAATTGCTCAGAGGGGTGTCCCTACTCCAATACCGAGGCCAGGACGTCCAGGCAGAACCACAAGAAGGGATGATCGCCAGTTGCACCGGTTAGTCCGCAATGGCCGTACCAAGTCAGCTAATCGGCTTAGGGCTGAGTGGCAGCAACTGACAAATGTGCCTGTATCCAGAAGGCGAGTCAACCAACGACTGGTTCAAGCAGGCTATCGTGCCAGGCGTCCCCTGAGAAAGCCACGCCTGGCCACACATCGCCAGCGCCGATTGCAGTGGGCCAGAGAGCACCGTCAATGGCAGCCAGGACACTGGAATCACGTGATCTTCAGTGACGAGTCTAGATTTCTGGTTTATCGTCAAGATGGCCGTGTCCGAGTGCGCAGACAAGTGCATGAAGCCTACAACAAAGATTGTATAGTGCCAAGAGTCCAAGCTGGAGGTGGTGGGGTGACCGTTTGGGCTGCTTTTCATGCAGGGGGCAAAACTGACCTGGTTGTTCTGAATGGAAACCTGAACCAGTTCAAGTACAGGGCCATTCTGGAAGAAACATTGCTTCCATTTGCTCGTGCAGCCTTTCGAGGAAACTTTGTCTTCCAATATGACAATGCACGGCCTCATAGTGCTCGCATGATCCAACACTTTCTTGCTGACCGTGGTGTAGAGCATATGGAGTGGCCTGCCATGTCCCCGGATATGAATCCGATAGAGAACCTGTGGGCAGAATTAACGCGTCAAATCGACCACTTGGACCAGCAGCCGACCTCTGTGCGTGAATTGCAGCAGGCTATTGTCACTGCACGGCAAGCGATTCCTGTCCAAACCTTGGCAAATCTCGTGAACAGCATGCCTCAACATGTACGTGCTCTCCTGAATGCTAGTGGGGGTTACACGAAGTACTGAACTGTAATTTTACTGTCTGTAATCCCAGTCGTAATTTAGCTTTTGTTTTTGTTCAAAAAAAATTGGGCTAATGTGCAAAAGAAAGAGATACTTCTGGAAAACGTACAGAAGTTTAACACAGTACTGTCCATGAATTGAGTTCGATATCAGTTTACATCACTCTCAAGGATCAATTTATTTGTTTCGAAATGTCAAATGTGGATGTTGTTTCTTTTAAAGGTCACATTAACAAAATCTAGAATAATTTCAACATAATTCCAATGAACTTTTGGTTCTAAGACATCTTGAAAAGTAAGTTCACCCCCACAAAAAAAATATTCCATATTAAATGCCAAGTCTGTATATGCCCTTGCTGTCCATTGTCTGGAAAAGCTTTGACCCATCGCTAACAGGGGGCAAATCATTTTGAATGGGTTCAACAATCAATTTCGACACTGTTGGCTCATTTAGATCTTCTTCTGTACCTCGAGTCCAAGTTAGGCCAAGTTGCCGTCCCACCCGAATCATTTTCCTCAAAATTTTTGCAATCATCCTATGGGACCAAATCCCTGTCAGGTCTGCGATTTCACTTACGGATTTCCAACCATACCCTGAGTCATGTCGGAGATGCCACACCTTCACGATACCAGCTGCTATAAAGTGTTGGCAAAAATCTCGACTCTTTGGAATGTCGGGAAAGAGAGGGTTATAGAACAAAGGCTCGTGTGCCAGCATTTTCGTTACATATGTGTCCGCCTGACGACTCACAGAAAGGCTCTGCCAGGCATTTAAGAGGCTTTGGTAAAAAGCAGGGAGAACCGATATGTCGACATGTTGGAGGTTCATTTGAAAAAGTTCAAACCCGTACCCGAGCCTACCCGCTCGATGCAGCACAAGGCGTGCAGGGAGCCGGCCTGGCAGATGTTCCATGTAGAGGAGACGTTGAATGGACCGCAGCCGGAAAGCCATTAAGCGGGCTTTGATGTCGACGAGGTTGTGGCCACCCTCAGCCGAGGGGCGACATATCACATCGGGTCGTAGCCAGTGGTAGCCTCCCCAGAAAAAGTCCACCAGTTTGCCCTGGAGTGCTTTGAGTAGGGCCTCCGGCGGTTGCAGGCAGATGAACCTATGCCACAACATTGTGGCAACTAAGTTGTTGATCACTAGCACACGGCCCTTGAAGGACAAATGAGGTAAAACCCTTTTCCATCGGTTCAATCTTTCTCCCACTTGCTCAATTACCCCGTCCCAATTTCTCTGAGCATACTGTGGGGAACCAAGGAATATGCCCAAGTACTTCATTCCCTCACTTCCCCACAGCAACCCTGCGGGGAGGGATGGGGGCGGCTGTGGTACAGGCTGAAGAAGGTTGCGATAAAGGGAGGGTATCCATAACGTCTTGCTCTTGTTCCAATTGAATTTTAAAGACGAGGCAGCGTGAAACTTTGATAGGCACTCAACAAGGATATCAATATCATCCTTATCTTTTACAAAGATGCAGACGTCATCCGCATAAGCACATAGGGTTAGCGGTGCACTCATGGGAGAAAGTGCTATTCCAGAAATCTTCTTTCTCAGTAGCTTGAGAAGAGGCTCTAAAGAAAGAGCAAACAATAAACCAGAGACTGGGCACCCTTGCCGAACCCCTCTCCGAACCTTGATGGGGGGAGCCAGCACATTATTAATCTTAATTAAACTAAATACATCTGTGTATAGCAAGGAAATGTAGGAACGAAAGTTTGCTCCGAGGCCGCATGCCTGTAACACATGATGCATAAACTTATGGTCGATACTGTCAAATGCCTTTTCAAGATCAAGCGACATCATTCCAAAGTCTTCTTTAACACGGTTACCATCAATGAGATCTCTGATTAAAGAAATATTATCATGGATGGATCTTCCAGGAACACAGTAACTCTGTTCTGGTAGTACTAGATCACCAATAACCTTTTTTAGTCGATTAGCTAGTACTTTTGAAAAAAGCTTGTAGTCCGTGCACAGCAGGGAGATCGGTCGCCAGTTCACCAAAAGTCGGGGATCTTCAGTTTTCGGGAGCAAGCACACTACGGCTCTTCTTAGACTCGGCGGCATTATACCAGTCTGTATAGAAGTGTCCAAAACATTCAGCAACTCAGGGCCTAAAAGGTCCCAAAATGTCAGAAAGAATTCGGGAGGTAGACCGTCAATACCCGGAGCTTTCCCTGAATCCATGGCAGCAAGAGCACAGGTTAGCTCAAGGAGGGTGATTGGTAGGTCAAGCTCCAACCGTTGAGCCTCAGTTAGGGAGGGGAAGTGAGAGGTTAAATCCATCATTGTATCATTACAAACAGTCTGCTCCTCAAAAAGTTTTGTAAAGAATTCAATAATGTTTATTCTAACATCATCCTCGTTGACAACAACGTTGCCTCTTGAGTCCAAAACAGAAGAGATTAGCCGTGATGGCTTGCTTAAGGATTCTAAATGAAAGAAAGACTTGTTTGGGGTGTCTGATAATTTTACATTCTGTATTCTAAGTCTAATTAATGTACCGGCTGCTTTCTCTTGAACTAACTCCCTTAAAAGAGCTTTCTTTACAAGCAATAACCGGTAATTGGCGTCATTATTTTCATGAGCCAATTTACTCTCCAATTGTAGAATATCTAATTCCAACCGGGCCATTGTAATGTGCTTGTCGTTTGTGCTGTGTGATTGGAAACATTGACAAAAACCCCGAATTTGAGATTTCATGTTATCCCACCATATGCTGGATGAAGAAAAGGAAGATTTCTTTGCTACTAGACTTGCCCAGAAAACACGAAAGGCTTCTTTAAACATACTATCTTCTAGAAGTCTAACATTAAACTTCCAATAAGCGCTCCTATTTGCGGGTTGAGGAAAGGAAAGGTTTAGGGTTACCATATGATGGTCTGAAAACACGGAAGGGAAAAGATTTAAAGAAACCGCAGTATTTTTAAAGGGTACGTTGATGTACCATCTGTCAAGCCTTGCCAAGGATACTCGACTATTGGCGCATCGACACCAGGTGTACTGGGATGTGTTTGGGTGGTGCAACCGCCAAACATCAACGAAGCCCATTGTGCTAAAAAAATTGGATAAGTGTACATGGGACTCAGGATGGGGTTCGACAGAGTTTCTGTCAACCGATGGGTCGAAGGTGCAATTGAAATCACCTCCGACACACACACAATGATCAAAATCAACCGATCTTAAGTGATTTATCATTGAGGTGAAGAAGGACTTACGCTCTATGCTATCACTTGGCGCATACACATTAAAAATGGTGTAATGGAAGTTATGGCTTACTAGTTTGAGAGAGCTAAGCCGACCATTTATTACCTCCTGAAAATGGCATGACTCACACACGAGGCCTGGCTTCAGCAAGAAGCCGATTCCAGCAGATGAAGCTGATAAATTGCTGAAATAGCATTGGCTCTTAAAAAGTTGATGCCAGTTATGTTCCACATTTGGTGTGATGTGAGTTTCTTGAAGTAAGATCACATCCACCTTTTTCCGTTGAAATATGTTTTTTACTTGAACCTGGCGGAGGTGGCTAGCACCACCACCGTTAATATTTAAAGTTGCAAGTTTTATAGTTTTCATCCTGTATTGATGAAATCAGCCTGTGGCTGGGAACACTCTACACCTGCACGTGTGATGAATTTTCTTAACCTGTGGTATTGTGACTTATTCAGGTCAAATTGTTCAGGCGTTTTAATTATGGATTTTGCAGTATGGATGAATGCAACCAAATCGGCAAAATAGTCTTTAATGACTATGTTACGCTGTCTGTACGTTTTGGCTAGAAACGACACGATGTGTTGGGGGGGTATCTGTGACTGAGATGCTGATGACTATGACAGCTCAGTCACTTCCACCTCGTCCTCAGACTCTGACAAGTCTGATAATGTCCCACCTGGATCTTGGGCCTTACTTGCAGCTCTCACGAGCTCCTCTGGAGGCATCTCCTGAGATTTCGTTGGGTACTCTGGTACACACTCACGAGCAGACTGGTGCTTACTTTCTTTATGTGTGCTTTGGCAAATGGCTGCAGATCTCTGCGTAGCCGGGGTTACAATTTCTGTTTGTAAGACAGAGCAATTTGTTTGGTCACCAGTCCGCTCAGCTACTGGAGGGGGGACCGGTAGGGCTTCGCGTTCAGGCTCAAAAATGGCCGCATTGTTCGGATCAATGTAGGCTTTATTCTCAGAGCCTGGGAAATCAGTAACATCCTCTTTTCCACTTTGGCGTTCGATATTTTCGTTTGCTGTAAACGTTTTGCCCTCTTTTGCAGAGACAGTGTCTCTGCCCAAGACAGCCTTCTTTATCGCACCATCGGGGCTATTTGTTAGTGGTGCTTTCCGTTTTTTGGTCAGTACGACAAGTTCTTCATTCATGGGTTCGCCAGCAGTACTAGCATCACCAAGTGCCATCGCACTGGGTTTGGGTAGCACCGGGGCGTCGGGAAGCACGGTCGGGGCGTCGGGAAGCACGGTCGGGGCGTCGGGAAGCACAGTCGTGGCGTCGGGAAGCACAGTCGGGGCTTCAGGTAGCACGGTTGGGGCTTCGGGTAGCACGGTTGGGGCTTCGGGTAGCACGGTTGGGGCTTCGGGAAGCGTAGTCGGGACCTCGGGAAGCACAGTCGGGACATCAGGAAGCACAGTCGGGGCGTCGGGAAGCACGGTTTGAGCGTCGGGAAGCACGGTTTGAGCGTCGGGGAGCACGGTTTGAGCGTCGGGGAGCACGGTTTGAGCGTCGGGGAGCACGGTTTGAGCGTCGGGGAGCACGGTTTGAGCGTCGGGGAGCACGGTTTGAGCGTCGGGGAGCACGGTTTGAGCGTCGGGGAGCACGGTTTGAGCGTCGGGGAGCACGGTTTGAGCGTCGGGGAGCACGGTTTGAGCGTCGGGGAGCACGGTTTGAGCGTCGGGGAGCACGGTTTGAGCGTCGGGGAAGCACGGTCGGGGCGTGGGGAAGCACGGTCGGGGCGTGAGGAAGCACGGTCGAGGCGTGAGGAAGCACGGTCGAGGCGTGAGGAAGCACGGTCGAGACGTGAGGAAGCACGGTCGAGGCGTGAGGAAGCACGGTCGGGGCGTTTTCTTTTTTACAGCCCACATCGGTGTGTCCCAATTTGCCGCACTTCGTACAAGATGCTTTGGGACAAAACCTTTTAACGTGTCCGAAGGCTCCACAAAGGAAGCACGTTAAGGTGCCTGACGAAGCGTACATTTGATATTGACGATCATTGACCGAAATTTTAAACGAGATGTTTAGTCCTGTATCGTCGCCGCGATCAGGAAGCACCATGAATACTTGTCTCCGGAAACTCATAACATGTTTCACTCGTTCATCCCGACATCCCAGGGGAATCATCGAGATTCGGGAAACAACAGTTCCATACCGGGTCAGAACAGCCATTAACTTATCATCTGTGATAAACGGAGCGACATTTGAAATAGTTACTTTAATCGCCGGTGTGTCCATCGGGGAAACCATGACGAACTGCCCACCTTTCAATGACAGACCGGTACTAACAACATCATGCACGAACTTCTCGTCCGACACGAAAACAACAAACTTTTGGTTCATCCGCGACGCGGCACGGACATTTTCATCGCCGATAACATTCCCTACAGCGAGGATAATGTCCTCGGTAGGAACACCTTCGGGAGGGACACACACGAAAGCATGCTTCCTTGTTAGGGTTTCAAACCCTTCCTGCCGTGCACGAACACTCGCCATAACGGCGATGTCTCACCTTTCCACCTTGACCAGGTGGAAAGGACACAAAATAAATAAAGTCGAAATGAAATAATAAATAATAAAGTTCTCACGACGCGAGCAAGCGCCGACGCCGACGCCGTCGCCGACGCCGACGCCGAGCAAGCGCCGACAGCACCGACGGAGCAGGTAAACTGAACCGAACGGGTCTGCTCTCACCTTTGGGCTCTTCTCTCACTCTCTCTGTCTCAAGGGAGGGAAAAGAGGGACAGGTGGTAACGAAGGACACGACAAAAGCACGATGGGAAAAATAGGAATGGGGAGGGGGGGGGGACCAACACAAGCACAGAGCTACAGCACACGAACACGAGTGCACGCCATCTTGCCACGCCCAACACACAGATGGCCAGCAGGGGGCGAGAGAGAGAGAGAGAGGGAGATGGAGAGAGAGAGATGGAGAGAGAGAGAGAGAGAGAGAGAGAGAGAGAGATGCTGAGAGAGATGCTGAGAGAGATGCTGAGAGAGAGAGAGAGAGAGAGAGAGAGAGAGAGAGAGAGAGAGAGAGAGAGAGATAGAGAGAGAGATGCTGAGAGAGATGGAGAGAGAGAGAGAGGGAGAGAGAGAGAGAGAGAGAGAGAGAGAGAGAGAGAGAGAGAGAGAGAGAGAGAGAGAGATGGAGACTTGACTTTTGTGTCCTTTTATTATAAGCAATGTAAAGCCATTTCACAAGCAGTTGTAAAAAAACACATTTCACAAAGCAGTTGTAAAAAAAAACAAAGCAACCAGTTTAAAGAAATTGCATAAGGATCATGAAGACACCACAAAAGAGCAAAGGGTATTTAAAAGAAACCAGCGAATATACAAAAATATATATTTTACAAACCAAGGGGAAGACACAAACAAAACCACAACCAATTTTAAAGGAAATGCTCATGCAAGAGCTATAAATACATCAGGAGCAAATTAAGCGAAAAACTAAGAGAGAGAGAAATGTGTTCAAGGACACAGGAAGAAACATATATGCAAGCAATCAGTTCCAAAGAAAAAAAGTCAAATCAATCAGGAATTATAAAGTAATTACCACTTTTGAATCATCGACTGAGCACAGAACATTGCCAATACACCACTTTCTCTAAAAAAGTTGGACGTTTCCATTACTGACAAAGAAATCAAATTCTAGCTTGAGTCGTGTTGAGACAAACCCTTTAAAAATAGAAATAGCATCAGAGCCATAGCCGTTATCTATTTTAATTTTCCGAGATTTATATATCGCATATTTTGCAACAGCAACCAAAAAATTGAGAAGAACACCCACATCTCTACATGTGGGCCTGAAAGACACACCAAATATAAACATATGCATATTGAAAGGGAAGGACAGTTGGTGAAAAAGATATTCAAGGAACAAGAAAAGCAATGTCAGTCTACGACACTGTACATAAGCATGAAACAAGTCCTCCTTCTGATCACAGAAAGGACAAGTATCCGGCAGTGAGCTGTTAATACGGTGAACAAAAATATTGGAGGGAAGCGCCCAGTGTGCTAACCTCCATTGTATGTCCGCTAACACACCATGTATTGGTAAGGTGTACATGTGAGGCCAAAGGGGGGTAGACGGAGACCCCGACCCTAACCGCTCTGACCACAAAGCTACTCGTGTTCTCCCAGAGAGGGGTACATTCTTATTTTGTCGAGAGAGATCACGGATTCCAATCTTAGTTACAAGATGAAAAGGGGGGGTATGTTCAATCTCCGGCTGAAGAGAAGACGAAAGTCCACTTTGATTTCAGGGAAACCTAACCGAAAGTCCTCAATGTTACCAACACCTTCCCAGCCGATGTTTAGCTGTCTAAATTTTCTAATGACTATACGTACAACTTGGTCTACAAGTCGGACAGACCGAGATCCAACTGAGGTTGCCACCAAACCAGCAGGTTTCCACTTAACTCCAGATGAATCTCTCAGATCACATACTTTGTTAATCCCTCCTTGGATAAATTTTTTAATCAGGGCATGGCTATGAGGGATACCAGGAAAAAAGTTATTGAAGAAAAGGGGTTCTTGAAGGAACATTCGACAATTATAGCCCTCAAGGAAGCGGTGGACGTCAAACCTTTTCCAAGTGTCCAATAAACTCTGATAGAATCTCGGAAGAGAGGCAAAATTTATATGCTCGAGGTCTATCAAAAGAAGCTGCCGATCATATCTCAGTCTACCAGCCTGTTGTAACAGAAAAAATGCAAAGGGCCACCAGGGCAGCTGTTCAGCGAACAGTAGTCTCTGCAGAGACTGCAGCCGAAAGGCCACAACCCGACCAGATATATCAACAATGCCCTGGCCACCTTCCTTCCGGGGGTAGTACAATATCTCAGGCCTCAGCCAATGGTAGCCACTCCAAAAGAAGTTTACTAGCATTCGCTGAGTAGCCATAATTAGTTGGTTTGTTGGCTGTAAAGCAATAATTCTGTGCCATAATTTTGTTGCAACCAGATTGTTTATGACAAGGGTACGGCCTCGATAGGAGATGGACCTCAGCAGTCCTTCCCATGCTTTCAATCTGTGCATAATTTGTTCCAACACTCCTTCCCAATTTTTCATTTCTGTTTCACGATTACCGATATGCACTCCAAGATATTTAACCCCGTCCGTTCTCCAGACCAGGTTGTGTGGAAGTGAGGGTGGTGATACACAAGAGAGATTGCCTTTGCCACACCATAATGCTGTACTTTTATTCCAATTGATCCCACCGGAAGAGGCTGCAGAGAAATCTCGCATACAACGTTGTAAAGCAGAGACATCATTGGAGCTTCTAATCAAAACACAGACATCATCAGCATAAGCCGTCTGCACAAATTCTGCTCCTTCTATACTTCTCATTCCCTGAGGTATTTGCTGTCTAATAGACCGAAGGAGTGGTTCAAGGGCGACTATATATAAAAGCCCAGAGAGGGGGCAACCTTGGCGAATACCCCGTTGGAAAGGAAAGGGAGAGCATAACCTATTGTTGATCTTCATCATACATTGAGTATTAGTATGCAGGAGTTTCACATAAGAGGTGAAAGTTTCACCAAACCCCATTCCTTTCAGGACAGAAAAAAGGTACTTGTGGTCAACACGATCGAAGGCCTTAGTTTGGTCAAGAAACAGCAATCCAAAATCGTCACGCAGGAAATTATTGCATGAAATAATATCTCTTACCAAAAAAATATTATCATAAATAGATTTTCCAGGCACACAGTAGGTCTGGTCCGGGTGTATAACTGAACTGATCACAGTCTTCATACGATTAGCAAGTACTTTAGAGAAAATCTTGTAATCAACACACAATAAGGAGACAGGTTGCCAGTTATCAATCAGTTGAAGATTCCCAGCTTTTGGTAGCAAACAAACGACTGCTCGTCTACAAGACATTGGAAGTTCTCCGACACGTATGCTTTCATCGAGTACATCGAGTAAGTCAGGTCCCACAAGGGCCCAGAAGGTCTTGTAGAATTCTGTGGGCAGGCCATCTATTTCAGAAGCTTTCCCATCTTTCAGGCTCCGCACAGCTGCTTCAAGTTCATCAGCCGAAATTGGGGAATCGAGCATGCATCGCTCATCCTCCTCGACACTCGGAAGCCCAGCAGTTAACTCTCGTATCACCTCATTATCCACGTTCTGAGGAGAATACAAGTTAGAATAGAACCCTTTCAGAGTACACCTGATCGCCTGCTGGGAGGTCACCAGCGACCCATTGGGAGTGAGTAAAGTATGAATTTGTTGTGACCTTTTAAGGGAAGACTCTAACTTAAAGAACTCTTTGTTTGGCATGTCCAGAGTTAAATAGCTCATTCGCATTCGGACCAAGGCACCCATCGCCCGTTGCCGTACCGCTTCCTCCAGCACTGCTTTCTTTGCCCATATTAGTTGGTCACGTGCACCTCTCCCAACCTCGTCAACATTCTGTTCTAAAGATATAATTTCAGATTTTAACTGATCGATTGATATTGATTGGATTTTGGTGGTGTATGCACTATATTGTTGACAGAAATTCTTAATTTGGGATTTTGCAATGTCCCACCACAGCCGGAGACTATCATACTCAGGTCTGGAGGAGCGAATTTTCTCCCACACGACGTGAAAGGCCTCATTAAATTCCTTGTCATGTAAGAGACGAGTATTCAACGACCAGTAAGCACTACCACCGGGTGGAAAGGGTAACTTAAAGGACATTGAGATTAAACTGTGGTCTGTGAATCCAGTTGGTAAAATTTTGGAGACAGACACCACATTCAACATTGGCTTGTTCACATAGAATCTGTCCAGCCTTGCCATTGACATAATACCATCATTGCATCTACACCATGTATAACAGCGTGAGAGTGGGTGTTGTGATCTCCACACATCCTTAAACCGAAAGATGTCGATGGTGTCCTCTAGAGCTTTCGTAGAGGCAACATGAGGCTCATGACCATTCCTATCAATCGACGGACAAATTGTGCAATTAAAATCTCCCGCGATACAGATAAATGCTGTTGGGTCCAGAGTTTTTACAAAATCCCGCAGAGTGGAAAAGAAAATTTTCCTCTCCATTGGGTCACACGGTGCATAAACATTCACTGCTATAATCTTTTGGGTATTATAAAGAAAATCTACGGAGATCAAATGCCCTTTATAGATTTCTTTAAATGAAACCTGTTGAGCACAAATCTTGTGACTTAGGCAAATGGCAACACCGGCCCGAGGTGTAGGGAACCCACTTAGCCACCATTGCCCTTTAAAAAGTTTCCCCCAATCGGCTACTTGAGCACTAGTAGCGTGGGTCTCTTGTAAGAGAATAATGTCAGCCTTTTCTTTTCCAACCGCTTGAATGGTTTGCACCCTCCGTAAGGGGGCACGACCCCCATTTATATTTAAGGATACAACATTTAGTTCCATGGTTGATTCTTCTGGGGGGTGAAGTCCTCTTCCTCAATTAATTCCTTGTTTGCCTTCGTGATGGATTTCCTCAGCCGCTGAAATTCAGGTTCGGAGATTTCCACATGCTCACTCCTTTGCAGCAAAGGTTTTGCGGCTGCAAGGAAGGCCTGGATATTAGGAAAATGATCCTTAATTCGTACATGCCTTTGTCTGAAAGTTTCCTTCAAAAATCTGACAATATTTTCTTATGGGATCTCCAAAGGCTGCTCTTCCTCCTGAGGGGGGGGGGGGGGGGCCCTGTCAACCATTGCCACTGGTTCCTCATGGCCGATCAGTGTCTCTGTAGTTAGAATTCCCTCCGTGACGCTAGTAACGAGTTCCTCCTGAACCTGTACAGAAACACCTGTTCCATCCCCATCTACCTTAGGTTCTTCATCCTCTTTATCCTCATGCATCATTGCAATGGGGGGGGGAGGAGTCGTTATTAGTAGTAATGGGTATTTTGCATTCCCCATTAGAATTGATATGGTCATCAGTAGGCTGTTCGGTTTCGCAGGTTGATTTACAACCTTCAGGAAAAAGTTCCCCTTCATCCTGAGCAGGTGGTATCATGTCAGCCATAGTTTCACCACCTTGCTGATCTTCATGTGAAGGACTGTCTGAATCGTTTAAACTGCTTCCTGTCTGCACCACCAACACTTTAACACCTTTGTCCTCATTCCTCGCACTTACAAGTGACCGTTTCAAATTTTTCCGAGACGTCGCATCTACAATCTGCTGCTCCTCGCAAATCATTCCTTTTACAGGTAGAGGCTTCTCCCTTACATTTGCTGACTCATCGGTTGCACGATGGCCAGCTGTACTGGATGACTCATCGCTTACACGAAGCACATCCGTATGGGTCTCATCAGCACCACTCTTAGCCGTACCTTGATGGTCCGATGTAGATTCCCGCACTGAAGGCGAAACATCTATAGAATCATCCGTAGTGGTCACGGGGGGAGGTGGTCCGGCTGCTGTGGCATACGTTTTCTCCCCATCAGGACAATACTGCCGAGTGTGTCCATGTACACCACACCCGTAACAAATCAACCTCTCCGTTGCCGCAAAAATCCTGTGCTCACGTTTTGACGACTTAAAAACAAGAGAGACATTCAATTGCATCAAACCATCCTTCAAAACAACATAACAAAACCGTCTAAACGTTTCGATATGCTTAAGCTTCCCGTCTGTGGTGCGAATGGAGGCTTCGATAATTCTCGACACCACAGTACCGTACTGACCGAGCTTCTGAAGAATCTCCTCATTAGACAGCGTCGGTAGAACGTTTGATAGTATTACCTTCGAGGCCGGAGTGTTCCATGGCGAAACCGGAACAAACTGGTCATTGCCCAAGGTGAGTCCGTTCTGCACGACGATGCGCGCGAAACGGACACGTGAAACGAAAACAACCACCTTGTGGTGCATTCGGGACGCTGCCCGTATGTTCTCACAACCGATCAATCCTCCGATTGCGAGGAGCGTCTCCTCCAGCGAGACATCTTCCGGTGGGACAAAACACATGCCGTGTTCATCTGTTAACCCCTCATCGGCGTCACGACCGACATTACTTCGACTATTCTTGCTAGCCATTTGAAGTAACTAAACGAAAAAAACAACCAATAAATGGTACAAAGGTTTATAAAGCCTAAATAAATGAAAAAAAACAACAACAACAATAACTGGGAAATAAATAAATAAATCCCGTTAACCACCTAAAGTGGATAACTTTAACCGCGCTGTCTCTCCCTCTCTCGCTCAGTAGACAAGACGATAGAAAGGGACACCGACACTCGGACAGCAGAAAGGACCAAAAGGTAGGAAGAAAGGAAAAAGCAACAAGAGCCACAGCACGTACCGCCAGTGACTGAGCAACAGACCTGGCGCTCGCACGTGCTAAGCGAGCGGCAGCTGTGCAAAGTGGGAGGAGAGAAAGAGAAAGAGAAAGAGAAAGAGAGTTTTGTATCCTTTTATTATAAAAGTATAAAACCATTTCACAAAGCAGTGTTAAACCAAGCAACGAGTTCAAAGAAACATTGTATAAGGATCATAAACACACCAAAAAAGAACAAAGGATATTCAAAAGAAACCAGCAAGTATAAAAATTTTACCAACCAAAGGTGAGGACATAAACAGAAACCACAAACAATTTTAAAGGAAATGCTCACGCAAGAGCTATGAACACATCAAGAGCAAATTAAGCGTTTGATTAAATTAAGTGAAAAATTGAGAAAGGGAAAGAGAGGGGGGGAGAGAGAGAAGGGGAGAGAGAGAGAGGGGGATTGAGGGAGGGGGAGAGACTTTGACTTTTGAAGCTCTTTTATTATAAAGGTAAGAAAACCATACAAGTCATGCAAATAATAAAGTCACCACAATTCAAAACATGTGCAGCCAAACTACAACAATAAAAACACCAAGCACTAAAATAAAAAACTTAACAAACCATGATCAAGTTTACAAAACCCACCCTTTGCACACCATTTTTCCACAAAGGTTTGTAAATCATCTTTCATTTGGCAAAAAGAAAATTCCAAGCGTAACCTTGCCATGACTAGAGCCTTAAACACAATTACCACATCACATAAAATATCAGCATTTGCCAGGAGCTTTGCTTTTCTTGTTTTGTAGATTGCTAATTTTCCAATAGAAATTAAGAAATTAGCAAGAGCAGTCTCAGAGCGTTTTTTATAACTAAGTGGTGTTCCAAAGATAAAAACACGTGTAGAAAAAGAAAAGTTCATACGATTAAAAAAAGTTGATAAAAAACCAAAGAAGGGAAAGAGTCTTGCACAATCTACGTAAGCATGGAAAAGGTCTTCAGAAATCATACAAAAGGGGCATTCCACTGAATTCTCCTCATTAAAACGATGTAATAAAACATTGGAGGGCAACACCATATGGGCGAGTCTCCAAGCAATATCACCAGTCCTTTTAACAATCGGTGAAACATACATTGCAGACCATTGCGGATGGGAGGGAGACCCAGAAGGCAGTTTCTCTTTCCATCGAGCCCCAAAAGAAAGAGGCTGTAACGAGGGAAACCGAACTGAGATACACAAACGATACAGTCTCTTTTTATCCTTGCTGGGGAGAGAGAGAGAGAGAAAAAAAAAAAAAAGAAAGAAAGAGAGAGAGAGAAAGAGAGAAAAAGAAAGAAAGAAAAAAAGATAGAGTAAGATACACAGAGAGACACAGAGACAGTGACTGACTGAGACTGACTCTGGCCAAAAGTGGATGAACACATGGTCAGTTAAAACGGCAGAGAGGCCAGGCCAAGAGAGAGTAATGCAGGCACGTGCTGGGTCCGCAATGTCCAAAAAATCAAGAGAGTCAATCATGCAGGCATGTGCTAGGTGAACAATCCAGGCCCAATAGAGTTTAAAAACGTATTGAATCTCCCTTTGTCCACCCTCGCTGAGTTCGTAGTTTAATGCAGTTTGCAGTTTAAATTTATGCAGTTTAATGTCTCAATGTACTCTGAAATGAAGCATAGAACAAATAAACAACAACAACATGCATTTTAAGGCCATTTTCCCTGCTAGAGCAGGGGTTAGCCTTGCGGTCCCCATGACAATCTTCTCCATTTTGCCCTATTTTCTGCATCTCTCCTTGTTAACCCCCTTGCCCGCATTTCTTCTTCCACCATCTTCAGCCAGGTCTTTCTCGGTCTTCCTCGTCCTCTACTTCATTCTACATTCATTCCCATCACTCTTCTCAACCAGTCACTTTCATCATTCCTCAACACATGACCAAACCATCTCAACCTGTTCCTCTTCACAGCATCAATCACAGGCTCTATTCCCATCATCTTTCGCAATTCATCATTTGTCTTCCTCTCTCAACGATACTCCGCACATCCACCGAACCATTCGCATTTCCACCCTTTCCAGCCTTCGTTGCTGCTCTGCGTTCATTACCCATGTCTCGCTCCCATAAATCATAACACTTCTCACACATGCATTTTGCACCAATTATCCTGACTTGCATCGATTAGCCACACTTGTAAAAATGCGATTTGAACTTGTCATTTTCAATGAACATGTACTCGGTCATGTGTGACAGGAATGATGCATGAAAGGCATCAATGGAAAGCTGAGGATCTCCTCATAATTGGTAAACCACATGTAAATTGTGAAAATAAATAACCTTTGCTTATTAACCCCTTGAATTTGGATTACCTTTTTTTTGATACGCACTGTATATATATTGTTACGGATCTCACCGTCAGCCCTTTGTCCCCTTTAAGAAGGGGGGATTAATCCCCTTGTGTGCGACTGACCGACGTGAGTCCTGAAGTTGCCCAGCTCCCTCCGGAGAGGCAGGTGAGCAACCCTGTTCGCGACCGCGGACAAGATGGTAATTGCCGAGCGGATTAGCAGCCGCGGCACGAACCATTAGCAAGTAACTAGACCCGATTCTGAACGTTGGCCAAATCGTGCCCCAGGTATTCAATTGGGAAAAGACAAGGACGAACGGATGTGAAGAAACCAGAAGGCAAGGAAGAACAAATAGGATTTATTACTACTATTATGTACACAATCAAAGGAACCAAGGAGAAGGAAAGATACGAAAATAAAGACAGAAAGATGGAAGGACCAGAAGACACAGTGCAATACTAACTTATCTAAACAGGCTTAACTTATATCCCAGACAACATAAAAAACGGATGACAGTCAGTTTTACACGGGGGGATGATGATAGGGATGAATGGCACGAATGGCTGGAAGGGGAAGAAGGTTCCGTTGGAGCTTGCTCCCGCATGGGACGTCGAGCTCGACCTCGACGGCCACCGATCCCACAGCAATCGGTTCCCGCGTAGCAGCGGGTCGAAGCTGCGTGTCACAGGGGGGCTGGACTACGGAGGTCTCACTTGCGGTGGTCCCAAAGCTGCGGTTTGTTCACTCAACGCTGCTGCTCCTCCTCCACTGAACTCAACAACAACTTCGCTGCTCCTCCTCCACTGGGCTCAACTTCACTCTCGGTGGACTGCTTTTTAGGGGAACTCAACTTCACTCCCGGTGGACTGTGGTGGGAGGCTCCGGGCGACGGGTTATATATCGCCACACCCTGGAACGTTCGCGAAACCGCCCGATCGTTCTTTTTCTGCCCTCTCAAGCAAACCCCTCGTGCTTGGTTGGTTGATCGGGGTTGGCTCACTCCTCCTTCCTATGATGAGGTGGAGACACGCCTTTCTTCTCCGAACTGACCGCGTGCTTAATGGAGGGCGAATGCAGTTGGCAAATGCGGTTGGCAATGGAGGTTTTGGCAATGAAAGGGGAATCTGGCTTATTTCAATTCGGTGCAATGCAGAGTCAACTAGTGGGAAACACAGCCTTAAACTAATACACATAATAAGGAAATAACTATTTAGAAGGGTATATGGTGGCCTACGTGCTTTGCGATGGAGTAACTAAGAGGACGACCTTTGACCTTTACACACAAAACGGAGGTATTTACAAGGAATCATTACACTACTTAGAGGGTGATATTTACACAAAAAAACACAGGATTCTCAAATCCGCAACACTGCACCCTCATCCTCCAAGCACGTCCCCGGGCCTATAAAACTTTAACTTAGTGTGACACGTAGGAGTAGTTCCCTCTCCATTTAACCTGACCCTGAGTGTGACAGTTTTAAAACACAAATAAGTATGTCCCCCTGCTGCATTGCACCCTGCCTAACAGATTCACGCCCACAGGATAACCGAATTGCGGAATTAATTCTCAAACTAAACATGAACGGTGGGGAGCATTATTTACAAATGACGCTAATTGTATTTACAAAACTAACCCAGGACCTGTGATTGTTCTTTTTGGGGGGGGAAACAGACTGCGCTGCATCGATGCACCAGCACCAATAAAGAGCACCATAAAGCACCAAAACGCCCCATACAGCACCATAAATGCACCGGAGTGCACAGTCACCACAATTCAAACAAAAACCCAAAACTCTGGTGCTGGTCTTCCTCTTCGGCTCCCTCTGCTGGCTGTTGTCATTCTTGATGTTGCCTTTCTCATCTTCTTACTGGCGGACTATTTGGTGGAAATAAAAGTGCACAAAATGTGTCCATTTTTATTTATGGCCCACAGGGGCCGACTATGGGTGGTTCACCTGTGGGCTTGGTGCCACCTCACCGGGTCCGCAAGCAAGATATTGGGCCATCGTGGCCGGTTCCAGCAGAGGGGCCATGCCCCAACCCGTGCGGTCCATGAGTGGTGCTCAGCCACAGACATGTGGTCCATAAGTGGTGCATCGATGCAGGCAGCTGGTTGCGGGGGTTCGGGCACACCATGGCGGACTCCCGCACGCTCCCCTCGGTGCCCAGAGAGCACGATCCATGGGTCAAGGAAGGAAAACAGAGAAGGCAGGTTAGCGAGGGATAAGGGCGCAAGGGTACACATCAATAAAGGCAATGCAAGGTGAGGTGCGCCTGGAGACCGAGCGGAGAAAAGCTCGTCCCTATTGTACGTCACCCCCCCCCCCCCCCTGTTACCTACTCTACCCCTGCCCGTACCCATATTTACAACAATCTACACATTACACTACAATTTACAAATCCGTCGCTACCGTCACGTCTTCCCCATATTCCCCCTACACCAAATTCGTCACAATCCCACTAATCCAAAATTTGCCATCACCAATTCATCATCAATCCTCATAAGGAGGGAGAGATGGAACAACAAAGCACAATGTCTCACCCACGTCATGATGCGTCTCACAATCCAAACATTTGCACAGAAAAATAAAAACAACAAACCATGGCATGCTGTGGAGCACCGTCATCACCTCAGGTGAGTGGATGCAGATGGTGCAAGGAGATTTCAATCCTAACTATCCTCTTAAATGACATTAACACACTTTACAGTACCCGGGGTCTTTCCCTGCCAATCCATTGGCAATCTTACTCTATGCGGTTTTAAGAACCAAATTCCCATTGACCAAACTGTGGTGCTTCCTCAATTTGGGGTCTCACTCCCCCGATTCAACTCCCTGTGCCTTTGCACAATTTCAGGACTGGGTCGTGTGGCTCTCCCAGCAGGTCTACCCACCTGCACACCTCCACCACTGCAGTTGCCTCCGAGCTTACCTGCACCTTACCCTAACCTATCAAACTGGGGAAGGCCCTCTGGCGCTCTCCCCACTTGGTGCCCTCTCTGGCACTGGGCTACCCGGGTCCGTCCTCTGGATCCTCGGGCCCCATCCACAACTCTAACGGCTCCCAGAGCCCACCTGCAGCCTCACCTTGCCGACATCCTAACAGTGGCGGATTGCCCATTTAACTACACACACTAACAGGCCACACGCCCAGCCATTTCCACGTCACTAATGCACCCATCCAAACACGATTCTTCCACCACGCACCACAGATGCCAATATCCAACCACAATTTACCTACTCCCTCTACCTAACTCTTAAACTACCCTCCCCGGGTATTCGTGATAGGGGTCCACTTTTCCCCCATTCACACCTTCGCACCGTCCACTCCACTCCACAGTTTTCACCATACTCACTCCACACCATCCATTCCATACTCCATGTATTCCATACTCCATGTATTCCACACAACCATTCTCCATACACCTGTAATTGCACACCTGTGCCATCACACCTGGTGCTTCCTGCACCCTCCTTCCTCCCAGGCTCCTTCAATCACTCAATACAATGCACAACCACAATTGTTCCTCATGCACTGCTCCATACACTTCCACGCTCAATACAATCCACAATCACAATTATTCCTCATACGCTGCTTCATACACTTTCGATTCTCAAGCACACGGCATCATCTGATCTAACTACTCCCTTCTGAAACTTGCGCTTCCCAGTCGCCCCTTTAAACTATTGCGCTCCCTCGTTATTATAATCCAACTACCCTACCTACGTCCCCACTACCTGTATAATGTTGCTACTTACCTCTACCGTTACCTATGGTAATCTCTAGGTCCCTTTACATTATCCAAACCCTCCCTCGGCGAACTTACACTGCCATAAACCCCATAGCTATTGCTCATGTGCCCCATGTGAGGGATGGTGGATTTGCCATCCCTCCACATCGGACATCTCTCACTACCAATTTTGCCATCAAATTTCAACCAATCACAAATTCCCTATCCTAAAATGTCGAATCCAAAACACGATCATCATCACAGTCCACTATATCTGAGCCTCGGTGCGTCGTCACATCATTAACACTTGGCTTCGCAAAGCCGAGCAATGAATTCAGGTGGTTTGTTTGCCTGCAGGTTCAATCCGTCCGGCATTCGGTTCAGGGGAGGCGGTTTGGTCGGGCCGAGATTCCACGCACCATCTCGGCGTGGATCCTTGCGGCCTCCGGCCCGATGGCTCAATCTCGCCCGGTCGGAACCCCATCCCCGCCACCAGGGGGCACCGTTCCGCTTCCTCCAACCTGTCCCTGAACCAGACCGGTCGCCTTGCCCGACAAGGCCCGGACTCGACCGTGTGGGGCCTCGCATCCAACAAAGCGCACCGCGCACGCTATCTGTCGCCCTAAACGCTGCCCCGGTCAACGTCGATGCTTCACTCGCATACGCGACCCGTTTCACACTCACAAAACCTGGAGTCTCGGCGCCTCCAGTGCATCCCACACACTCCGTCCATTCCACCACCGCACTCCCTGTTACACACCACACCTCTCGCGCAAAATCGCCGTTCGCACTCTTCCTTAACACACCTCGTGCACCGTCTTGCGCACTCTCCCTCGGTACGTACTCCGTACCACTCACCATGGGCATGCACTCTCGCATCCACCCACTCACGCGCTTCAATGGGCTCTCCCACACCCACGCCACAACCAACTCAGGTGTGCTTTCTCGCACACTCTCAACCATTCCAAGCGTGCATTCTCGCACCCGTTCCACCACCACCTTACTCTCCGTGTCACACTCCGTACACTCTGTTTCACACAGACCCTCCGATGTGCATTCGCTCTCACACTCGGTATCACTCCCACACTTTGTAACACGCTCACTCTTTGACGCACACTTTATCCTCACACGTGTGCCATTTCCACTCACAGCACTCCTCAAGGACCTCCCACAAACGCCCGGGTGCCATTTTGACCCCAATCGCGTGACAATTCTCTTCGCGCCAAACACTCTGCCGAAAAACCTCTTAGCGCCATACACAGCACGACTCACCTTTGGGATCCTTTTCTCCACGCGCACCTGCAAATCTTTATAAGGATTAGCAAGTACGGCATCAGGATGTGAGCACGGACTTTGCACATTATCCATTCCTCCCTGCCGCGAGTGCTTTTCTAAGCCCCCGGTCTCTCCAATTTCAATTCCCACTACTTTTTCTTTACTCACCTCGACGACCGCTGGCTGTATTAAAATTCCCTCTTCTACCTCAGCGGTCGCCGGCTTTTCCATACCCCGGGTCGCGATGTCTACCCCGGTCCAGTTACCTGTGCTTTTCTCCGACTCACTCAACCTGCGCTCCTCGAGTCGCGTTACCTCCTCGTGCACCCGTGGGACCTGCTCGCCCAACCTGCGGTCTCTGTCCCTCTCCGCTTCCCTTACTTCATATGCGACTCTGTCCCTCGCCAGTCCCTCAGTTATTTCTTTGGCTTGGGCAGTTATGTCCCCCATTTCCTTTTCCATTCCTACAATTTGGTTTCCCAGTTGCTCACTATCAGCCCTCAATCCCACAAGTTGGTTTCCCAATTTCTCCCCCATTCTGTTTTCCATTCATTCCAATTGTTCTCCCATCCCCATTTGCACGGTGGCCTGCAGTTGCGCAATGAGGGCTTGCATGTCTATCCCTCCCACTTGCGCCGTGGGTGTGGCTACCGCAGCGCCACCATTTTGTGCCTCTGCAATCACGTGCGCGAGGGCGCCATCTTGCGCACCTGATACCCCCGCAACCACATCCTCATTTCTCTCCTCCTCTATTATTACTCCCACCTCCTCCCTGGGGTCCTGGGTTGATTCTAACCCCTCTTCTAACTCACCCACCAGCATCCGATCGCCTTGACTATCCATGGCACGATTTTAAATTTAGGATGTTAAATAAAATAAAATCTTGGGCCACTCGTAATTTTGAGTGCGCTAAGCGCACTTCGGGTCCGAATCTCGCTCCTGACACCAAATGTTACGGATCTCACCGTCAGCCCTTTTTCCCCTTAAGAAGGGGGGATTAATCCCCTTGTGTGCGACTGACCGACGTGAGTCCTGAAGTTGCCCAGCTCCCTCCGGAGAGGCAGGTGAGCAACCCCGTTCGCGACCGCGGACAAGATGTTAATTGCCGAGCGGATTAGCAGCCGCGGCACGAACCATTAGCAAGTAACTAGACCCGATTCTGAACGTTGGCCAAATCGTGCCACAGGTATTCAATTGGGAAAAGACAAGGACGAACGGATGTGAAGAAACCAGAAGGTAAGGAAGAACAAATAGGATTTATTACTACTATTACGTACACAATCAAAGGAACCAAGGAGAAGGAAAGATACGAAAATAAAGACAAAAAGATGGAAGGACCAGAAGACACAGTGCAATACTAACTTATCTAAACAGGCTTAACTTATACCCCAGACAACATAAAAGACGGACGACAGTCAGACTTACACGGGGGGATGATGATAGGGATGAATGGCACGAATGGCTGGAAGGGGAAGAAGGTTCCGTTGGAGCTTGCTCCCGCATGGGATGTCGGGCTCGACCTCAACGACCACCGATCCCACAGCAATCGGTTCCCGCGTAGCAGCGGGTCGAAGCTGCGTGTCACAGGGGGGCTGGACTACGGAGGTCTCACTTGCGGTGGTCCCAAAGCTGCGGTTTGTTCACTCAACGCTGCTGCTCCTCCTCCACTGAACTCAACAACAACTTTGCTGCTCCTCCTCCACTGGGTCAACTCCACTCTCGGTGGACTGCTTTTTAGGGGAACTCAACTTCACTCCCGGTGGACTGCGGTGGGAGGCTCCGGGCGACGGGTTATATATCGCCACACCCTGGAACGTTCGCGAAACCGCCCGATCGTTCTTTCTCCGCCCTCTCAAGCCAAACCTCTCATGCTTGGTTGGTTGATCGGGGTTGGCTCACTCCTCCTTCCTATGACAAGGTGGAGACACGCCTTTCTTCTCCGAACTGACCGCGTGCTTAATGGAGGGCGAATGCAGTTGGCAAATGCGGTTGGCAATGGAGGTTTTGGCAATGAAAGGGGAATCTGTCTTATTTCAATTCGGTGCAATGCAGAGTCAACTAGTGGGAAACACAGCCTTAAACTAATACACATAATAAGGAAATAACTATTTAGAAGGGTATATGGTGGCCTACGTGCTTGCGATGGAGTAACTAAGAGGACGACCTTTGACCTTTACACACAAAACGGAGGTATTTACAAGGAATCATTACACTACTTAGAGGGTGATATTTTCACAAAAAAACACTGGATTCTCAAATCTGCAACAATATATATATATACTGTATAAATATATATATATATATATATATATATATATATATATATATATATATATATATATATACATATATATATATATATATATATATACAGTGGAACCTTGACTTACGAGTGCCCCAACTTACGAGTTTTTCGAGATACGAGCCGTCGCTCGGGCGGTTTATTGCTTTGAGATGCGAGCCGAGATCCGAGTTACGAGCTTTCGCCACCCGGTCACGTGGTTATCTTGCCGTGCAAGTACAGTATCTCTGTCGTATAGCGCTGCATTTTTGTTTTCGCATGTTGGTTATTTTGAGTTTACGCCGCCAGGTGGGTTCCGGTCACGTGGTTATCTTGCCGTGCACGTACAGTATCTCTGTCGTATAGCGCTGCATTTTTGTTTTCGCATTTTGTTTATTTTGAGTTTACGCCGACAGGTGGGTTCCGGTCACGTGGTTATCTTGCCGTGCACGTACAGTATCTCTGTCGTATAGCGCTGCATTTTTGTTTTCGCATGTTGGTTATTTTGAGTTTACGCCGCCAGGTGGGTTCCGGTCACGTGGTTATCTTGCCGTGCACGTACAGTATCTCTGTCGTATAGCGCTGCATTTTTGTTTTCGCATTTTGGTTATTTGGGAAAATTTCTTAGTTTTAACCATGGGGCCTAAGAAAGTGAGTGGCAAGTGCAGTGCTGAGAAGAAGAAGAGGATGATGAGCTTGGCTATGAAACACGCAATCGTCGAACAACATGAGCGAGGTGTGCGTGTTGTCGACTTGGCGAGGCAGTACGATCGTAGTACTTCTACGATATGTACGATTTTGAAGCAGAAGGAGTCGATAAAGGCTATAACGCCAGCCAAGGGCGTTACGATTATTTCAAAGCTCCGGACCTCTATCCATGAAGACATGGAGAAGTTGTTGTTTGTGTGGTTGACGGAGAAGCAGCTCGCAGGAGATACCGTGACCGAGAGCATCATGTGTGAGAAGGCACGAGACATTTACGGGGATTTGGTGCAGCAGACGGCGGGAACATCAACGGACGAGGCATCGGAAGAGTCATTCAAAGCCAGTCGGGGATGGTTTGATAATTTTAAGAAGAGGACCGGCATTCACTCTGTCGTCAGGCATGGTGAGGCAGCAAGCTCGGATGTGAAGGCAGCTGAAAATTTTATTATAACTTTTGCCAAACTGATAGAAGCTGAAGGATACATCCCCCAGCAAATCTTCAACTGTGACGAGACAGGGCTCTTCTGGAAAAAGATGCCGAGGAGGACGTATATAACGGCAGAGGAGAAGAGCATGCCAGGCCACAAACCCATGAAGGATAGGTTAACCCTTGCACTGTGCGCGAATGCGAGTGGTGACTGCAAGATTAAGCCGCTACTCGTATATCACTCTGAAAACCCCAGAGCCTTTAAGTCTCATGGGATACTTAAAGAAAAACTGCAGGTTATGTGGAGAGCAAACGCAAAGGCGTGGGTCACCAGGCAGTTCTTTGTGGAGTGGGTAAACCTGGTCATTGGTCCTGCCATCAAGAAGTACCTTTTGGAAAACAACCTACCCCTGCAAGCCCTTCTCGTCCTTGACAATGCTCCCGCACACCCACCAAACCTCGAAGACGACACCCTTGAAGAATTTAAGTTCATTAAGGTCCTCTACCTTCCAGCCAACACCACCCCTATCCTGCAGCCCATGGACCAGCAGGTGATTTCAAATTTCAAAAAGCTCTTCACCAAACACCTGTTCCGGCGCTGCTTTGAGGTTACGGAGAGCACAAACCTCACCCTTCGAGAGTTCTGGAAGGATCACTACAATATCGTGACCTGCCTCAGAATTATCGACATGGCCTGGCAGGGTGTTACAAGGAGCACCTTAAACTCTGCATGGAAGAAGCTGTGGCCTGAGGTTGTGTCCGAAAGGGACTTTGAAGGATTCGAACCTGAAGTGTCAGTGGTGGAGGAGATTGTGTCCCTCGGAAAGTCCATGGGCCTGCAAGTGGATGAAGAAGACGTTAACGACCTCGTCGAGAAGCACAACGAGGAACTGACAACGGAGGAATTAAAGAAGCTACAGCAGCAGCAGAATACGGAGGTTTTGCAGGAAATTAACGCGGAGGAGCCAGAGGCGGAGGTGGTTATCGCTACAAGTGAGATTAAGGAAATGTTGGGAATGTGGGAGAAAATTTCAGAGTTTATTGAAAAGAAACACCCTGAAAAAGTTGCAACAGGTCGTGCGTTGGCGCTGTGTAACGACACTTGCCTCACTCATTTTCGAAACATTTTGAAAGGGAGGAAGAAACAAACCTCGTTGGACAGGTTTTTCTTGAAACGCCCTGCAAGTGAAAGCGAGGAAAGTGTGGCGAAAAAGGCAAAAGTTATCCCCTCCACCTCCGCCAGCATCTTCGTCTGATCTTCAAGGTAAATACACTTAATAAAACCAGTTTATTTCTTTACATTGTCTTTTATTATGTACAGTATATACGAGGTCGTGCTTGTTTATACATTATTTGTTATTTATAAAGTACATTTTTCTTATTTAAAAACACGTAACAAAAAAAATTGGTGTGGTTTTTTGGGGGCTGGAACGGATTAATAGCATTTCAATGCATTTCAATGGGGAAATTTGATTTGAGATACGAGCAATTTGAGTTACGAGCTCGGTCACAGAACGAATTAAACTCGTAAGTCAAGGTTCCACTGTATATATATATATATATATATATATATATATATATATATATATATATATATATATATATATATATATATATATATATATATATATATATATATATATATATATATATATATATATATATACAGTATATATATATACAGACTTGGCATTTAATATGGAATATTTTTTTTGTGGGGGTGAACTTACTTTTCAAGATGTCTTAGAACCAAAAGTTCATTGGAATTGCGTTGAAATTATTCTAGATTTTGTTAATGTGACCTTTAAAAGAAACAAAAACCACATTTGACATTTCAAAACAAATAAATTGGTCCTTGAAAGTGATGTAAACTGATATCGAACTCAATTCACGGACAGTACTGTGTTAAACTTCTGTACGTTTTCCAGAAGTATCTCTTTGTTTTGCACATTAGCCAAATTTTTTTTATAACAAAAACAAAAGTTAAATTACGACTGGGATTACCGACAGTAAAATTACAGTTCAGTACTTCGTGTAACCCCCACGAGCATTCAGGAGAGCACGTACACTTTGAGGCATGCTGTTCACGAGATTTGCCAAGGTTTGGACAGGAATCGCTTGCAATGCAGTGACAATAGTCTGCTGCAATTCACGCACAGAGGTCGGCTGCTGGTCCAAGTGTTCGATTTGACGCGTTAATTCTGCCCACAATTTCTCTATCGGATTCATATCCGGGGACATGGCAGGCCACTCCATATGCTCTACACCATGGTCAGCAAGAAAGTGTTGGATCATGCGAGCACGATGAGGCCGTGCATTGTCATCTTGGAAGACAAAGTTTCCTCGAAAGGCTGCATGAGCAAATGGAAGCAATGTTTCTTCCAGAATGGCCCTGTACTTGAACTGGTTCAGGTTTCCATTCAGAACAACCAGGTCAGTTTTGCCCCCTGCATGAAAAGCAGCCCAAACGGTCACCCCACCACCTCCAGCTTGGACTCTTGGCACTATACAATCTTTGTTGTAGGCTTCATGCACTTGTCTGCACACTCGGATGCGGCCATCTTGATGATAGACCAGAAATCTAGACTCGTCACTGAAGATCACATGATTCCAGTGTCCCGGCTGCCATTGACGGTGCTCTCTGGCCCACTGCAATCGGCGCTGGCAGTGTTGTCTGGTCAGGCGTGGCTGGTCTGGTCTCAGGGGATGCCTGTCACGATAGCCTGCTTGAACCAGTCGTTGGTTGACTAGCCTTCTGGATACAGGCACATTTGTGAGTTGCTGCCACTCAGCCCTAAGCCGATTAGCTGACTTGGTACGGCCATTGCGGACTAAACGGTGCAGCTGGCGATCATCCCTCCTTGTGGTTCTGCGGGTCGTCCTGGCCTCGGTATTGGAGTAGGGACACCCCTCTGATCATTTCGTTTCAATATCTTTGACACCTGACCTTGAGTGATGCCATACTGCCGAGCAATAGCACGCTCTTTCATGCTATAATTTCGTAAAGCCACCACTCCATGACAAACAGCATTGTTGAGTTGACGGACCATCTCCAGAGGAAGCGGCAATAACTTTTGGAGATGTGCAGGAGTTGTTTTCCACTAATACAGAAAACAATAACCCTTGTATACCCGACTGTGAAGCCAATCGTCAAATGCACCTGTCCGTACATTTTGCCACGCCACCTGTGATATAATCCTGTTGTTGACTTCTTGATGTGACAATCAGTGACATGGTTCTTTTAACAAATAAATCACCAAAGTGTAAAATAAACTCACCAGATTGATATACTGAGTTAAGAAAGTAAACCCGTCAAGAAAAAAAAAAAATTCCATATTAAATGCCAAGTCTGTATATATATATATAATTATATATATATATATATATATATATATATATATATATATATATATATATATATATATATATATATATATATATATATATATATTGTTATGGACTGCGGATAAGGATGTTGGTTTGCCGAGCGGATGGCACCGCGGCCGAACAGTTACCCCGACGAACCCGATTCCCGAACGTTGGCCGGATCGCGCCACAGATATTCAATATGGAAAAGACAAAAGCGACACGGATGTGAAGAAGAAGAAGAAGACGAAAAGGTTGGAAATACTACTAAATTTATTCCTATTATTTACATGCTCAAAGTAACCAAGGAAGAAGGAAAGATAAGAAAATAATTCACAGAAGATATTAGAGACACAGTGCAACGCTAGCTTACCTACAGTCTTAATTAACCCAGGGACAAGACACACAGAACAAACTCACGTACACAAAAGGATGGAAAGGCAGGAGGTGGATGGCTGGAGGGAGAGGAAGGTCCAACGGGTCCTGCAGCACGATCGGCGCGTTCCGCAGCCGCCGTTCCTTCGCGGCCCTGCTCAAAACTGCCGTCCAGGCCCCAAGCTGCTGTTGTTGCTGCTGTGGCTGTGTGGACGTCGCGTGCTCTTTTTAGGACTCATCTCTCTCGTCTTGTCCAAGCTCATCTGGTCCAACCACTCAACTCAACCACTCAACAACTCAACAACTTGCACGTCTCCCTGTCCAACTACTACTCGGTTCTTGCGCGCGCGCTTTTATAGCGCCTCAGGCGATCAAGCCGCCGGCCTTTAGGACACGCCCATCGGTCAGCTCGCCTCGGCCCTGATTGGTCGGCACGGCCCTCTGGCTCCGCCCTTGATGACCATGGGCGGGCACGCCCTTCTTCCCCGAGCTGAGCACATGCTTAATGGCGGCTTTGGGGCGAAATCAGCAACCCACCGCTGTAACAAACCTGGCAAACTGCCCAGTGCGGTTGGCAATGGAGACTTGGAGGGGATGTAGCTGGAAATGGAGATTTTGGGAATGGGAATGAAAGGGGATCTATCTTGTTTCACTTGGTGCAATGGAGTGTCATCTTAATGGAAGACAAGGCCTTACCCTAATACACATAATAAAGATATAACTATCAACAAGGGGGAAATCTATGATTGGCTGACGTGATTGTTTATGACCTAATTATGGGACGCCCTTTGACCTTTATACATAACTGGAGTAAGGAGGGTCCAGAATAAAGCACTAATAATAAAAAACACAATAAAAAACACAATCCTCATATCCATAACAATATATATATATATGTATATATATATATATATATATATATATATATTGTTACAGACGCGGTTTTAGATGTTAGTTTACCGAGCGGTTTGGTATTACCGCGTCCGCACAGTTACTCCCCGATTAGAACCCTATCCCGCCCGATTCCACTCGACGTTGACCAAGTCGCGCTATGCTAAATCAATGAAGGAAAGGACACAACGGCTGGGATAAATGCAACGACACAAGGGGTACAGTTCTCAAGACCTCCGGAGGAGGATATAATATTGGTGATGCAGAAACGGGTAGATTACACGGTAAGAGGTAAAGCACAGAAAAGATGGGCACTTAGACACAGTCTTATCTTATCCCCGACAGACCACAGACAAACGGGACAAGACTGACTTACACAGGGAGTGATGGCAAGGAAGGGCAGGCAGTCGATAGCACAAGGTGCACCTTGGCTCAGGGGCAGAATCAACACGGTCCGGTCCAGAGATGCGGGGAGGTATTGTAGCGCTCGGAGGTGGCGACCTTTTCTCTCCAAGCTGAGGCGCATCTGACGTCACCTCCCTCTTCCTGCGCATGTTCAGCGGGGAGTGACACGCCCTCGGCTCGTTGTCTCCGCCCCAGATGGAATCGGTCCGCCGCTTCCATTGGGTGCAGGGGGTTACCGGGCTCCGCCCTTGACGAGGAGCTGACAGCGAGCCCCTGCGTGGTAACCCCGTCGGAGCACATGTTCAATGGCGGCTAACCAAGCCGGAGTGAGGACGCACACTCCCCGCGCCGCCGCCGCTGTTGTTGTTGTTGTTGTTGTACCATGAGGAAGAGCTGCGGGGAGGTATTGGGAGGTCCTAAACTTTCTAACGGTGCCATACAATCACATTCTGGTGCAACGAAGAGTCAGAATTAATGGAAACGAGTCCTTAACTGACATAGACTAAGAATAACTAGCAAGATGTCCTATAGTTGTCTACGTGAGATGTGGTGGACCTGGATGCGACATTTAATGGGGGAAATAGGGGAAGGTCGGGGCTACAGAGTGTTGTTTACAGAAAATGGGACTAGGGAATGGGGGATTGGGGATAGTTGGGAAGTATTGGGGAAATAGGGGAATATTTACAAGCGGATATGGATGGATCCAAATCCCATATCCGCAACATTGCACCCTTCTCTACCTCGGGGCGTCCCGACCCGATAAATTTTTACCTATGTTAGTGTGGCACTCAGATGTAGTTCCCTCTACTATTAACTCAACCCTGAGTGCGACAGTTTTACAGATGTTCACAATTGAGTAAATATGTCCCCCTGCGACGTTGCACCCTTCTCCTCACAGAAACACACCCACAGAATAACCGAAGCGCGGAAAGAATCCTCAAACTAAACATACAGCTGGTAGGGAGCATCATTTATACAAGACTACACTGATATTTACACTACGATCCAGGACCTGTTCTTTGAGGAACACATGCAGATGTTATGCATAGAGAGAGCACGCATGCCAGCATCGATACACCAACCCACGAGTGCCCTGTGGCCCTACGGCCTTTAATAATGTGCAGAGCACCCCGTCCAAGCACCAAAAGCACCACCCCATCATGTACAGTCAGCACCATCCGGTGCACCAATAAAGTGTTCAATAATCACCGGTGGTGTCGCAGCCGGCCGATGTTCTGCCGCTGGTCTTGCCTTGGAGCCCACTTGGTGTTCTGGCTTCCTTCAAAAATAAAGAAAGGCGCCAACCGCGTCCATTTCTAAATTGTGGCCGTCAGGGGGGCCAACTATAAGTGGTTCACCTGTATGGCATAGGTGCCACGTTGACCCAGAGGTCCATCAATGGGTGGTGCTTGGCCACAAAAGAACTGCGGTCCATGGTGGGCGGCCACAAAAATTGCGGTCCATATGGTGTATCGATCCAGGCAGCAAGCAGCGAAAGTGCAGGCCCACAACTGCGGAGCCAGCACCTCTCTCTCCTCTCTCTCTGCCCCAAAGCCAGATCCTCGGAGGTGGGAGACAAAAGAAAAGACAAGTGAGTAAGGTGGTAAGGGCGCAAAAGTGCATGCAATACAAGGTAATGCACACTGGGGGCACATGGGAACCAGGTGAGACAGGTACGTTCCTGCCGTACGCCCCCCCCCCCCCCACCAGGTAACCTACATGGCCCCTCCCTTACCCCTTACTGTATCCACAAAACACAACACTACCCATAAACATCTACTTTACAAATCAACAAACGTCCCTACTGTCTTCCCCGTTCCTCCCATAAACCAAATTCGTCTTCTCTCCCTCCTAACCAATCAAATTTGCCATTTCCAACTCTCATCAAAATTTGCCATCTCCAACTCAACATCAAAATTTGCCATCACCAATTCATCATCAGTCCCTCCTAGGGAGGGAGAGATGGAATCACCCCAATGTCTCATCCACGTCGTGATGCGTCTCACAAATCCACACAGCAATTCTCATTTCCTGCAACACAGAACAAAGGAACACAGGTGTGGAGTCATCATCACCACAGGTAAGTGGCTGCGTATGGTGCGACAGGTTCATCAATCCTAACTATTTCCTAAATGACTTTAACAACTTTACATTACCCGGGGTCTTTCCCTGCCAATCCATTGGCCAACTTACACTATGGGTTCTAAAAACCAATTCCCATTGACCAAACTGTGGTGCCTCTCAATTTGGGGTCTCACTCCCCCGATTCAACACTCGGTGCTCTCGCACAATTTCTGGGCTGTGACGTGTAGCTCTCCCAGCAGGTCTACCCACCTGCACACCTCCACCACTGTAGTTGCCACCCGAGCTTACCTGCTCCTCACCCTAACCTAACTAACTGGGGAAGGCCCTCTCGCACTCTCACCCCCTCAGTGCCCTCTCTGGCACGGGCTGCCCGATCCACACCCGGGATCCTCAGGCACCCACTGACACTAACGGCTCCCAGAGCCCACCTGCGGCCTCACCTGGCCGACATCCTCACAGTGGTGGAGTGCCCAAACCAACTACACACACTAACAGGCTACACGCCCAGCCATTTCCACAACACTAATGCACCCATCCACAATACCATTCTGCAACCGCACCACAAATGCCAATATCCAACCACAATTTACCTATACCCTCTACCTAACACTTACACTACCCGCCCCGGGTATCCGTGATGGGGGTCCACTCTTCCCCCATTCACACCTTCGCACCATGCACACCACTCCGTACCACTTACTCCAACTCTCTCCACACCACTCATTCTCTGCTCCATATATTCCACACACCTGTACTTGCACACCTGTGCTCTCATACTTGGTGCCGCCTGCACCCTTCTCTCCCCCAAGTGCATTCGCGCTGATCCACAACACTCACTACTCATCCACTGCTCCACACACCTGTCCAGTTCTCACACAGCATCATCTCATCTAACTACTCCCCTCTGAAACTTGCGCTTCCCAGTCGTCCCTTTAAACTATTGCGCTCCCTCGTCATTATCATCCACACTAATCTACCTGCGTCCCCACTACAGGTATCAATCACTAACTAACCTTAACGTTGCCTAATGTCATCTTCGCTAGATCCCTATCCATATAACCTAACCCACCCGGGCTAGTTTTCACTGCCATACACCCCATAAACTGTAGCGCATTTGCCCCACCTTTTTGTGAGGGATGACAGAGTTGCCATCCCACCACATCGGGCATCTCCCACTACCAATTTTGCACATCAAATTTCAACAAATCAAAAATTTGCCAATCACTACTCATCATCTGCCAATCATTACTGCCAATCCCTTGCCAATCATCAAATTTTGTTTTTTTCTAATTTTGGGTCCAAAACACTAACCTCATCATTACAGTCTACTTACTAATGCCTCTCGGTGCGCCAATTTACTTCTAAAGCTCGGCTTCGTACAGCCAAGCCATGAATGCCGGTTGTTTGGTGCCAGCGGCTGGATACGTCCCGCATTCGTGGCAGGGACGGGGGCTTGCCCGGGCCGAGATCCCACGCACCACCTCGGCGTGGAGCCATCCAATGTCCCGATCTCGACCTGCCGGCACGTCTCAATAGAAAGTGGTCGCCATGATGACCCTTCCTATCGGGCTGCCCGCTCCGCCCAGTGGAGCACGGACGCGGCCGTTCAAAGCGAGGCCCAGCGTGGATCACGTACGGCGGTCCTTTCGAACCCGCCGTGGCTCGGATCCCTGCTGGTTCTCGCGGCACGCGAAGCCCGGCACGCACCGAGGGCCCGATTCGGCTATAAGTCGTTCTAACCTCTAACCCGGTTACCGTCGATGCTTCACCTGGATGCTTACAAGCATACGCTACCCCTTTCTTGCTCATACCTCCAGCTGTTCCCATGCTCCTCGTACCTTTCCTGACACACCTCGGTACACTCATTCCACTCACAGCCTTGGTCACACACCTGACCACCGAACACTTTGGCACACATTCGTTGGTCGCACACCTCACCAACACACCTCTTCGCGCCCCTTCCTCGGTCACCTCTTCTGTGACAATCACAGGTGTGCTCCTACTCGCACACCCAACCACGTGCCTCACGACCAATTCCAGCGTGCATTCCCACACACGCTCTACCATTCCAGGTGTGCATCCTTTCTCACCTGTCACAACCAACTCACGCTCCGTGTCACTCTTACTACTCTCACCTCCACTCTTGACAGCGCACTCACCCTTACTCTGGACAGCGCACTCTTTCCTCATGCACCTGTCCGTTACACACCTTTCTCGTGCACACTCTCCCGTTACACCCTCTGTAACACTCACCACAGGTGTACACTCTTCCTTACTTTTGACAGCGCACTCTTTCCCCATGCACCTGTCCGTCACACATCTTTCTCGCACACCCTCTCCCGTTACATCCTCTGTAACACTCACCACAGGCGTGCATTCTCCCTTTACACCCTCCGTAACACTCCTCACTACGCGCTTCCATGTGCTCCCTCGCACACGCGCTACGACCGACTCACTCTCGCCAGCACCCTCACTCCTTGGCACGCACTTTTTCCTCACACACCCCAGAGTCGGACTTTCTCGCACACCTCCTTTTTCGCACACCAGACCTGTCGCACACTTCACCAACGGCCTCTCACGAACACCCGGGTCCATCTCGACCCCCAAGCTCATTAAATCACCTGGCGCATCAAACGCACGACCATATTGGTCACCACTTACACCGGGTCCTCTTCCTCTTCGCTTCTCCTCCATCACCTGCGAATCCCTCATCCGGTTAATGAGCACATCATCACGATCCGAACAGACTTTGGACCAATTCTTTTACTTCCTCTTTTATCTCTTTCTTATCCCCTCTCCGTCGCTTCTTAATTTCGCTCACCCCTTCTTCCACTTCCTCTAATTTCTGCTTCACCTCTTTTATTTCCCGGTACGTCTCCTCAAGCTCGTCCTCTAAGGCTACCTTGACCGTTTCCATGTGCGTCCTCACCTGCCGGTCCTTCGTCTCCATTACCTCTGTCACCTCGTCCAACCTCGTTGTCAGTCCCTCACGTACCATCTGACATTCCCTCTTCGTCGCTATCAAGTCGTCTTTTAGTTCTTTCTGTGTCGCTTTTAACCCTCCTAGTACCGCAGTGTTCCTTTGTACCTGCTCCACTAACTCAGTCTGTCCCACCGTCAGCTGTTCCACCTCCTGCGTCAGGTCCTCTATGCCCCCTTGTAACTTTACAGTCCCCTTTCTCACCTCCTTCTCCATGTGCTCCTCACAGTGCCTCACCTCCTCGCGCACTCCTCCGACCTCCTCACTCACACCTCTTCTGATCTCCTCTCCCATCACTTGCATCTCCTGCCCAGATGCCACCCTCATCTGCTCCATTTCCTCCCTGTGAGCATCCAATTTCGTTTCTACCCCCATTCTGACCCCCTCTATCTGCTGCCCCATTTGTTTAACTTCCCTTTCCGCTTGGTCCCTCATGTCCCTCAATTTGCCTTCCATACTGTTTTCTAACCCCTCTAACCCCTTTTTCATCCCTTCCATTTGATTCTCCTGAACGGCCATTCTGTTTTCTACCCCCATTAACCCCTCCTGTATTTCCCCTAATCTATTGTCTAATCCCTCTATTCTACTCCCTAACCCTCCGATCTGGGCCCCCATGTCCTCCCTCAATTTCTCGCTATTGGACCCCATCCTTTGTTCTAACCGTTGGCTATTGGCCCCCATGTCGCCCCCCAATTCGTCCCTCATTGCCCCCATACTGTTTTTCAAACCTCCAATTTGGTCTCCCATTTGTCCCATAAGGGCCCCCATCATTCTGTTTTCCATTTCTTCATTATTCTTGTCCATAAGGGCCTTCATTTGCATAGAAAAAAGGTTCAAATCCACCGGTGGCGCTACTACGGTCGCGGGCGCGGTCGCCGTGGCCATGTGCGAGGCGCCATTTTGCGCGCCCGTAACCTCGTGCGCGACGACGCTATTTTGCGAACCTGCCACCCTCACTGCTTCGCTCTCCTCTTGTCCTTCAATTTGGTCCTGGATCGAACCTGCCTCACTCTCCTCTACCGGAACCCAGCCGTCTTGATCTGCCATAGCGCGACTTTCAAAATTCGGGTTTTTATTTTTGTAAAACACAATCAAATTTCGCCGTTAATAATTTCGAGCGCGTGAAGCGCGCTTCGGGTCCGATCTCACTCCCCGACACCAATTGTTACTCTAATAGTACAATTGGTGTTCCAAAATTTGGGCCTAACAAATTTAGTCCCAGGTCCGAATCCCACTCCTGACACCAATTGTTACAGACGCGGTTTTAGATGTTAGTTTACCGAGCGGTTTGGTATTACCGCGTCCGCACAGTTACTCCCCGATTAGAACCCTATCCCGCCCGATTCCACTCGACGTTGACCAAGTCGCGCTATGCTAAATCAATGAAGGAAAGGACACAACGGCTGGGATAAATGCAACGACACAAGGGGTACAGTTCTCAAGACCTCCGGAGGAGGATATAATATTGGTGATGCAGAAACGGGTAGATTACACGGTAAGAGGTAAAGCACAGAAAAGATGGGCACTTAGACACAGTCTTATCTTATCCCCGACAGACCACAGACAAACGGGACAAGACTGACTTACACAGGGAGTGATGGCAAGGAAGGGCAGGCAGTCGATAGCACAAGGTGCACCTTGGCTCAGGGGCAGAATCAACACGGTCCGGTCCAGAGATGCGGGGAGGTATTGTCGCGCTCGGAGGTGGCGTCCTTTTCTCTCCAAGCTGAGGCGCATCTGACGTCACCTCCCTCTTCCTGCGCATGTTCAGCGGGGAGTGACACGCCCTCGGCTCGTTGTCTCCGCCCCAGATGGAATCGGTCCGCCGCTTCCATTGGGTGCGGGGGGTTACCGGGCTCCGCCCTTGACGAGGAGCTGACAGCGAGCCCCTGCGTGGTAACCCCGTCGGAGCACATGTTCAATGGCGGCTAACCAAGCCGGAGTGAGGACGCACACTCCCCGTGCCGCCGCCGCTGTTGTTGTTGTTGTTGTTGTACCATGAGGAAGAGCTGCGGGGAGGTATTGGGAGGTCCTAAACTTTCTAACGGTGCCATACAATCATTCTGGTGCAACGAAGAGTCAGAATTAATGGAAACGAGTCCTTAACTGACATAGACTAAGAATAACTAGCAAGATGTCCTATAGTTGTCTACGTGAGATGTGGTGGACCTGGATGCGACATTTAATGGGGGAAATAGGGGAAGGTCGGGGCTACAGAGTGTTGTTTACAGAAAATGGGACTAGGGAATGGGGGATTGGGGATAGTTGGGAAGTATTGGGGAAATAGGGGAATATTTACAAGCGGATATGGATGGATCCAAATCCCATATCCGCAACAATATATATATATATATATATATATATATATATATATATATATATATATATATATATATATATATATATATATATATATATATACCCTAATGTACCCTATATATATTAGGGTATACCCTATAATATACCCTATATATTATATACCCTATATATATATTGTTGCGGATCTCCCGAAGCCCGTTCCACGTTACAAAGGGGGGATTAAACCCCTTTTCCCCCCTGGGTCTTCTTGTCCACGAGGCCGAATCGCCACTTCCGCAGCAATGGTATCGGGTCGACGCCGCACGTACCTTTAACCCACGCTGCCATGAAAGCGGGGACCGAACCTCGCACAACCCACGCTTAATCGAGTACGCCCGAACGGTATGCGTATCACGTGACTCATGCCGTTACTTTTATGGAACCCGATTCGAGCGGTTCTAGTCGTACCATGCGTGGCCAATCAATGGAAGGGACGGGAAGGTCAAATAAGAGGAATAACACAATTTATTATTTATGTACAATGATTCTCAGAGGAAAGGGGACACAGAGCAGAAGCTTAATCAATCTTAACTTAAACCCAGACACAGGGCCCTGTGGAAGTGTAACTCAGTGTAACTTATTGGTTGGAACTGGTAACGAACCAAGGTACGAGCAGGTGGTCGTAAGAATGTCAGGAATGCATCTCGCCCTGTCGAAGCTGGGAGTCCTGTTGTGTAGCTTTAGCACGACCCCGGGCTAACACACATTCCCAAGCCCGTACTATTGTCTTTCATCGGGATGCAAAGTGGATGAAGCAAATTCCCAGCAGGGAGGAGAGCGAGCTGATGCCAGTGAGGCGACCAAGTAACGTTTGCGGAGAAGGGATTACGATTTCAGCGGACAGAGGATTAACTGAAGTTTGCCGATATAAGCGGAAGAAACTTGGAGTCAAGGGGCACTTGCCACGAGAAGCCCTGCCCGACGGAATGAACGCGTACCATGGGTTCGGCGCTGCAGCCACGAAAGAGGGACTATGCGGATAGAGTTACCTGGTCCATTGAGTTAAACGGTATTATTTGGTATTGGAATGAAGTGAATAACCAGTTAATAAAGTTGTAACCTTTTGTAAAACCTGTTTCCGACCATTGGCGTCTTGAGTCTCACCCTACTCTTGCCACGACAATCTGGAGGCACCGCTGGAATTTCGAGTGGACGTCGCCAAGGTAAGCATGGCGTCTTGGGGATGGTCCATTATGAAATATGAATTCTGAACATGGTGGGATGTGTGTGTGGGGCTTGCATTCCATAGGTAATCCAAGGAGTGTAAACGTATTTTTTGTCACGACCGTCCGAGGTAAAAGTCACGGATGGAACGTTTTAAATGATTCTATTATTCGTGTGCTTGCGAGGATATGTACATTATACGCTGGGTATTAAAAGCCTTACTCTGGTCTGCAGGCAAATCGGCTCATGAAGTGCACCATGAGGCGATTTGTTTGCCGATTCGGTAAGGTTCGGTAAGGTCCATACACGTGTACAATCGTGTACACCCGTTTTAAATAAATAAATAAATAATTTTTTTTCAGTTTTCCCGCCATGTCTAAAACTCGTTTGATTACAATATAAATTAATGACAGACAACGCCATCTCATGCCGGTCCAGAATTATTGTGAAAGATGGCGATTGGATGAAAATTGCATACCGACACTCCCTCACTGTCCCTCATTGTCCCTCATTTCCATTTCGGCTACCTGTCTCTTGCTCCCGCTCCTTCTCCCTCCCCTCCCTCTAGTTCCCATTGGCGGACGTTTTGCGAGAAGCAAAGCGTTTTGCAGGAAGCTTCCAGGAAGCAAAGCCAGGGCTGTTGCTTTTTCGTGTTTTTCCTCTGCTCCCTGTGCTTGATATTTAAATCCCATTCGAATGTCAAGTAAATCGGATGGAAATTGAGGATTTTGAACTTGTTGTTGGAACTTGTTGTTGGAACTTGTTGTTGGAACTTGTTGTTGGAACTTGCTGTTGGAACTTGTTGTTGGAACTTGTTGTTGGAACTTGTTGTTGGAACTTGTTGGAACTTGTTGTTGGAACTTGTTGTTGGAACTTGTTGTTGGAACTTGCTGTTGGAACTTGTTGTTGGAACTTGTTGTTGGAACTTGTTGTTGGAACTTGCTGTTGGAACTTGTTGGAACTTGTTGTTGGAACTTGTTGTTGGAACTTGTTGTTGGAACTTGTTGTTTGAACTTGTTGTTGGAACTTGTTGTTGGAACTTGTTGTTGGAACTTGCTGTTGGAACTTGTTGTTGGAACTTGCTGTTGGAACTTGTTGTTGGAACTTGTTGTTGGAACTTGTTGTTGGAACTTGTTGTTGGAACTTGTTGTTGGAACTTGTTGTTGGAACTTGTTGGAACTTGTTGTTGGAACTTGTTGTTGGAACTTGCTGTTGGAACTTGTTGTTGGAACTTGTTGGAACTTGTTGTTGGAACTTGTTGTTGGAACTTGTTGTTGGAACTTGTTGTTGGAACTTGTTGGAACTTGCTGTTGGAACTTGTTGTTGGAACTTGTTGTTGGAACTTGCTGTTGGAACTTGTTGTTGGAACTTGTTGTTGGAACTTGCTGTTGGAACTTGTTGGAACTTGTTGTTGGAACTTGTTGTTGGAACTTGTTGTTGGAACTTGCTGTTGGAACTTGTTGTTGGAACTTGTTGTTGGAACTTGTTGTTGGAACTTGTTGTTGGAACTTGCTGTTGGAACTTGTTGTTGGAACTTGTTGTTGGAACTTGTTGTTGGAACTTGTTGGAACTTGTTGTTGGAACTTGCTGTTGGAACTTGTTGTTGGAACTTGTTGTTGGAACTTGTTCTTGGAACTTGTTGTTGGAACTTGTTGTTGGAACTTGCTGTTGGAACTTGTTGTTGGAACTTGTTGTTGGAACTTGCTGTTGGAACTTGTTGTTGGAACTTGTTGTTGGAACTTGTTGTTGGAACTTGTTGTTGGAACTTGTTGTTGGAACTTGTTGTTGGAACTTGTTGGAACTTGTTGTTGGAACTTGTTGTTGGAACTTGCTGTTGGAACTTGTTGTTGGAACTTGTTGGAACTTGTTGTTGGAACTTGCTGTTGGAACTTGTTGTTGGAACTTGTTGTTGGAACTTGTTGTTGGAACTTGTTGTTGGAACGTTTTGGGAACATTCAAAGTTGGGTTTTGCTAACGTTTCCACAACGTCGCTACAACGTTTCACTTTCGTTGTTGCAACGTTTTGCTCCAACGTTTTGGGAACATTCAAATGTTGGGTTTTGCTAACGTTTCCACAACGTCGCCACAACGTTTCACTTTCGTTGTTGCAACGTTTTGCTCCAACGTTTTGGGAACATTTAAATGTTGGGTTTTGCTGACGTTTCCACAACGTCGCCACAACGTTTCACTTTCGTTGTTGCAACGTTTTGCTCCAACGTTTTGGGAACATTTAATTGTTGGGTTTTGCTGACGTTTCCACAACGTCGCCACAATGTTTCACTTTCGTTGTTGCAACGTTTTGCTCCAACGTTTTGGGAACATTTAAATGTTGGGTTTTGCTGACGTTTCCACAACGTCGCCACAACGTTTCACTTTCGTTGTTGCAACGTCTTGCTCCAACGTTTTGGGAACATTCAAATGTTGGGTTTTTCTGACGTTTCCACAATGTCGCTACAACGTTTCACTTTCGTTGTTGCAACGTTTTGCTCCAACGTTTTGGGAACATTTAAATGTTGGGTTTTGCTGACGTTTCCACAACGTCGCTACAACGTTTCACTTTCGTTGTTGCAACGTTTTGCTCCAACGTTTTGGGGACACTCAAATGTTAAGTAAATCGGATAAGAATTCACGAGTTATTTAATTATTAACGATTAATGAAGTACTTATTTAATTAATTACATTTCTTATTACATTACAGTAATTACATTACAGTAATTACCTGAGGTAATTACAGTAATTACAGTTCTGGTAATTACAGTAATTACAGTAATCATTACAGTAATTGCAGTAATCTTATTACAGTAATTACATTACATTAACTCAGGCACCTTTTGAGTAAGGAAGCTGATATTTGGACATGACACTGACCAAGTGATGTGGCTGTCAAGGAAAATTTTGATTTATTGATTAATCATTTAATAAATTAACTCGTTGATTTATAAATGACTTATTTAATTAAAATTCCTCAGAGATACATCTTCGGATGAAATACTTGCAGATTGGTTATGCTATGAGCCAATTGATTAAGGAAAATATTTTGTGATGGCTATATTGGCAATTTCGTGGCCATATTCGTGGCAACTCAGTTAGTGCCACTGCCCCTTTAAAATGCATCCCTGCGTTCATTTTTCGATCGATTGAGTTGAAATTTTGAAAAATCGGATCTGGACTGTCGTTGTTAACGACTCTAGCACGCACCCGTCCAATCAGGATGGAGCGGTATGGTCCCCGGATTATCACTGCCCGCAGTTTTAATTAGTTTTACTTTTTCTCTTGGTCATATAATTTTGAAGACATGCATGTCATGATATAGGAAATGTTTGTTCTGTTGAACGGAATAAATGTTGTTTATTTTTGTGGGTGTGTATTTTTGTGTATTTTGGATATATTTTCACGACTAATTCCAGTTAACATCCTGCAAAATTTGCTCGTTTTCTGGCCGAGTCGAAATTGCGTTGAGTTCCTATGGCATGCGCCATTAAAAGCGCTGTGTAATGGTTGAGCTCCCTTTATTTCGTTTTGGTCATGCGGATGAGCAGACAAAGTGACGAATGCTGCGGCTGGAGCAGTAGAAGCGATGTTTTTTTAATTGAAATGATGTAATTTAATTCAACGTGGTAGGTGGGCAACACCGCAAAGCATACCTCTTTTAAGGTGTGTTCAAACCCATGAACATTTCAGCAATCAATACGATGCTGAAATGATGTAATTTAATTCAACGTGGTAGGTGGGCAACACCGCAAAGCATACCTCTTTTAAGGTGTGTTCAAACCCATGAACATTTCAGCAATCAATACGATGCTGAAATGATGTAATTTAATTCAACGTGGTAGGTGGGCAACACCGCAAAGCATACCTCTTTTAAGGTGTGTTCAAACCCATGAACATTTCAGCAATCAATACGATGCTGAAATGGTGTAATTTAATGAGTAATTTAATGAGTAATTTAATGAGTAATTTAAAGAGTAATTTAATGAGTAATTTAATGAGTAATTTAATGAGTAATTTAATGATAATTTAATGAGTAATTTAATGAATAATTTAAGGTGTAATTTAATTGTGTAATATGGTCAACCTTGGGTTTGTTTGGGTTTTGTTGTTTATTTTTGTGGGTGGGTATTTTTGTGTATTTTGGATATATTTTCACGACTAATTCCAGTTAACATCCTGCAAAATTTGCTCGTTTTTCTGGCCGAGTCGAAATGGCGTTGAGTTCCTATGGCATGCGCCATTAAAAGCGCTGTGTAATGGTTGAGCTCCCTTTATTTCGTTTTGGTCACGCAGATGAGCAGACAAAATGACGAATGCTGCGGCTGGAGCAGTAGAAGCGATTTTTTAATTGTTCAATGATTATTCGATATTGTTATGACTTATTGTCAATAGGTATACTAAGTGGCCATGAGGTAGCCTGTTGCTATGTACAGTTTTATTCTATTGTTGATTATACCACATAGCTGTGGTGATAAAGGAAATGTTCGTTTTAAATAGATGATTATGATAGGACCATGACTATAAAATCATGATGATTATTATGAATGATATCATAGGGTTCAAATGCAGAATGATTGCACGAACTTGGAAAAGAACTTTCAAGCCCTATGGGATAAATTGGGTGTTACAAGCGATGGAGTTTCAAAATTTAGCATGATTGAAGGAATTTTACAGTCTTATTTCAGGAGTTTTACGAAATTTATATTGCCAAGAGATTTTGGGTACTATTAAAAGAAAAAAATGATGAGATATTTTTCCCAATGAACTTTAATATCTGCCATCCATTTTGGCTGTCTCACGAATGAAGGATGAGTTGCCTTTAGTGGTTGCAAAGAAAATTTGTGGAGACCAGGCAAAATAGGGAAATATGTCAGATATGACCCTAGGACAGGACGGTGATTCATCAATTGACATGAGGTATGAACCAGAGGTGACGACCGATGAGATTCGATCTCAGTCAATGGATGGACCTGTCCTGACATCATTGGGGAAAGGGCTTATGCAAGGAGTCATCCAAAATGATTAATTTGATTTATTGATGAATATTGATGAATTAATTGAAATTGAATAATTGATTGAATTGTTGATTGATTGAATCTAATTGATTGAATTTAATTGAATAAATTTAACTGGATAAATTGAATTGAATAAATTAAATTGAATATATTGATCGTTTGATTGATGAAAATGCGGTCTCAAGAAAGAAGCTTTAATATCTTTGTGAGATATTATCAATGTGAAGACAACCTTGGAAAATTGAGCAAGGTGGTGAGTTTATATATAGATATATATGTGCGGTTACCATTGTATGATTTCCCCTTCAACAGAGCGGACACCTGAGGATTCACCCATTTCATACTGACCCTCTGGCTCATCTGCAAATACTGATCTGTGAGATTGGATTGTGCAAAAGCCACAGGTGAGGGAGATTCTCTGGAAATCACCGTTTGAACAGGTGGAGAGATCCTTCCTGGAGGTACGAGTGAAGCTTTAGAGGAACAAACTACAACACATCCAACGCTACTTTGATAAAAGGCAGAATGGGAAATGGAGCCTGCAAGAATACACAAGGACAACCAGAGATTCCACAAAAAGGTACTTGTACACATCATATGTACGACCGTTATGGTGCCGAAGCTATAAGGCAGGTCGAGAATTGGTATTTGTGGACAAAGGGACATGATGAGGAGTTTCCAAGAGATGGTACATTTGAGCGAAGTCGATTGGAACAAAGATTGAAAGCCAGGAAGAGACAGAATCTAACGGTAGACTGGCTTGCATTCCATCTTTGGGATGGTGAATCCAGACAACGGGAACAGCAAGAACAGATAACGGATCTAGAACTTAAAATAAAAAGGATACAGGATACAGTGGAGGAGACAAATGCACAACTGCCCTCGAAATTAGGAATGAAAGGGACAGTTGTCCCATCTGATTTCCAGTTGTCTCCCCAAAAAGGACGGTACAGAGAATTTTTTCGTGTTTCGGGAGAGAACGAGAGATTGCAGTGGCAACTCAGGGATGTAGAGATGCAGCCCAGCAATACAAGTGCACAGGTGCACAGACCAGGCAACGACAGAAACCGGTGTTTCAAGTGTGGACGGATGGGACATTGGAAAAGAGGATGTCCGTATACCAAAAGGAAGACAAGTTCATAGGGTAAACTAAGATCAAGGGTACCAGTGCTGACCGATACCTCAGACAATGATTAGGCCTTCATTGCGGCAAATCCCAAATGACGATTGGCCTCAACAGATTAGATTACTGGACAAACATGAATAACTGTCGATGATTCTTGTGTCTGAAAAGGTTTTCGGAGCAAGAATTATTCATTTTTTCTTTTGCTTGTAAGCAAATTAGTAATTAATTGATCAAATGCCGAAATTGGATCTTTTATGTTGGGCACAAAATTTTAAATTTACAAAGTTGGAACAATTGCTTTGCAAATTTTTGAAACCAAGTGACAAGAGTCACATGATGATCAGGTGGGAATTTCGGACTAGTGTTCCGCATGATTGATAGGTCAGTGGTCGACTGACATGCAAATGGGTGTGTAGTCAAATTTGGATAAATTATGGTGGGAACTGAAAGGGTAATTTCAATGTGACATCATAGGGGTTTTCTAAAAATAAACTTTTTGGTCCATTTGTGTATTAGCATTTATAAAATTGAAGGACAAATTTTATGAAAATGAAATAAAACTGACACCCATCCTGATCTGTAAATAATGGTTCCAACGCAAACAAATATGCATAATGCATGCGTGTGTGTGTGTTTTGTGTATCAATGTTTGTGTTTGTTGTTTTTGTTTTTGTGTATCAATCTTACAAGATTGTTGACACCGACAGTGTGCCTTGTCTGAAAAATAGATAGTTCCATGGGGATGGGATCGCATATCGAGAGAATTCATAAAATAAAAATAAAAAATAAATAGAAATATAATTTGATTATGAAAATTATCACTTTTGTCAAGGGAGATGGAGAATAAAGATTTGATTTGCTGAGTTATGAGCAGCTATTCATTAATAGTAAAAAATTGGAAGTAATCTTGGGATTCCATTGTGATCGAATTTATATGAGAATCAAAGCTATTTATGGATATGAGCTTCATAAAAATGTGGGAGTACAAAATTAGCCAAATTTTGGAGAGGTCTTGCACTGACTTCCCAGAGTACTCTGCTCATGGATTTTTATATATATAAACTTGAATTTTATCAGCATATAAATTGTGCTGTATGTATGGATGTGGTTTAGGCATAGATGATATGGGAAAATAGTAAAGAAAATTTTGCTGATTTGAACTATTGTGGGTTTTCAGTTCTGGAGTTCAAACAAAGTCACTGGTTAACAGATGAGAAAGGATAGTAAATAAATTATTCGATGCTGGGCAAATTAAGTACGATATTACTAAGACTTATGAGAGCTATTGTTCTTCCTTACAGCAGTGGAAAATTATTGGAAAAAATTAGATCCAACATAATGGATCTATAAAAGAATGTGATAGGGATAATATCCTCAATTTGTACTAATTATTTGATTGTGGGTAAAGGAATTAATTTATCGTAGTGGATTGTTAACAGCAGCCTGAAAATGTCCTGAGAGTGTGCATCCATGTAATCAGAAATCCCAGATTTGTTTTTACAAACAACATTTTGGTAGAGGTCTTGTGTGGACGAGCACTTCCTTGGTAGATAAAGAACGGTACTGCATGCTGGCAGCCACTTTTGCGGCCAGCTAGGCCAAACAAATTGAGAGGAAATTGTAGTTAAATACGTAAGTTACACATGGCTATTTGTAAAAAGGAAATTTGTTGAGATGGGAAACATTTTTCGAAGGTTTATTAAAGTGTTATAATATGACATGTGGCAAGGCAAACTATTGGATGGGAAAATTAGATCTGGCTATAGAATAAATTTATTGACCCCTTGAAGTTAATTCTTCGAATCATTGTTTCACTGGCATTTTTTTTGTTCAAATTGGAAATAGTTTGGTAGAGCTTTGGTTAAAACCTTTGGTTGCGGTATCTTGGAACGAAATGATAAACCATAGGAGATTGATAAGAATAGAAACAAATATGGACCCAAAATAGAAAGTTGGATTCATGCCTCTCATTGCAAGCAAGCACATGGGGCTAAGGTGGACGATCCCACAGAAAATGAGGCTGCACCTAGCAGCCCAGCAGAACATTCAGTGGCAGATAAATGATAGTCGTGATTTACAGTCATTTGAATTACATTTTAACACCCCTTGCATTGATAAACATTACATTTTCAACATGTGATATTCCTACTTGGGATAGTGACATTTATTTGCCTACATGACATACAATTACCTGCTGATATTAATACAACATGAGTGAAAAATGTATCACAACTACACTCATGATCAGGGGATTGAGTTCAACCCCGGGAGATAGGGGGATCAGGGTAAGACAAATAATCTGATTTATGTTACATATTAAGGGATTTTCTTTATTTACCTTTTAGGAAGCTTGTTAGTTTGGTATATAATGTTGAATGTCATCGACATATAATTATGTCATAGGTATGAATATATACAAGGAGTAGCAGACTTGTTTGTTGGTTTAGTAGTTATATTGGCAATTGTTTTAGTGGTGGCTTGCTTGAAAGCCTTAGTGACGGTGTGTTTGAATAAGGTAACCAACAACACGATGATAACGCATGAAGTGACAAATGAGGAAAGAAATGTGGAACCAGAAAAGGAAGACTTTTATGGCGACATAAATACTGAGATTAAAAGATTAAATCAAGTGATGTTGCAAATGAATACAGTAGAATTAAGATAATGGCATAACGACAATGTTATGAGTTGTGTCAATTACAATATCAGTGAACTCATATCACCACGAGTGACACACTGTTAGAAAAAAAAGGGGAAAAGAAAAAGTGGAGAGGAATTATGGTAATAATACATTATGCTTAATTTGTTGGTTTGGGAAAATTTTTGTTGGGAATTAGATATTCCTGTTTGTGATTGTAATCATATACAATTTATTTTCTTAGAGTAGTGCTAAAATACCTGCACAAGTTAATTTTGAACTATATTAACCTGAAAGCAATTGTGGATGCTATTCTTAGTTTAGTAGTCAAATACATACCTGATTGAATATTATTTGTGTGCCGCATATAAATGAATATAACTTTTTGAATGTTGTAAGGGAAAACAACAAATGGTTGAATGTGAAACTGTCGGAAGATATACATGATTATGCTGATTTCATGGTAAGATGTACCCTATCTGATTCAGTGTGTGTGGAAAGCAGATTCAGATGTGACTGAGCATAAGGATAAGACGAGATCACATTTTGAAGGGAGTGCTAACGGAATTGGGAAGAAGTTCGAGAAAGAAAATTGGTGGCTAAAAAATGAAGTTAATCGTGGCATACACCCTCTTTCTCAAAGAATGATGAAGACATTCTCCCGTGTAACTTGGAGATGAATGCTTACCTTCACCAAGGAAATTTATGTGACCATTTGCCTGGATCACACTGCAACATATGAAAGAAAGGCGATCACTTACTCTTGTTCGAAGGCGTCGAACATTCATCACATCAGAAGTTGCAGGACAACGACATTTTACCTGCAACCTCTGTGAAATGCGGGGACATATGTTATTACTTCACCAACGTCCGGGGAACCAGCATGGAGCTGCAAAAAACGGCTGTGCCCTTGTCACAACAGCTGTGCACGATTCTGCTGGTTGCTCCTGGTAAGGACCATGAATGACCTGAACACCATGGTCCCAACATCATTGTGGATGCATCCGGCATCCCTGTTCCACATCTTGCTGGCCAATCAACATTACACCAACACTTGCTGCCCACTCATAATGAGGGAGGAGGCAAGTCGACTACAACTGGGTGAAGGCCTTGTTCAAGGAATCATTATGGTTCACAGCAAGAGTGGCAAGAATGCTACATGGAGAGCAGGGTCAGTCTATGACTCCGCACCGTTACCACAACAGCGAAATCCTACACGAAGTAGTGCAGGTGTTCATAAAGACAGAAGAAAATGTTTCATACCTGAATTCAAACACAAGTGATCAGCCCTTCCTTTCAAACAAAGAATCAACATTTGTTTGGAGGGAAACGTTTTTGCCAGATGTTGCAGATGCTTTAAAAACTTGAAAATGGTGAAGCAAAATTGTTGTATCTTGGTGATGGTGAAGTGTTGTTTTACAAAGATATTTGTGATGCAAATGCAATACATTGAACAATATGGAAGGAGTCAATGACCAACGAAATGTTTTGTGATTCTTGCAGGATGACGGTGGATGCCTAAGGGAATTTGATTACCAAAGTTATGATTATTACTTATACTTGTATTGATGTTTACTTGTAGTGATTGATTGTTTACTTATATTGATGTTTAGATTAATGGTTAATATAAACAAAAACAAAAAGATGAGGGAATTGTGGAAGTGTAACTCAGTGTAACTTATTGGTTGGAACTGGTAACGAACCAAGGTACGAGCAGGTGGTCGTAAGAATGTCAGGAATGCATCTCGCCCTGTCGAAGCTGGGAGTCCTGTTGTGTAGCTTTAGCACGACCCCGGGCTAACACACATTCCCAAGCCCGTACTATTGTCTTTCATCGGGATGCAAAGTGGATGAAGCAAATTCCCAGCAAGGAGGAGAGCGAGCTGATGCCAGTGAGGCGACCAAGTAACGTTTGCGGAGAAGGGATTACGATTTCAGCGGACAGAGGATTAACTGAAGTTTGCCGATATAAGCGGAAGAAACTTGGAGTCAAGGGGCACTTGCCACGAGAAGCCCTGCCCGACGGAATGAACGCGTACCACGGGTTCGGCGCTGCAGCCACGAAAGAGGGACTATGCGGATAGAGTTACCTGGTCCATTGAGTTAAACGGTATTATTTGGTATTGGAATGAAGTGAATAACCAGTTAATAAAGTTGTAACCTTTTGTAAAACCTGTTTCCGATCATTGGCGTCTTGAGTCTCACCCTACTCTTGCCACGACAGCCCACTCACGCACATGGGGAGAAGAAGAGAAGAAGGACGTGTGCCAAACGCGCTTTGCCGTCGGTCGCTCCGGGCTAGCTCGCCGGGCGTGGCCCTCAGATGTTCATGGCACATATGCTGGAGAAGGCACGCAAGAGGAAATCATGCGTCTGTGGCCCGGAACGGTCGTCTTCTCAAGCGCACGATTAATAGAGCGCAGGGCACGGGGCACGGGGCAAGTTCATGTACAATCTCGATAAACGGCAATGCAATTGACTCGTTCTCTTGCGCGTTCTCTCTCTCTGACTCAATCAATGCCTCGAACCGAACTCCAACTCACTCTCACAGGGGCTCAGACTTAGCTGAACTCATCTGACGCGGAACTCTCAACTCCAACTCAACTGAGAACTCTGACTCAGGCGAACTCCGAACTCTCAACTCAACTCTCAACTCAACTCCGACTCCAACTACTGGGCTGCACGACTCTCAACTGAGGCGGGGGGCTCGGAGCAGGGTTTTATGGCTCCGCCCCAGAGTCTCACCCGAATGTTCCATGCTCCGCCTCCCATTGCCGTGGTAATCCACTCCCCTCGAGCCCTGATTGGCGGCTCGTTGCTTACCGGCCACTCCCTCTGCAGCGCCTCCCTTCGGCCTTGCCAGACTTGTTGAAGGCCTACCACGTGGCATTTCCAGCCCAAAAGACTGCCCTACTCACGGGCCTGCTCAACGCAAAACTAACACAGGAAAGGGCTATGTTTACATTCACTAAGAAATAACTGAACGATCGCGAGGCTTCATGTTGTGGTGCGTCTACCTATGAGGGGGATTATCCTTTATTCCAAAACCGTAACACTACACCCCTCTCTCACCAGACTCTGCCCGAGTCGAACCCACCAATGGAACGACCGGTAGAGCCTGACATGCAAAATTAATATTACATTTAAATGTGACACATAGGTGTGGTTCCCCCTTTGCTTTTACTCTGAACCATGTGTGCGACAGTTTTAACACTAAATATGTCCCTCCTTTTGCATTGAGCAGCTACCTAACAGTTTCACACCCACAACTACCCGAGTATTTCCGGAATTTTCAAACTAAACACATAGCCGGTGGGCAGCATTCTTATATTTACAAGCATGTAACTTAGCTTTATTTACAATGCTATGACCCAGGACCTGTTCTTTTTGGAAGAGAAGATTGGAGGGGAGAAAACCCCCCACAACAAAACACTCATAATCGTGGCACTTGCTGCTTGCATCTTCCATCTTGCTTCTTCTGTGTGCGTCTAACAAACCGGCTGGCCCCCCAGACCGGCATACAGGCCATTTGAAGCATCAGGGCCATCTAAACTTGCAGAACTTCTTTATCCCTACCACACAATAATAAAAAATGCTTTTTCTTTCTCATTGCCAGGCAGGGCCACTCCCATGTGGTCCAACTGCGTGGCATCAATGCCACTCAAACAAGTGGTCCGAAGATGCAAGATGATTTTGCAGAAATATGCAGCACAGCAGAGGTGCAAGGTCACAAGGCTTGTGGTCCTTTAGTGTGATAAGGTGCAGCAAAAAGGTTTGTGGCAGCAAAAATGCTGCACAGGTCGGCTGCACTGGTGTGACAAGGGTGCAACAAAAGGATTGGCAGTAAGGTGCTGCACAGTTCGGCTGCACATGTGCGACAAGGGTGCAGCAAAGGGACATGGCAGCAAGGCGCTGCACAGTTTGGCTGCGCATGTGGAACAAAGGTGCAGCAAAATGTGTTTGGCAGCAGAGTGCTGCACAGGTCGGCTGCACAGGTGGAACGGTGCAGAATGGATGCTGCTCAGGTCGGCCTACGACTACCACTCCGTACTTGTACCTGCACACCTAGGCGCACTCATGCCTTTCACACACTTCAGTACGCACTCCTTCTCTACACACTCTGGTGTGCACTCTCGCTCACGCTCCGGCACACACTTTCTCTCGTACTTCGTAACACACTCTCTCGTACACCGCACAATGGGCCTTCCGCGAACGCCCGGGTCTCGCCTCTGTCCCAAGCGCGCCGAACACCCGTTCGCGCCAAACACATTCGCGCCATTCGCGCCATTCGCGCGGTCCCACGCAGGACGGTTCCACCTATGTCCCCCCTATAGTCCAGGTGTCCTACTTAATTCTCAGTCTCTAAGGTCTTCTAATTCCCTATCATTATCCTAGCCCTCCCTTGGTAACTGGTCACTGGTAACATTAACTCATTTAAACTACCCGGGGTTGTACCCTGCCAATCGGCCTCTTTAAACTATGTGGTTCTAAGAACCAGAATTCCCATTGCCCACACTGTGGTGCCTTCCAAAATTTGGGTCTCACCCCCAACGAATTTTCAGTCTGTGCCCTCGCACAATTTCGGGGCTGGGTCATGTGGCCCTACCAGCAGGTCTAACTACCTGCGCACCTCCGCCACTGAAGCTGCCCCCCGAGCTTGCCTGCTCCTCGCGACTACCTAATTGGGGAAGGCCCTCCCTGGCACTTACCCCCTCTATGCCCACCTTGGCATCGGGCAACCCCGGTCCTCTCCTGGGATCCTCGGGCCCCACTCACAACTAACAACTACCCTAACTGGGGAAGGCCCTTCCTGGCGCTTACCCCCTCTATGCCCACCTTGGCATCGGGCAACCTGGGTCCTTTCCTGGGATCCTCGGGCCCCACTCACTCACAACAACTACCCTATCCGCCTCCCAGAGCCTACCTGCGGCCTCACCTGGCCGACAAACTACCAGTGGCGGAGTGCCCCAATAACCATACGCGCTAATTAAGCCACATGCCCAGCCATTCCACAGACTACTGCACCCAACAAAGCACTTCTTGCTACTACCTGCACCACAGGTGTCAATATCCATACAAATTTACCTATGCACTCTACCTGGCTTTACACTACCCCCCCCCCCCCCCCCGGGCTTTCGCGAATGGGTTCCACCTCTCCCCCATTCAATCCTTCGCACCATGCACTCCATACCAATCATTCCACACCTTTTATCTTGCACACCACTTTTCTCACAATATTACTTTTACACACCACAACACAATTCCGTTTATCTCAAACACAACTCCTCACACACACACAGCATCATCTATCTAACTACTTCCCCTATGACTCGTGCTTCCCCGTCGCCCCTTTACACTGTGCACTCCCTGTTCTTTATAAACCACCTAAACTCTCTATGTCCCCCCTATAGTCCAGGTGTCCTACTTAATTCTCAGTCTCTAAGGTCTTCTAATTCCCTATCATTATCCTAGCCCTCCCTTGGCTAGCTTCGGTGCCCCATGGAGGCAACCATTGTTGGCACCCCCATGTGCCTAATACTGCCACCCCCCTAAACTAGTGCTCATGGGCCCCCGTCGTGTGGGGAATGGTGACACCACCATTCCCCCACGTGGAGGACACTACTCCCCAACACTACTCCCCCCAGTCCTCTGGACTACGAGCCTCTACATGTAGATGTATATTGTCACAGCTCAGCCTCGAAGGGCCGAGCGATCCATGCGGGTGGTTGGTCACCTGTATGGGATGTCCGTCCAGCATTTTCGATCCAAGGGGGGAGGGATTGATGGGCCGAGGTGCAGGGCTCCATCCCTGCGCGGGGCCTCGCGGTCCCACGCATGATGACCCAAATGGCCACGGTCAGAGCACCGCACCCAACAGGGTGCGCGGCTCCGAAAACTCCTACCTCCCCTTGAACCTCGCCTATGGTCTTTGCCGCCACGGCACGGCACCAACCATACAGTGCTGGGGACGGTACGAATCGTGCATGCCGGTCCTTGTGAGACCGACGCAGCATGGATTCCCTCCGATCCCTGTAGCACACAACTCACCGGGGGCTCACGTATGCTACCTGTCCCTCTAGGCGCTACCCCGGTCGGTGTCGATGCTTGAGCCGCGTCCTCACACCTCGCGACCCACTCCGCACTTGCACACCCAGGCGCACACGTGCCTCCCACACACTCCATTACACACTCTTCCCGCACACAGTCCGGTGTGCATTCTCCCTCACACTCCGTACTTGTACCTGCACACCTAGGCGCACTCATGCCTTTCACACACTTCAGTACGCACACCTTCTCTACACACTCTGGTGTGCACTCTCGCTCACGCTCCGGCACACACTTTCTCTCGTACTTCGTAACACACTCTCTCGTACACCGCACAATGGGCCTTCCGCGAACGCCCGGGTCTCGCCTCTGTCCCAAGCGCGCCGAACACCCGTTCGCGCCAAACACATTCGCGCCATTATTACTCACTGCGGGGCCCTCCTTCTCCGCCAGCACCTGCAAACTTTTTATTTTGTAAGCAAGCACGGCATCATGGTGCAAATACAGACTTTGTTCAGGCTCCATTTCTTCCTTCCGTGACTTATTTTCTGTTTCTCCCATCTTTTTAACCCCAATTATTTCTTTTTCCTCGACGATCGTCACCGCCCATAAAACTTCCTTTTTCAACCCAGCCTTCGCCGGCGCCCCCAAAATTTATTTGTCCAATTCGACGATCGTCGGCTCCTCTACACCCCGCGTCGCGATTCCCATAGCCCCGGTCAACTTGGCTGTCCTTCGCTCAAGCTCGCTCCCCACACGTTCTTCACACCGTGTCACCTCGTCGCGTACCTCTGCGACCTTCCCGCTCAACCTGCGTCCAATGTCCTCCCCCGCCTTTTTTATGTCCCTCTTTGATTTTGTCTTCATCTTCTGCAGATCGCACCTGGATTCCTCTCTCTGGGGTGTCCATTTTGTTTTCCAACCCTTTTTTCATTTCTTCCAATTCCCGGGTGGATTTGTCCCCCATTTCTTTCATTTCCCGGTGGATTTGTCCCCCATTTCTTTCATTTCCCTTCTTGATTTGTCCCCCATTTCTTTAATTTCCCTTCTTGATTTGTCCCCCTCCATTTTCATGTCTTCACCCGTCTTGACCATAAAGGCCCTCAATTGTGCCATAAATAGGCCCCAGTCCGCTGGCACCGCGGGCTCAGCTTCCGCCGCCACGTGCGAGGCGCCACCATTTCCTTCGCCAACTGCCACACCCTCATCAATTTCCTCCTCTACCAACTGTCCCTGTTGGTCCTGGGCCATTAATTCTTCTTCTTCTACTACCCCCACCACATTTGACCATCTTGGCCAGCCATGGTACGAATATAAATTTTGATTTTACAAACTAAATTTCGTCCACTCATAGTTTAGAGCACGTGAAGCGCACTCGAGGTCCAATTATCCCACTCCTGACACCAATTTGTTGCAGATCTCCCGAAGCCCATTCCACGTTATAAAGGGGGGATTAAACCCCTTTTTCCCACTGGGTCTTCGTGTCCACGAGGCCGAATCACCACTTCCGCAGCAAGCGTGAAAAAGGGTATCGGGTCGATGCCGCACGTACCTTTAACCCACGCTGCCACGAAAGCGGGGACCGAACCTCACACAAGCCACGCTTAATCGAGTATGCCCGAGCGGTATGCGTGTCACGTAACTCATGCCGTTACTTTTATGGAACCCGATTCGAGCGGTTCTAGTCGTACCATGCAAGGCTAATCAATGGAAGGGACGGGAACGGTCAAATAAGAGGAATAACACAATTTATTATTTACGTACAATGATTGGCAGAAGGAAAGGGGATACAGAGCAGAAGCTTAATCAATCTTAACTTATCCCCAGACGCAGGGCCCACACACGCACACGGGGAGACGAAGAGAAGAAGTCCGCGCGCCAAACGCGCTTTGCCGTCGGTCGCTCCGGGACAGCTCGCCGGGCGTGGCCCTCGGATGTTCACGGCACGTATGCTGGAGAAGGCAGGCAGGAGGAAATCGCACGTCTGTGGCCCGGAACGGTCGTCTTCTCAAGCGCGCGATTAATACAATGCAGGGCACGGGGCACGGGGCAAGTTCATGTACAATCTCGATAACCGGCAATGCAATTGACTCGTTCTCTTGCGCGTTCTCTATCTCTGACTCAATCAATGCCTCAACCCGAACTCCAACTCACTCTCACAGGGGCTCCGACTCAACTGAACTCATCTGAAGCGCAACTCTCAACTCCAACTCAACTGAGAACTCTGACTCAGGCGAACTCCGAACTCTCAACTCAACTATCAACTCAACTCCGACTCCAACTACTGGGCTGCACGACTCTCAACTGAGGCGGGGGGCTCAGGGCAGGGTTTTATGGCTCCGCCCCAGAGTCTCACCCGAATGTTCCATGCTCCGCCTCCCGTTGCCATGGTAAGCCACTCCCCTCGAGCCCTGATTGGTGGCTCGTTGCTTACCGGCCACTCCCTCTGCAGCGCTTCCCGTCGGCCTTGCCAGACTTGTTGAAGGCCTACCACGTGGCATTTCCAGCCAAAAAGACCGCCCTACTCACAGGCCTGCTCAACGCAAAACTAACACAGGAAAGGACTACGCTTACATTCACTCATTCTCATTCATTCTCACCTTCACTCCTTCATTCCTCTTTTTTTCCCACCTCTGGAACAAACTCCCTCACTCTCTTCAATCCTACTCCTCCCTCCAGGTCTTTAAAACAGCTGTTCACCACCATCTCTTATCTTCCCCCATGCAAAACCTTGATCTTTTCTACCCCCGCTAATTTCACCCCAAATCCACTTTTTTGAAATACCAACTTCTGTCCTGGAAGTCCTTGGTGTCCTTGTGTTTTATCCTTCCCCCCCCCCCCCCTCTTTCCCACACCTCCTCCCCCCAAGCCCTCTCCCACACATCTCCCTGCTCTCAAATGTTATGTTTGTGTGCTTCCCCTTCTCTCCCCATCTTGTCTACCGCTCCCTATGTTATATGTTTTATGTGTCGGTTTGTCTTTCTGTGTGATTAATGTTCGCTCTTTCACGAGCCTCGATCTTGTATACAAAAAAAAAAAAAAAAAAAAAAAAAAAACCCTTGTTCAGTAGCTTATATCTTATTATGTGTTTTAGAGTAAGGCCTTGTCTTCCATTAGAATGACACTCCATTGAACCGAATCAATTAAGAACAGCTCCCCTTCAATAATTCCATTTCCCAGCCAAACTCTCCATCTGTGGGTAAAGCAGTTCACAAGCGTGGGGTGCACGCCCTCTCATTTCGCTGCGATAGTGAATATGTGCTCCGTGCTCTGTTTGAACAGGAGGGGCGGGGTCGCCCGGGAGAGGCAAGCCCAGGGCGCACCACGAAGGGCGGGGCTGTTCAGCCCCATGCCCAAATAAGGAAACAAGCCATGGCTCGCCACGAGGGGCGTGCCGTCGGCGCCATGCCCAAGTAAGGAGACAAGCCCGTGGGATTACCATATAAGGTCACGAAACAGAGCACGGGGGGGAGGGCGGTACCGAAACCGAGGGGGGCGTGTCACACCCGCGCTGAAGGTTTGGACAGAAGGGTGCGACGATCGCTGGGACAAGCTACACGAGGGATACGGCAGATGAGTCCAGGTGCGTAAGAGGGTTGGCAGTCCACCGGGAGAGAGTTCAGAGTTGCACCGGAGTTGCGTGAGAGATACGAAAAGCCTTTGACAAAGAGCCGCTTCAACCAGCCCCGTTTCAACCAGCCGCGTGAAGCCCTGACGGGGCAGCGAGTGACCCTGCCGGCGTGCGCTGTAAAGCCGAATACAAGGAGCTGCCGGCGTGCGCTGTAAAGCCGAATACAAGGAGCTGCCGGCTCCTCGCTTCCCGCCCGGAGTGGACCTGCTCGCTGTGCCCTGTGATCCCACCTGCTCATCCCTCCAAACGATTCCTACCCTTCCATCCATTTGCGTACGTGAGTTTGTTCTGGTTGTGCTGTCCTGGGTAGTAAACTAAGTCTGTATAAGCTAGTAATTTGCACTGTGTTACCTGCTTTTCAGGTCCCCTGTAAATAATCGTGACTGCTCTTTTTGCTTATGTGTGTGTAAATAATAAACCCCGTTACTCTTCTGTACGTCTTCTTCTTTTTCCTCTTTGCATTCGTCGTGTTAGTCTTTTCCCTATTGAGTAGCTGTGGCGCGATACGGCCAACGTTTGGGTGAATTCGGGTTTAGTCGGGGAACAACTGTTCGGCCGCGGAGCCTCCGCTCGGCAAACATACCATCCTTAACCGCGGACCGTAACAATATATATGAGGGGTTTGGCCGAATTGGAGCTGCGGGATGGGAACCACCAGAGTCGTGTGACAAGAAGCGCGGAACAAGCACCACGAGGTTCGCTGCCAACAATGGATCGAGCATATCCTACCTGGCTGTGCTGCACCTGTCACGCATTGCTGTTGCAAATGGGCGAGTGATTGCACCGTGCCTTGCAGAGCACGAGAGCCAGCAATTGAGCTTTGCCCTGAGCGAGGTCACCCCATCAAGAGCAAACAGCTATGGCGATTCTAAGAGCCAATTTGATTGGGCAAATTATCATAGTGTACGTGCTCCTTTGCTCCGTGCGTCCGCACATCAAGCCCAAGCCGTGAGTCTTTCCCCATAGGGACTGCGCATTCCCCATGATGATGATATATGATGGACCACACTCTGACATAGCATCGGTTGCTTGGCAGGCGTTAAGCTGGGTGGTTTGCCATTGCCTTCCTTGGAGTCATTGAGGACAGAAATTTTGTAATTTGTTCAGGGTGCCAGCGATGACTCACCTACTCTTCACGAACACCGTATATTTTTTACAACATCCACCAGCTAATGCTCGCGAAGAAACACCTACTTGAACAATTACCTGATGTATGGCACATGCCATGTTGCCTCGCCCTTTATGTGGAATCCCAGGGTAACGGTTTTCGCTGGGGCAAAGATTCGAACCTAGGCTAGATAGCTCAGAGAGGAGTGTGCATTCCCTGTACCCTTTCCCAAACATCATGAATTTCTTGGACTGGCTTCCAGGATGCTGGAAGGCATCTTGGACTGGCATCTTGGACTGGCTGTGCCGCTGATGCTGGGTCGGGATTCTAACCCAGGCTATACAGCTTCGAGGTGAGTATGCATATCTCTATGGTCTAGGGCTCTCGGCCATTCTGGCAGCCCTTCCAGTCTGGTAGGCACACATGACACGAAGATGGCAATTTCTGGTTGGTTGAAGGGCAATGAGTAAGCAAAAAGTTTCACCACGTGTTTGTGTTCTGGTGCAGTTCATTTTAATCCAATATATAAAGAAGAAAAAAAGTTTGTTTGTTTGTTTGTTCGTTTACGCATTCGGACCTTGCGGGAACCAGTGTAACCAAACCTTCCATGGCCTCCTCTTTTATCAGAGCTGTTATGAAAAAAATTCACCCCAGATAAAACCAGACAATTGGCCTTCAGGCCTCGATCGGGTTTTGTGCTTATACACTGCCTGGGTTCTTTCCCTGGAGCAATCGAGTCATGTGTTGTGTGAAGATCATATGTTGAGGTTTGTAGTGATTTGTTGTCAACAACATATATTTAATAATTATCATGTTTACACATGCACCTGTTATTAACAAGATTGTTTTACACAGGTTTATTATGACACCTCCATGTTCAGGCCTCGAGTGAGTATGTTGCTTATACACTGCCTGGGTTTTTCCCGGGAGCGTTCGAGTAATATGTTTTGTGAAGATCGTATGTTGAGGTTTGTCGTGATTTGTTGTCAACAACATATATTTAATAATTATCGTGTTCACACGTGCACCTGTTATTAACAAGATTGCTTTACACAGGTTTATTATGACACCTCCATGTTCAGGCCACGAGTGAGTATGTTGCTTATACACTGCCTTGGTTTTCCCGGGAGCGATCGAGTAATATGTTTTGTGAAGATCGTATGTTGAGGTTTGTCGTGATTTGTTGTCAACAACATATATTTAATAATTATCGTGTTCACACGTGCACCTGTTATTAACAAGATTGCTTTACACAGGTTTATTATGACACCTCCATGTTCAGGCCTCGAGTGAGTATGTTGCTTATACACTGCCTGGGTTTTTCCCGGGAGCGTTCGAGTAATATGTTTTGTGAAGATCGTATGTTGGGGTTGTATATAGTGATTTGTTGTATTTAAAAAATAAAATGAAATAAAGAAAGGAAGGAAAGCAGTCCAAGTGTATTTTGCAACGCCCAATATTGGTAATTCATACAAAACCATAATGCCAACATTCTCCAATTTGTCAATATTTAAATACATATTTTATTGAATTTCCCTGGGCAATGTCGAGTACTTCAGCTAGTACACTATAAATGAGTGGCATTACATTTAAAAAGTCCAAGTTACCTTTCACATGTGTTACGTGCTCCTCCCCAACCCCCGGTCACGGTGTACCTCCGAGCCCCGAGAGGAGTCACGGCAGAAAAATGTGTTATTCTGTATGTCAAAGATCAATGGTGAAGCCACACCAATTGTTACCAACAAACAAATATTGTATTAAGATCACACAAGAATAACAGTACAACAATAATATTAATCAAAAGTACAATCAATATATATCCTATGATGGTACCATCAGTTTCGTAATATATAACTCACTGTGCTCCAAGTGAGTGAAACAAGAACATTCCCAATGTCTCTTTCCCGGCTTCAAACCAAAGTTGATTCCGGTTTCAAGCCAAAGTCAATCCGCTCCAGCGATCGCCAGAACGATGTCTAATCGAGACCAGAATCCCGTTTGGATGACAGTCACAGTCATGCGGCCAAAGCTGCGCAAAGGCGCCCTCAAGGCGACTGGGAAATCCGAAGGCGCCCTCCAGGCGACTGGGAAATCACACCCTCGGGTATGGACGTTTCACGGCTCCAAATCGGTGAACTGCCGATTTACCTTCAAAATCCACGTTACACACACCCACACCAGATAAACGTCTGAATGCGGTGAAAACGGCTCAAGCGAAGCAAAGACCTTGCGCGATGTGCAAAGCGTGCGAGTCAAAATGGCAGACGGCCCATTCTCGAGGCGTAACGGCGCGACGATGATTCTCCTCGGAATCCACCGCCAAACCTGACACACAGGTTGATCTGTCACAGTGATAACAACTCTGTCGCAGGAATCCCTTTCCTGGGAAACCCAAAGTTCACTCGTGACTCTTGCTCGCCAACGTTCGCTCCAGACCGCAAAGCAACTATGCTTCTTCTCCGACTCACTCGCTCCACCCTCTTTTTCCTCTCTTCCTCTTCTTCTTCGTCGTCCGGTTCCGGTTTCATTTAAAACATTAACTTTTTTACCTTTTGAAAATAGCAATATCTATTTCCCTCAAACGACAACAATAATAGTACATGGAATCAAAAATGTTTACAGTGGATGAAAACCACAACAACGGAAGTGACGAATCCGTAACACATGACATTGCCAGAAATCAGGCAGGATGAACGTGCCCTCCATTTTGGTGTAACATTTGAAAGGGAAGAAACTTCAATGCTCTTATAGTACAGCGGGTAAGCTAACCTATTGTGCATTTTCTGATAAAAGCACCAATTTTGGCACAGAGGTAGACCAATATATTATGAACAATTTTGGATGTGGAGCCATCGCCCAACTGCCCCCTGGCGGCCATTTTCCAAAATGGCCGCCAGCAGACACCCAAAAGACACACAGAAGTTAGATAAAGTTTGCTGCTGAAGGTTTTAGTGAATGTTTATTGAATGTTTTGAATCAAGACATGCCAGATAGCTCTTAGTCACATTTTGGGAGATGCTGCTGATATTAATTAACATATTTAGGCTAATTGCAGATGAAATGGCGACAAGGAAACCCATGATCAGGCATCAAATGCTGACATTCCTTGTGAATAGGCTAGATTCATTTAAGTTGTGGAAATGTTATCTGACCTTCTTCCTCTGTCTGTCAATAGCTATTCATGGACACTGCCCATGCCAATTAAGATGCCAATTAACAAAATTATTAACACAATTATGATAATTACATCGATAATACAACAACAATAACAGAACCAGATAGTGATAATTATGGTGGCTTGCTCTCATCAGATCAATCCTGGGCAAGTCAAATGTTATACTTCTGTGGTCAAGGGACACTACTACATTTAATTATCATGTTAATTAACACATAATCTGCTAAATGCAATATGCAGATAAGTTCACTGTTTTACAGTACCTGTGTACTGTCTGGAACAGTTCAGAATCTTCATCTTAAGTTTGCGAGTTCAGTTCTGAGAGCACTCCCCGTCGCAAGCACACAGTGGTGTGCATTCCAGACTGGCCTTCTTGCACTTGCACCTCTTGATGCAGCCCCTCTGGCATTTGCAGGAGACAAGCTCCCGGCAGACCTTGGATGCCTCGGGGAGCGTTGTCCAGAGAGGTTCGTACATGTCGCTGGTCTTGATCCAACCCCAGTCGGTTGGTGATGGCAATGTTGGTGCAGGAACCAGGGCCTGACCCCAGACATGTCCGCCCTGGTATATTGCTCGTCGGACGTGCGGCTTCAGGGCTGCACTTGTCAGTGGGATCAGCTGGACATTGCTCTTCTTTGCAAACAGTTTGCGGCGTGCCTTGTCGATATCGGTTGCGGTGCTTGTTCTGTCGTAAAGCAGGATGACGAACCTCTCGATGGTGTGCATGGCATCTTCATCAATATGATCCGGTGCAGTGGAGAGGTCAGTGAGTGTCCCGGGTCAGCTGAGGTAGAGCTGTCCACACTGCCCATGCTGTCCTCTTGACATGTCCGGCAAAGCAGGAGACCGTGTCACAGCCCGTCAAAGCATGAAACATCGGTAGTGCCTGTGCTTGCTCAGGGCCCAGAGCCTGCGCCATCTCATGGGCTGCCAAGAACTGGAAAGCTTTGCCCGTGCCGAAGGACACCCACACTTCAGCTTCCTCCTCCAGGGTGCGTGCCAGAGCCACTGCCAGGACAACAACATCAGTGTCAACTGTGCGGATGAGGATCTTCTTGTGGCCATTGTGAGCAGCGTGGGCGGCATGCAACATCATGCGGCTGTCGGCTTCTTTGTGGTTGCAAGGAGCCAGGGCTGCAGTATCTAGGAGCGGTGGCTTGCTCAAGACATCATCTCCTTCAGTGATGACCAGCTCCTTGTCTGCAAGCTGGAATGAGTCGTGGAGGACGCCAGAGAGGAAGCTGAACAGCTCAGTCTTGTTCTCGTCGAATCTGAGGAAGCTGGCCCAGTTCCCGGGGATTGTTGCACCACCCACCACCCGTCTTCTCACCCCTTTTCCGCGCTTGGCTCTTGCTGTACCCTTCAACGAGTCTGTATTGTAGCGGTCCCATACCAGGTCCAGTCACGTGGCTTGATGGAGTTTTGAGAGTATGTAGGGCACAAAGACCTGCTGTGCATACTCGTTGAAGCTTTTTGCTGTAGCTGGCTTCAGCATCTGGATGATGACCGCTCCATCTAGCACAATGCAGCTGGTTGGAGGAACCTCAGACTTCGGCTGACTGAGGTCTACTAGACAAGCGAGAAGTCACTCTTGACACCCAGCCGGATGCCACCGCCAGCTGATAGTGCAGGGGGGCAGGCTTGGTTTTCATGTTGGAAGAATTCCTCTAGCTTCCCATCCCGGTTCTGGCACCCGATATACAGACGAGAGAACAGGTCCACGTCATTCTTGAGGGATTTCATCTGCTGCTTGCCCTTTCCCGGAGGTTTTGAAGCAGGCTGACCGAAGATTTTCAGCTTGTTTCTGTGGATGGCATCTCCTATGGGTTTCGTTCTCTCCACTAGGCGTTCTCTGACGAAGTTGTCAAACTGCAGCTGACCCACTTCGTGTGCATGACGGAGGGCGTCTACAGCTCCAGGTGGCGCGATCTCCTTGGTGTCGAGTACCAGCAGATCTTGACTCTCCTCTTCAAATGGATTCCCGAAGTCTTCCATCACGTTGACCATCGACTGTACATCTTTCAGGAAAGCAGTCTGCACACTTGCTGACTGGTCATGGTGCCTTGTGTCTTGTGGTCTGTTCCCCGGGTCAGTTTCATCGTGGAACTGTTCGATGAGCGTGGCAACCTCTGGTCCTGCCCTTTTCACCGTCATTCACCGTCGTAGAGCGCTGGGGTTGTCAGCCAGGCCCACTGCACCTCCATCTCCTTTGATGGCAGCATTGTTCTGCTCGTGGGCCTGATCGACAGGGATGGCGGAGAACGACCTGTTCGTCTTCTGGACGGTGAAGTTCCCAGCTCGGAATTCCTGGGCTATTTCAGGGTGTGTCGTCGGCAGTTCCACCATGTCTCGCAGATGCACAGGAATCCAGCGCGTGTAGTTGGTGTGATCCAGGGCATGGAACCACACTGCTAGTTCTGGCAGGGCATCTAGGTACATCGCAAACGACGCTTGGCGCAGAGAGCGCACGTACACCAGGACCGTCACCTCCAGTTGCAGGACAGTTGCCCAGTAGTCGAACTGGGGGCAGGTCTCCGCTTTTTGCTGGCACCAATCGTCGAACTCCAGCTGCTCGTTGCATGTGTCACCCAGCTGGTCAATGTAGTGGTTGTAGGCGTGCTGCTGCAGGGTGAAGAGGGCTGCTGCTGTCACTTGATGAGCCCTCCTGGTTCGACTGACATGGGATGCCCGCAGGAAGGAGTCCGCTGTCCCGGCACTGGTGATCTCTGCCTGAACCAGTGCTTGCACCCATCCGCTCCCTTGCACCCAGTCACCAAGGGTCTTCAGTGCTGCCATCTCGATATGAAGACCGCCGAAGAGGACGACAAACTTCTCTTCACCATACTCCTGTGGCCACTTCCACTGGATTTCCTTTGCCAAAGCAAACAGCGGCTGGTCGAATGTGACCACTGGAGTCTGGCCAGGGTTGAGATGTTCCACTGCAATCCTGACCACATCCATGGAGTGCTTGATCATAGCCACGGTGTGGGCGCTCTCCAGGAAGAGTGGGAGCAGTGCGGTGGGACAGATGGCCCGACTGGCTGGCATGTCCTGCTGGCTTGCGTGGTATGCAGCCCATGAAGTGTTCTCCACTGGAGAAGTTTCTTGTAGGGCGACTTGGGTGTGTTTTAGCCAGAGATTCTCTCTTTCAGCATGTTGCTTGAGGCCGCTGTTGCTGCTCAGGGATGTCACGCTGGTAGCCAGCACGGGGGTGTTCTTGATGCTGCCAACGGATGGGACATCTGTATAGTAGTGCGGAAAACGGTCAACTGTTTTGAGGCCTCTTTCGTTCGGCCCTCCGAGGATGATGATGCTGCGGTCAATGCCGGCCCCAGGGACCGCAGGGTGTTGCATGATGGAAATAGCAGTCCCATGGAATGACTGTTTTGCTGTGGTGGAACTTAGGTTGTGGTCGATATTGTCTACCGCGGCAGTCGTGAAGACTCTGCCTCTCATCTTGGGAGGGCAGACTACTTGCTCCTGGTGGTAGAGGCGGCAGGCACTGTTCCCCAGCTGTGTGGAAAGGGACAGGACCCGATCATAGGAGATAGAAATCCCCATGTGTGCCAGCCTGTCGACAAGCTTCCTCTTGCGCGTGTGTGCATGTAGCATTAGGCCGATGTAGGTTGGAACTGGCATCTCCTGTGTGGTGGCGTGCCTGACTGGGTGAGGCGTACTGCCTGTGGCGGCCCGTCGGTGCATAACGCTGTTGAACTTGAGGAGCTGGGCGATGCTCAGTGCCACTGGTGTTGTGCTTTCACTCTGGTGCTTGATACTGGGACCTTCCAAGATCATATTGACCAAGGCAAGCAGCATGGGTGGCACGGAGTCCTGTTGGCATCCTGCAGGAAACCCGTTGAACACCTTGGCATTTCCGATGATGTGGCGTCTCACAATTTGGGCAGCACGCGCCAGGTGGACAGCATCAAGGTCTCTGTCCAGTTCACAAGCCTTTGCCAGGGCATCGCCGAGGTCTTCATTGAATGCAAGCAGGACATCGCGCCCCTGGTGCTGTGCACACATGTTAGGAAAGTGAGCAAGCAGTCTCTGCTTAAGACGGGTCGTGTGCACCCTGCCCTCATGCTTGACTCCCAGCTGTTCCATCCTTGACGTGTATAACTGCGCCAGGTCAGCAAGTTTGAAGACCGGAGACGTCTCGTCATCCATGTGAGCTTCTTCAATAAACACCACCAGCTCTGCGAAAGCAAGTCCTGCTATTGCGTGTTCATCGTCTGTACCTTTGCCCGCCATTTCCTTAATCTTCCGTGCGCGATTGTACAAGTTCAGGAGACAATTTCGGTGGTACTTGGCCTCCTGTGCAACCATGTCCCCAGCGTACAGTTGCGTCAGGAGGTCCATGTCGTCCAGAATCAGTGCGCACGACCTGACATGCGAGTCCAGTTGGAATGTCGCAGCTTCATGAAGACCAGCACTACCAGGAGCTTCTCCGCAGAAGAAGCATTTCACTTCTTGGTGTTTCGTCTCAGTACTTGATGGTCGTGACAGATATCGAGTTCGCTTGCGGGCAACAACTTCCTCTTCTTCGTCGGCGCCTATTTTCAGGTGCCTCTTTTCAGCTCTGTCTAACCTGGTCTTGTTATACCTCAGCCTGCAGATCTTGTGGTATCGTGCATTGTTGGCGCTCAATGCTGCTTCAACGCCACTGCCTTCATCTAATCGGCTCAACAGAAAAGAGTTGGGGAGCAATCCAAGCTCATTGAACCTTCTCAGATGTCCAGCGAGAATGCTGTAGCTGCTCCCCTTGTCTTGGCGTGTATTCTGGGATGGACTTGTCAGCGACTCTGGCGTCGTTTCTTGGCATATGAAGCATAATGACCAGTCTGTCTCTGTTGCTGGCTGGGCGGAGGTAGACGGAGCTGCTTCTGCACCACGAGACTCAACGAGTTTGAAGCTCTTCGACATTGTTCTGGAAATGGAAAATGACAAAGTTGTATGAAAGGAGCACTCAGAATCCAAGTGAATTAGGACATGTTCAATTGAGAGATGTTTGTCATGGTTGTTATGCTAATCTATGAATAATTCAATAAATCGATAATAAGATAAGATTCTAAAAACACATGGGCACCTTTCTTTGTTGTTAAGTGCTACCCTACATTAGCAACAACACGCAACATAATGTTTGCACAACATTGCAGATTCAAAACAATCATTTTTTCCTGCACATTTACTCAGTACATCTCATTCACCTCGGGATAAGTCTTCCTCGGCAGCCACATGGCGGCCATTTTGGAAAATGGCCGCCACGGCCGCCAGGGGGCAGTTGGGCGATGGCTCCACATCCAAATTTGTTCATAATATATTGGTCTACCTCTGTGCCAAAATTGGTGCTTTTATCAAAAAATGCACAATAGGTTTGAATATCCTCGGTAAACCGCCCCACTATTATGAGTCACAGACAACCTGATGAATAACTTGACCCCCCATGTTTAAAACTGTTTTAAAGAAGAGAAAACCTGATGTCGACACAAAAAAGTACCAAGATGATCATTATACAATTGGTAAGTTGTATTAATCACGTCATTTGGTAAAATGGAGGCTACATTCGTCGTGATTATTATTTATTATACATAGTTGAGGCTCGTGGAAGAGTTAGTACACTGAACCGATCAGGACATAACATGGTGCAAAGTGAACAGTAGAGGGGCAGGAGGACAACACTAACAGTAGAGTATAAGGCCAAGATAGGAGGAAGGGGGGCAAACAATGTGTGTGGGGAGGAATGCAGGGCAGGAGAGGATGCATGGGATGGACAAGATGGGTACAGTAGGAAACTCCAAGGAGAGAAAACTGCAAATTTAGAAGGAGGAGGGATTTGGTTGGGTTAACGAGGGTAGAAAAGACCATGGCTTAGAATTGGGGAAGATCTGAGATGGTGGTGAACAGTTGTCTTGAAGAGCTAGAAGGAAAAATGAGATTGAAGAGAATGAGGAAGTTGGTTCCACAGGTGGGATAAAAAAAAAAAAGAGGAACAAATGAGTGGAGGTGAGCAGTGATCCTGGATTTCGGTAGTTTCACCAGAAGGGGGTTGCTGGATAGAAACCTGCAGGGGGACAAAGGACAGAAAGACCATAGGGTGAAAGACCAGGAAGGAGGCAATAGAAGACAGAGAAAGCACAGACCTGTCTGTGATGGTGAAGTGATCGACCCATAGACTCAGCTTAATCGTGGGAGATTCCTATAATCTTAAATGCCTGGGTTTCCATGGCATCAAGCTAAACAAGGTGTGAGGTCGGGTAGCCACTAGCCAGCCGAGAGTGGAGAGCAATACTCCATAAAGCTGCAGATGAAGGCCTTGTAGATGGATAGGAGTTCAGGTGTGCCAAGAAAGGACTTGACGGAGGATGCCCAGTCGGCAGTTGGCTTTCTTTTAAATGTGGTTTAATCAAGAAAGATCATGGCTGATAGTGAGAGCCAGAAGTTTGAATAACAAGTTCCTCAAGAGGATTGTTAAGAAAGTAGACAGGAGGGCTTTCCAGATGGTTCTTTCGGAGAGAGAAAGTGAGAGTGTGAGATTTGTCAGGATTGAAAGACATATTCCAAGTGTTTGACCAGTTTCTGATTTTTCCAAGGTCTGAAGAGAGGGAAGAGACTGCAGCCTGTCTATCTGAAGGATGAGGGATGTCACGGCAGAGGGTGAAGTCATCAGCAAACAGATAAAGGGGATTTTTTAGAGTCAGAGAGATCATTGATGAAGATCAGGACATTCACCACCAATAATGTGTCCCGTATTTTGTTTTCATATCAGTCCCTTTTTTCATTGATATTGTACTGTGTTCCATTGTGGATAAGGCACGAACATAAAGAGCCAACCGGCCGAAATTTCACAGGCAAGCAACAGGTGACTTTCATTAAAATGTTATGCATTTTAAACAGACAATATAATTATGCAAAAAGGTTTAAAAGAAACGTTGTAACTTTTACCAGATATCAGAATGACATTTGATCGAAATATACGTTTCGAAGTAACGGAATTTTTTTTGGGGAAAATGCTGCACTATGTACAGATGATCTCTGTCCTTACACTTTATTGACAACAAACCTTATCTTAAACTAGATGCAGCACCTGGAGTTTCCGGGCGGGGGGGATGGGGGGGGGGGAAGGGGAAAGGGAGTGGTGAGGGAAGGGAGGGGAATGGGGAATAGGGAAGGGCGAGGGAAGGAGGGAGGGGAGGGAGGTCGAGGGGTAGGAGGAAGGGAAGGGGAGGGAGGTTGAGGGGAAGAACGAAGGGAAGGGGAGGGAGGTCGAGTGGAAGGACGAAGGGAAGGGGTGAGAGGATGAGGGGAAGGGCGGAGGGAAGGGGGAAGGGCAACCCAAAGGGGGAAGGGCGGAGGGAAGGGGGAAGGTCGAGAGGAATGGCAGAGGGGAGGGGAGCAGGTGGGGTGAGATATACTGTATATATGTTACACGCTATCGGTAGATTTGCGCTATCGACCAATCGATGGTTAGATATCGATCGATATTTCCTACAAACAATCATTAGCATTTCTGCCTCCCATCCTGACGCAAATCAATCGACGGCGCTGCGCTATCCAGCAATAATACGCATCCATTGATGCCGCAAAACGATGCCTGTGCCATATACGATCGATCGATAGCGCAAATCTACCGATGGTGCATAACACATATACTCGTATACAGTATATGTATATATTATACGAGCCGAAAGCACCCGGCCTTGCCCGGGTTCGTTTTGAATGAATTTACTACTATAATGCAGCTTTTACTCGTGGAAGTAGAAGATTGAGTACGACAATTCAGCTCAGCTTTTAATTGTGAAATTGGCCCAGCCCGGCCAAAGCGGCCTCGACAGGCCTTGCTACCGAGCCTATAACCTTCCCGGGGCCGGTCCCGACATTTTTAGTTCTTTTTGAATGAATTTACGACTACAATTCAGCTTTTACTCGCGGCCTTAGAAGATTGACTACTATAATTCAGCTTAGCTTTTAATTGTGAAATGGGCCTCGACCGGCCTCGCCACCTAGCCTACAACCTTCCCGGGGCCCGTCCCGACATTTTTTGTATTGGAGGTTTCCTCCTATCTTTCACCGTTCAGGAGATTAGCTTGTGCAGACAAACAAACAAACAAAAACTTTCTTTTATAATATAGAGAGATATTGTATATACAGTGCGTATCAAAAAAAAGGGAATCCGAATTCAAGGGGTTAATAATATTATGCAAAGGTTATTTATTTATTTTGACAATTTACATGTGGTTTACTAATTAAGAGGAGATCCTCAGCTTTCCATTGATACCTTCCATGCATCATTGCTGTCACACATGACCGAGTACATGTTCATTGAAAATGACAAGTTCAAATCGCAATTTTACAAGTTTGGCTAATCGATGCAAGTCAGGATAATTGGTGCAAAATGAACGTCAGATGTGAACTTTTCTCAGGAATGATTGGCCTTTATGCAACCACACCTTCAACATGTCCACCTCCCCTTTCAACACAAAGCTCACAGCGGCAGAGCATGCCCTGAACTGCTCGTCTCACCAAAACCGGGTCATTGCGCAAAGCATCCACTTCATGTCGAATACGGCCCTGCAATTCGTCAAGATCACTGGGAGGAGTTACGAACACCTTGTTCTTTAAATGTCCCCAAAGGAAATAATCACATGGTGTGAGGTCAGGTGATCTTGGCGGCCATTCCACTGCATGGTTGAGGGCGATGACTCGGTCTCCAAAGAGTTCCCTCAGTCGATCTTGGACAGCGATAAGACGATGTGCTGGGGCGCTGTCTTGGGCACACCAGAGATATCTGAAGACACCACGAACCTGTCGCTCAAAGTTCTCCTCCAGCCAGATCATCTGCAGATACCTGTAACCATTGACATTCCTTTGAAAGAAAAATGGTCCGATCACTTGACCACTTCCACAAAGTCCCAACCAAACAGTCCACTTTTGTCGATTCATGTTTGTGTCAAAATTAAATTCCAGGGATTATCCTGTCAGTGCATATTCAAGAACATTATGGGTATTGACCTTGCCGTCCATGGCGAAAGCAGCTGCGTCACCAATAACGAGATACCGCAGGAAATTGACATCTGCTTCGAAACATGCTATCAACCATCTGGCAAGCACCAGCCTCCTGGCAAAATCCCCTGGCGTAAGTTGATGCCGGATGTCAATCCGATATGGATGTTGGTGGAGGTCCAGTCTTGTGATTCCGTTGAATGTTGCCAAAGGCAATCCCGTCCCATTTCGTCTTGCGCTGGTATCCCTAGGATGCTCCAAAACTTGCTGCCTTACTGCTGCAATTTTCATTTCCGATCGCCCAATGCGCCTCCTACCAGAATTCTCCATGTTGCGGGTCGAGGCTAGTGCCCTGCTCTTGGTATTTTCTAACATTCGCCCAGATGGTTTTGGCTGCTGGGGGCTCCCGTTCTGGGAAACGTTCCCTGAACGCATCACGAGTTTGTTGCAAACTTCCAGTTTGGTGAAAGGTTGTAACCACGAAGGTCCGCTGTTCAGTTGTAAGTTGAACCATCTTTTCAATGACTCAGACTGTCTCTCAACCCATACACTGTAGGCCCATCTTAAATATCCATCTTAAACAAAGGATGATGCAACCGACAATTACTAGACCAGCTTAACAATTTTACATAATCAACTTGGCAGTCGACAAGTAATGCGTCCATTTAAAACTGTCTTGCACCGATTAGCCAAACTTGTAAAAATGCGATTTGAACTTGTCATTTTCAATGAACATGTACTCGGTCATGTGTGACAGCAATGATGCATGAAAGGCATCAATGGAAAGCTGAGGATCTCCTCATAATTGGTAAACCACATGCAAATTGTCAAACTAAATAACCTTTGCATATTAACCCCTTGAATTCGGATTACCTTTTTTTTGATTCGCACTGTATATACAGTGTATATATATATATATATATATATATATATATATATATATATATATATATATATATATATATATATATATATATATTGTTGCGGAGATGAGGACTGTATATTTTTTGATTGTGTGCTGTACTATTATTATTATTGTTTATTCTGCGCCCCCCTACCTCCGGAGCTGTGTAAAGGTGAAAGGGCATCCCATAATTAGTCCACAAGCATACACGTCAGCCAAGTAATAGAATACCCCTGTTGATAGTTATCTCTTATTCTGTGTTCTAGGGTAAGGCTGTGTCTCCCATTAATTGAAGTACTCCATTGCACCAGTGAAAGAGAATAGATCCCCTTTCATTCCCATCCCCAAAACCTCCATTTCCTATCACATCCCCTTTCGTCATTGCCGAGCCTCGATTGCCCATATTACCTCCCCTCCAATAACCGCCATTGACCACGAGGCAGGGTCGGAGAAGAAAGGCGTGTCTCCACCTCGTCATAGAGGGGAAGAAAGGCGTGCCCGCCCGTCGTCATCAAGGGCGGAGCCAGAGGGTCGCATGACCAACCAGGGCCGAGGTGAGCACCCCGATGGGCGTGTCCTGAAGGCCGGCGGCTTAATCGCCGGAGGCGTTATAAAGGCGCGCACGCAGGAAGTGAAGAGTGAGTCGGTTGCCAGTAGAGGGTCCGTGAAGAGTTGGTCACAAAGGGTTGGTCACAAAGAGTTGGTCGTCAAGAGAGAGTCGTGAAGAGTCAGGCAGTGGAGTCGGTGGTCAGTTGGTTGTGGTGAGGAGTCGGTGGTGGCGGTCAGTGGTTGCGTTGGTTGCGGTGAGGAGTCGAGGAGGGAGGAGATCAGAAGACAGGAAGGCCTTGAGTTGGACTAAGCAAGAGAGGAAGTTGTTGGACTGGGTGGGACTAAGAAAGAGAGAGAAAGAGTCCTGAAGCTTGTGAGGGAAGGAGAGAGAACCCGTCACACCAACCCCCCAAGCTCTGCGTTGGCTCCACCAAGCGTTCAGCTCCACCAAGCTCCGCGTTGGCTCCACCAAGCGTTCACCTCCACCAAAGCTCCACCAAGCTCCGCGTTGGCTCCACCAAGCGTTCACCTCCAGCCATCCACCTCCTGCCATTCCTGTCATTCCCCGCGTGAGTCTGTCTTTTGTTTGTTCTGTCCTGGGTTAATTAAGACTGTAGGTAAGCTAGTATTTTCCCTGTGTCACCTGCGTCTTATGTGCTTGTAAATAAACGTGACTGCTTTCTTTTTGCTTGTGTGTAAATAGTCAATAAATTCAGTAGTATTTCCAAACCTTTCTTTGCCTTCGTTTTCCTCTTTGCATTCGTCGCCTTTGTCTTTTCCCTATTGACTAGCTGCGGTGCGACCCGGCCAACGTTTGGGTGGAATCGGGTGAGTCGGGGATCCTGTTAGGTCGCGGTAATACACCACCGCTCGGTCATCATAACATCTAAACCGCGATCTGTAACAATTGGTTGTCAGGAGTTGGATTCGGACCTGGGACTAAATTTGTTAGGCCCAAATTTTGGAACACCAATTGTACTATTAGAGTAACAATTGGTGTCTGGGAGTGAGATTCGGGGCCCGAACCAAATTTTTTTAAAAACATCTAGAAAAAATTTGGTCAAAATTTGGAGCGGACGAAATTTGTTTTGTTTTAAAGCAAAACCCGAATTTTGAAATCGCGCCATGGCTGGTCAAGGCGACGGGATGCCGGTGGGAGAGATAGAGGGGTTAGGAGTAACCCAGGATCAAATGGAGGGGAGCAATGAGGAGGCGGTTGAGGGAGTATCAGGCGCGCAAAATGGCGTCCTCGCGCACGTGGGTGGAGCGGCACCAAATTTTGCCGCGCCCGCGACCGCAGCAGCGCCGCTAGTGGATTTGAACCTTTTTATGATGCAAATGAAGGCCCTTATGGAAAAGAATAGTGAGCAATTGGGAGACCAAATTAGAGGTCTGAAAAGCAGTATGGGAGAGATGGGGGGCCAAATGGGGGTAATGGGGAACCGGATGGATGCTCGGAGTGAGCGAATTGAAGCAACAATAAACGGAATGAGGGCCGATAGGAAGGAAAGGGAGCAGAGGGACAGAGACCGCAAGTTGGGCGAAGGGGTCCCAGGGGTGCACGAGGAGGTAAAGCGGGTCGAAAAGCGCTGGTTGAGCGAAGCGGAGGAAAGCACGGGTACAATGACGGGGGTAGAAATCGCGACACGGGGTTTGGAAAAGCCGGCGACCGATGAGGTAGAGGGTGTTTTATTAAAGCCAGCGGTCGCCGAGGTTAATAAAGAAAAAGCAGTGCTGGGAATTAAAATTGAAGAGATGACGGAGGTAGCCCGGGAATTGCAGGGAGAAATGGATTATGTACAAAGTCCCTGCTCACATCACGATGCTGTGCTTAACCCGAATGGAAGTTTGCAGGTTCGCGTGGAGAAAAGGATCCCCCAGGTGAGTCGTGCTGTTGTGTATTGTGCGGGGAGATTTTGTAAGAGGATGTTTGGCGACAAAAGAATTTTCACGCGCTTGGGATCGAGGAGGCATCCGGGCGTTGGTGAAGGGTCCCGTGTGAGTGGAAATGGCACGCGTGTGAGGAAAAAGTGTGCATCAAGGGGTGAGCGTGTTACGAAGCGCGAGTGTGAAACCGAGTGCGAGCGAGAATGCACGTCGGGGTGTACGGAGTGTGACACGAATAGTGAGTTGGTGATGGCGCAAGTGCGAGAGGGCACATCGGAGCGCGAGTGTGAAACCGAGTGCGAGCGAGAATGCACGTCGGGGTGTACGGAGTGTGACACGGAGAGTAAGGTGGTGGTGGTGCAGGTGCGAGAGGGCACATCGGAGCGCGAGTGTGAAACCGAGTGCGAGCGAGAATGCACGTCGGGGTGTACGGAGTGTGACACGGAGAGTAAGGTGGTGGTGGAACGTGTGCGAGGAAGCACACCTGAGTTGGTAATGGCGTGAGTGTGGGAGAGCCCATCCGAGCGCGTTAGTGGGTGGATGCAAGAGTGCACGCCCATGGTGAGTGTTACGGAGGACGTAACGGAGGAGAGGTGTGCGCAAGAGTGTGCGCGAGAGGTGTGGTGTGTAACAGGGAGAGCGTTGGTGGAATGTACGGACGGCGTTGGAACGCCAGGTTTTGTGAGGGTGAAAGGGGTAGCGTATGCGTGTGAGCATGCAAGTAAAGCATCGACGGTAACCGGGTTAGTGGTTAGGGCGACGGATAGCCGATGCGAGCACTCGGGGCATGGGGTGCTTTGTTGGGTGCGAGGCCCGGCGCGGATCGATGCTGCGTCGCTTCTCTTCGAAGCGTCGTTGCCGATTCGGGCTTGGCCCCGCCCCGCACGGTCGAGTCCGGGCTTTGTCGGGCGAGGCGACCGGTCCGGTTCGAGGGCGAGTGGGAGGAAGCGGAACGGTGCCCCCTCGTGGGGACGGGGTTCCGACCGGGGGAGATTGAGCCATCGGGCCCGGGACCGCAAGGTGCCGCGCCGAGATGGTGCGTGGAGCCTCGGTCCAACCAAACCACCTCCCTTGAACCGAAAGCCGGACGGATTCAACCTGCAGGCAACCAAAACAACCCGAATTCATTGCTCGGCTTTACGAACCGAGTTTAATGATGTCACGACGCACCGAGGCTAGGATATAGTGGACTGTGATGATGATAGTAGTGATTTGATACGAAATTTATAATAGTGGGTAGAATTGGCAGTAAATGGAAAATTTTTGATTTGTGGAATTTGGATGTGCAAAAATTGATAGTGGGACCTCCCCGATGTGGAGGGATGGCAAATCCACCATCCCTCACAGTAAGATGGGGCAAATGCGCTATAGCTTATGGGGTTGATGGCAGTGAAAACTAGCCCGGGTGGGTTAGGTTATATTGTAGGGATCTAGCGAAGATGACATTAGGTGACGTTAAGGTTAGTTAGTGACTGATACCTGTAGTGGGGACGCAGGTAGTTTAGTGTGGATGATAATGACGTGGGAGCGCAATAGTTTAAAGGGACGACTGGGAAGCGCAAGTTTCAGAGGGGAGTAGTTAGCTGAGATGATGCCGTGTGTTTGAAGATTGAACAGGTGTGATTGAACAGGTGGGATTGCACAGGTGTGCAACTGAACAGGTGTGTGGAGCAGTGTATGAGCAAGTGATGGTGATGTGTGTTGTGTTGACCAACTGGTCCAGGAAGAGGAGGAGGGTGCAGGTGGCACCAGGTATGATTGCACAGGTGTGCAACGACAGGTGAATGGAGAACAGGTGTATGGAATAAATGGTATGGAGTATTGGAATGGATGGTCGTGGAGTGAGTATGGTGGAAATTGTGGAGTGGAGTGGATGGTGCGAAGGTGTGAATGGGGTAAGAGTGGACCCCCATCACGGATACCCGGGGCGGGTAGTGTAAGTGTTAGGTAGAGGGTACAGGTAAATTGTGGTTGGATATTGGCATCTGTGGTGCGGGTGAAAGAATGGTCTTTGGATGGGTGCATTAGTGTTGTGGAAATGGCTGGGCGTGTAGCCTGTTAGTGTGTGTAGTTGGTTTGGGCACTCCACCACTGTGAGGATGTCGGCCAGGTGAGGCCGCAGGTGGGCTCTGGGAGCCGGTAGTTGTGGATGGGGCCCGAGGATCCGGAGGACGGACCCGGGTAGCCCAGTGCCAGAGGGCACCATGGGGTGACAGAGCCAGGAGGGGCTGTCCCCAGTTAGTTAGGTTAGGGTGAGGAGCTAGGTAAGCTCGGGTGGCAACTGCAGTGGTGGAGGTGTGCAGGTGGGTAGACCTGCTGGGAGAGCTACACGTCGCAGCCCAGAAATTGTGCGAGGCACCGGGAGATGAATCGGGGGAGTGAGACCCCAAATTGAGAAGCACCACAGTTTGGTCAATGGGAATTGGTTTTTAGAACCCATAGTGTAAGTTGGGCAATGGATTGGCAGGGAGAGACCCCGGGTAGTGTAAAGTGTGTTAATGTCATTTAGAAAATAGTTAGGATGAAGGATCTCCTCGCACCATCTGCATCCACTCCCCTGAGGTGACAGGTACTCCACACCATGCCATGTTTGGATTATTTTTCATTGATGCAAATGTTTGGATTGTGAGACGCATCATGACGTGGGTGTGACATTGTGCGTAATTCCATCTCTCCCTCCTTATGAGGATTGATGACGAATTGGGTGATGGTAAATTTTGGTTAGAGGGATTGTGGTGACGAATTTGGTATAGGGGAAATATGGGGAAGATGTGACAGTATTGACGAATTTGTAAATGTGTAGATTTTTGTACATATGGGGTAAGGGCAAGGGTAGTGTAGGTGACAGGGGGGTGACGTACGGTAGGGACGAGCTTTCTCACTTCACCCTCCGTACGCATTTCGCCTTGCATTGCCTTATTGATTTGTACCCTTGTGACCTTACCCCTCGCTCAATTGTCTTTCCCCTTTTGTCTCCCACATGACCTGTGCGCCACTGGGTGCCGAGGGGAGCGTGCGTGGGTCGGCCATTGTGCGCCCTGCACTCTCAGAACCAGCTGTCTGCATCGATGCACCACATTATGGACCACATGTCTGTGGCCGAGCACCACCTATGGACCCCATGGGTTGGGGCATGGCCCCTCTGCTGGAACCGGCCATGAGGGCCCGAAATCTTGCTGGCGGACCTTGGCCACAGGGCACCGATGCCCCACAGGTGAACCACACATAGTCGGCCCCTGTGGGCCATAAATAAAATAAAAACGGACACGTTAGGTGCATTCTTTTATTGCAAATAGGCCGCCAGCAAGGGAAGATGACAACACCAGGAAAATAATAATAACCAGCAGAGGGAGCCGAAGAGCAAGAGATCACCTGCAGGGTTAGGGGTTGTTTGGTTATTTTTATTCATGAACAGTGATGACTGTGCACCGATTGGTGCTTGGGTGCGTTTTTGGGTGCTTTAATGGTGCATTGATGCAGAGCAGACTGTCTCCCCCCCCCCAGAAAGAACAATTACAGGTCCTGGGTTAGTTTTGTAAATAAAAATAGCATCATTGTAAATAATGCTCCCCACCGTCAGTGTATAGTTTGAAGACCATTCCGCAATTCGGTTAACTGTGGACGTAAGTCTGTTAGGCAGGGTGCAATGGAGCAGCGGGACACATTTATTTATGTTTTAAAACTGTCGCACTCAGGGTCAGGTTAAAAGTAGAGGGAACTACACCTACATGTCACACTAAAAGTAAAAGTTGTAGGCCCGGGACGTGCCTAAGAGGAGGAGGGTGCAGTGTTGCGGAGATGAGGACTGTATATTTTTTGTTTGTGTGCTGTACTATTATTATTATTGTTTATTCTGCGCCCCCCTACCTCCGGAGCTGTGTAAAGGTGAAAGGGCATCCCATAATTAGTCCACAAGCATACACGTCAGCCAAGTAATAGAATACCCCTGTTGATAGTTATCTCTTATTCTGTGTTCTAGGGTAAGGCTGTGTCTCCCATTAATTGAAGTACTCCATTGCACCAGTGAAAGAGAATAGATCCCCTTTCATTCCCATCCCCAAAACCTCCATTTACTATCACATCCCCTTTCGTCATTGCCGAGCCTCGATTGCCCATATTACCTCCCCTCCAATAACCGCCATTGACCACGAGGCAGGGTCGGAGAAGAAAGGCGTGTCTCCACCTCGTCATAGAGGGGAAGAAAGGCGTGCCCGCCCGTCGTCATCAAGGGCGGAGCCAGAGGGTCGCATGACCAACCAGGGCCGAGGTGAGCACCCCGATGGGCGTGTCCTGAAGGCCGGCGGCTTAATCGCCGGAGGCGTTATAAAGGCGCGCACGCAGGAAGTGAAGAGTGAGTCGGTTGCCAGTAGAGGGTCCGTGAAGAGTTGGTCACAAAGGGTTGGTCACAAAGAGTTGGTCGTCAAGAGAGAGTCGTGAAGAGTCAGGCAGTGGAGTCGGTGGTCAGTTGGTTGCGGTGAGGAGTCGGTGGTGGCGGTCAGTGGTTGCGTTGGTTGCGGTGAGGAGTCGAGGAGGGAGGAGATCAGAAGACAGGAAGGCCTTGAGTTGGACTAAGCAAGAGAGGAAGTTGTTGGACTGGGTGGGACTAAGAAAGAGAGAGAAAGAGTCCTGAAGCTTGTGAGGGAAGGAGAGAGAACCCGTCACACCAACCCCCCAAGCTCCGCGTTGGCTCCACCAAGCGTTCAGCTCCACCAAGCTCCGCGTTGGCTCCACCAAGCGTTCACCTCCACCAAAGCTCCACCAAGCTCCGCGTTGGCTCCACCAAGCGTTCACCTCCAGCCATCCACCTCCTGCCATTCCTGTCATTCCCCGCGTGAGTCTGTCTTTTGTTTGTTCTGTCCTGGGTTAATTAAGACTGTAGGTAAGCTAGTATTTTCCCTGTGTCACCTGCGTCTTATGTGCTTGTAAATAAACGTGACTGCTTTCTTTTTGCTTGTGTGTAAATAGTCAATAAATTCAGTAGTATTTCCAAACCTTTCTTTGCCTTCGTTTTCCTCTTTGCATTCGTCGCCTTTGTCTTTTCCCTATTGACTAGCTGCGGTGCGACCCGGCCAACGTTTGGGTGGAATCGGGTGAGTCGGGGATCCTGTTAGGTCGCGGTAATACACCACCGCTCGGTCATCATAACATCTAAACCGCGATCTGTAACAATATATATATATATATATATATATATATATATATATATATATGTATATATATATATATATATATATATATATATATATATATATTGTTGCGGATATGGGATTTGGCCTCCATATCCGCTTGTAAATATTCCCCTATTTCCCCAATACCCCCCAACGATCCCCAATCCCCCATTCCCTAGTCCCATTGCCTGTAAATAACACTCTGTAGAACCGACCTTCCCCTTTTTCCCCCATTAAATGTCGTGCCCAGGTCCACCGCATCTCACGTAGACAACTTTAGGACCTCTTGCTAGTTATTCTTAGTCTATGTCAGTTAAGGACTCGTTTCCATTAATTCTGTCTCTTCGTTGCACCAGAATGTGATTGTATGGCACCAGTAGTGAGTTTAGGACCTCCCTATACCTCCTCCCATCTTCCTCATGAAACAATAACAACAACAACAACTACAACCATAGCGGGGGCGGCGCGGCCGCGGTGCGGGGAGTGTGCGTCCTCACACCGGCTTGGTTAGCCGCCATTGCCATGTGCGCCCACGGGGTTACCACGAAGGGGCTGGCTGTCAGCTCCTCGTCAAGGGCGGAGCCCGGTAACCCCCGCACCCAATAAGAAGCAACGGGCCGATTCCATCTGGGGCGGAGCTAACGAGCCGAGGGCGTGTCACTCCCCGCCGGATATACGCAGCCACTTACCGGACGTGACGTCAGATGCGCCCCCAGCTTGGAAAGACAAGTCGTGACCTCCGAGCGCTGAGCGACCTCCCCGCATCTTTGGACCGGACCGGGTCGATTTTGCCCCTGAGCCAAGGTGCACCTTGAGCCATCGAGTACCTGCCCCTCCTTGCCATCAATCCCCGTGTGAGTCAGTTTTGTCCCGTTTGTCTGTGGTCTGTCGGGAATAAGATAAGTGTGTCTAAGTGCCTATCTTCCTATGCTGTCTCTCTCATCCCTGTAATCTAAACGTTCCGAACTAATATAACCTCCTCCGGAGGCCTTGAGAACTGTACCTGGTGTCGTGTCATTTAACCTAGCCGTTGTGTCCTTTCCTTCATTGATCTAGCGTAGCGCGACTCGGCCAACGTTCGAGTATAATCGGGTAACTTGTGCGAACACGGCGGCCATTCCGCTCGGCCCATCATAACATCTAAGTCGTGTCCGTAACAATTGGTGTCAGGAGTGTCGGATTCGGACCTGGGACTAAATTCATTTAGCCCAAATTTTGGAACACCAATTGTACCATTAGGGTAACAATTGGTGTCGAGGAGTGAGATTCGATCCGGAGCGCGTTTTACGCGCTCGAAATTATAACGGCGAAATTTGATTGTGTTTTACAAAATATAAAAACCCGAATTTTGAAAGTCGTGCTATGGCAGACCAAGATGGGTGGGGTCCGGTAGAGGAGAGTGAGGCAGGGTCGATCCAGGACCAAATTGAGGGACATGAGGAGAGCGAAGTAGTGAGGGTAGCAGACGCACAAAATAGCGTCGTTGCACCCGACGTTACGGGCGCGCAAAATGGCGCCTCGCAAGAGCACGCGGTAGCCGAGCCCGCTGTATCAACGGGCTTTAACATGCAGCCGATTGACATGCAGGCCCTCATTGCGCAGCTACAGGCAGCTGTACAGATGAGTATGGGGAGCCAAATTGAGCGATTGGGTGAGCGGTTGGGAAACCAAATTGTGGGAATGAGGGCTGATAGTGAGCGATTAGAGGGCCAAATGGGGGCAATGAGGGATGAAGCGAGGGCTCGGAGTGAGCAATTGGGGGTAATGAGGGACGAAGCGAGGGGTACCGGTGAGGGATTAGACAATAATTTTAAGGGATTAGACAGTAATTTTAAGGGATTAGACAAGAAATTTGGGAAATTAGACGATAGATTAGGGGAAATACAGGAGGGGTTAACGGGGGTAGAAAATAGAATGGCTGCCCAGGAGAATCAGATAGAGGGAGTGAAAAAGGGGTTAGAGGGGTTAGAAAACAGTATGGAAGGCAAATTGAGGGACATGAGGGACCAAGCGGAAAGGGAAGTTAAACAAATGGGGCAGCAGATAGAGGGGGTTAGAATGGGGGTAGAAACCAAACTGGATGCTCACAGGGAGGAAATGGAGCAGATGAGGGTGGCATCTGGGCAGGAGATGCAAGTGATGGGAGAGGAGATCAGAAGAGGAGTGAGTGAGGAGGTCGGAGGAGTGCGCGAGGAGGTGAGGCACTGTGAGGAGCACATGGAGAAGGAGGTGAAAAAGGGGACTGTAAAATTGCAAGGGTGCATAGAGGACCTGACGCAGGAAGTAGAACAACTGACAGAGGGACAAAAAGAACTAACGGACCAGGTAAAGTAGAACACAGCGGTAATAGGAGGGTTAAAAGCGACACAAAATGACCTAAAAAATGACTTGGTAGCGACGAAGAGGGAATGTCAGATGGTACGTGAGGGACTGACAACGAGGTTGGACGAGGTGATAGAGGTAATGGAGACGAAGGACCGGCAGGTGAGGACGCACATGGAAACGGTCAAGGTAGCCTTGGAGGATGAGCTTGAGGAGACGTACCGGGAAATAAAAGGGGTGAAGCAGAAATTAGAAGAAGTGGAAGAAGGGGTGAGCGAAATTAAGAAGCGACGGAGAGGGGATAAGAAAGAGATAAAAGAGGAGATAAAAGAATTGGTCCGAAGTCTGTGTTCGGATCGTGATGATGTGCTCATTAACCGGATGAGGGATTCGCAGGTGATGGAGGAGAAGCGAAGAGGAAGAGGACCCGGTGTAAGTGGTGACCAATATGGTCGTGCGTATGATGCGCCAGGGGATTTAAGAAGCTTGGGGGTCGAGATGGACCCGGGTGTTCGTGAGAGGCCGTTGGTGAAGTGTGCGACAGGTCTGGTGTGCGAAAAAGGAGGTGTGCGAGAAAGTCCGACTCTGGGGTGTGTGAGGAAAAAGTGCGTGCCAAGGAGTGAGGGTGCTGGCGAGAGTGAGTCGGTCGTAGCGCGTGGGCGAGGGAGCACATGGAAGCGCGGTGTGGTAAGTGTTACAGAGGGTGTGACGGGAGAGTGTGTGCAAGAGTGTGCGCGAGAAAGGTGTGTGCGCGAGAAAGGTGTGTGACGGACAGGTGCATGGGGAAAGAGTGCGCTGTCAAAGGCAAGGAAGAATGCACGCCTGTGGTAAGTGTTACAGAGGGTGTGACGGGAGAGTGTGCGCAAGAGTGTGCGCGAGAGAGGTGTGTAACGGACGGGTGCATGAGGAAAGAGTGCGCTGTCGGGAGTAAGGGTGAGTGCGTTGTCAAGAGTGGAGGTGAGAGTAGTAAGAGTGACACGGAGCGTGAGTTGGTTGTGACAGGTGAGAAAGGAAGCACACCTGGAATGGTAGAGCGTGAGTGGGAATGCACGCTGGAATTGGTAGTGAGGCACGTGGTTGGGTGTGCGAACGAGAGCACACCTGTGATTGTCACAGAGGAGGTGACCGAGGAGGGGGCGCGAAGAGGTGTGTTGGTGAGGTGTGCGACCAACGAATGTGTGCCAAAGTGTTCGGTGGTCAGGTGTGTGACCAAGGCTGTGAGTGGAATGAGGGTACCTGGGTGTGTAAGGAAAGGTACGAGGAGCATGGGAACGGCTGGATGTGTGAGCAAGGAACGGGCTGCGGGGTGTAAGCATGCAGGTGAAGCATCGACGTTAAACGGGTTAGCGGTTAGAGCGACTTTTAGCCGAATCGGGCCCTCGGTGCGTGCTGGGCCTCGCTTTGAACGGCCGCGTCCGTGCTCCACTAGGCGGAGCGGGCGGCTGGATAGGAAGGGTCGTCATGGCGACCACTTTTTGGTGAGACGTGCCGGCAGGTCGAGAGCGGGACATTGGATGGCTCCGTGCCGAGATGGTGCGTGGGATCTCGGCACGGGTAAGCCCCGTCCCTGCCCCGAATGCGGAACGTATCCAGCCGCTGGCACCAAACAACCCGCATTCATTGCTCGGCTTTACGAAGCCGGGCTTTGGACAGGAATTGGCGCACCGAGAGGCATTAGTGAGTAGACTGTGGGATGAGGTTAGTGTTTTGGCCCCGAAATTAGAAAAAAGCAAAATTTGATGATTGGCAAAGGATTGGCAGGAATGATTGGCAGATGATGGGCAGTGATTGGCAAATTTTTGATTTGTTGAAATTTTATGTGCCAAATTGGTAGTGGGAGATGCCCGATGTGGTGGGATGGCAACTCTGTCATCCTTCCCATGTGGGGGCAAAGGAGCTATAGTTTATGGGGTGTATGGCAGTGAAAACTAGCCCGGGTGGGTTAGGTTATATTGTAGGGATCTAGCGAAGATGACATTAGGTGACGTTAAGTTTAGTTAGTGACTGATACCTGTAGTGGGGACGCAGGTAGATTAGTATGGATGATAATGACGAGGGAGCGCAATAGTTTAAAGGGACGACTGGGAAGCGCAAGTTTCAGAGGGGAGTAGTTAGATGAGATGATGCTGTGTGAGAATTGAACAGGTGTGATTGCACAGGTGTGCAACTGGACAGGTGTGTGGAGCAGTGTGTGAGTAGTGAGTGTGTGGATCAGCGCGAATGCGCTTGGGGAGAGAAGGGTGCAGGCGGCACCAAGAATGAGAGCACAGGTGTGCAAGTACAGGTGTGTGGAGAGAGTTGGAGTAAGTGGTACGGAGTGGTGTGCATGGTGCGAAGGTGTGAATGGGGGAAGAGTGGACCCCCATCACGGATACCCGGGGCGGGTAGTGTAAGTGTTAGGTAGAGGGTATAGGTAAATTGTGGTTGGATATTGGCATTTGTGGTGCGGATGCAGAATGGTGTTGTGGATGGGTGCATTAGTGTTGTGGAAATGGCTGGGCGTGTAGCCTGTTAGTGTGTGTAGTTGGTTGGGCACTCCACCACTGTGAGGATGTCGGCCAGGTGAGGCCGCAGGTGGGCTCTGGGAGCCGGTAGTTGTGAGTGGGTGCCTGAGGATCCCGGGTGTGGATCGGGCAGCCCAGTGCCAGAGAGGGCACCGAGTGGGGAGAGCGCCAGAGGGCCTTCCCCAGGTAGTTAGGTTAGGGTAAGGAGCAGGTAAGCTCGGAGGCAACTGCAGTGGTGGGGGTGTGCAGGTGGGTAGACCCGCTGGGAGAGGTACACGCCACAGCCCAGAAATTGTGCGAGGGCACCGGGAGATGAATCGGGGGAGTGAGACCCCAAATTGAAAAGCACCACAGTTTGGGCAATGGGAATTGGTTTTTAGAACCCATAGTGTAAGAGGGCCAATGGATTGGCAGGGAAAGACCCCGGGTAATGTAAAGTTGTTAAAGTCATTTAGGAAATAGTTAGGATTGATGAACCTGTCACACCATACGCAGCCACTTACCTGTGGTGATGATGATGACTCCACACCTGTGTTTTCTTTGTTTTGTGTTGCAAGAAGTAAGGATTGCTGTGTGGATTTGTGAGATGCATCACGACGTGGATGAGACATTGGGGTGATTCCATCTCTCCCTCCCTAGGAGGGACTGATGATGAATTGGTGATAGCAAATTATGATGTTGAGTTGGAGATGGCAAATTTTGATGAGAGTTGAAAATGGCAAATTTGATTGGTTAGGAGGGAGAGAAGACGAATTTGGTTTATGGGAGGAACGGGGAAGACAGTAGGGACGTTTGTTGATGTGTAAAGTAGATGTTTATGGGTAGTGTTGTGTTTTGTGGATGCAGTAAGGGGTAAGGGAGGGGCCATGTAGGTTACCTGGTGGGGGGGGGGGCGTACGGTAGGAACGTACCTGTCTCACCTGGTTCCCATGTGCCCCCATTGTGCATCATCTTGTATTGCGTGCACTTTTGCGCCCTTACCACCTTACTCACTTGTCTGCTTCTTTTGTCTCCCACCTCCGAGGATCTGGCTTTGGGGCAGAGAGAGAGGAGAGAGAGGTGCTGGCTCCGCAGTTGTGGGCCTGCACTTTCGCTGCTTGCTGCCTGGATCGATACACCCAATGGACCGCAATTTTGGTGGCCACCCACAATGGACCGCAGTTCTTTTGCGGCCAAGCACCACCCGTGGATGGACCTATGGGTCAACGTGGCACCTACGCCATACAGGTGAACCACTTATAGTTGGCCCCCTTGACGGCCACAATAAAGAAATGGACGCGGTTGGCGCCTTTCTTTATTTCTAGGGAAGCAAGAAGGCCAAGTGCACCACACGAAGAGCAAGAGACACCTGCAGGGTTAGGGGTTGTTGTTTTTATTTTAATGAACAATGGTGACTGCACCGGATGGTGCTGATTGTACATGATGGGGTGGTGCTTTTGGTGCTTGGAAGGGGTGCTCTGCACATTATTAAAGGCCGTAAGGCCACAGAGCACTCGTGGGTTGGTGTATCGATGCTGGCATGCGTGCTCTCTCTATGCATAACATCTGCATGTGTTCCTCCAAAAACAGGTCCTGGATCGTAGTGTAAATATCAGCGTAGTCTTATGTAAATAATGCTCCCTACCGGCTGTATGTTTAGTTTGCGAATTCTTTCCACGATTCGGTTATCCTGTGGGTGTTTTTCTGTGAGGAGAAGGGTGCAACGTCGCAGGGGGACATATTTACTCATTTGTGAATATCTGTAAAACTGTCGCACTCAGGGTAGAGTTAATAGTAGAGGGAACTACATCTGAGTGCCACACTAAAATAGGTAAAAATTTATCGGGTCGGGACGCCCCGAGGGTAGAGAAGGGTGCAATGTTGCGGATATGGGATTTGGCCTCCATATCCGCTTGTAAATATTCCCCTATTTCCCCAATACCCCCCAACTATCCCCAATCCCCCATTCCCTAGTCCCATTGCCTGTAAATAACACTCTGTAGAACCGACCTTCCCCTTTTTCCCCCATTAAATGTCGTGCCCAGGTCCACCGCATCTCACGTAGACAACTTTAGGACCTCTTGCTAGTTATTCTTAGTCTATGTCAGTTAAGGACTCGTTTCCATTAATTCTGACTCTTCGTTGCACCAGAATGTGATTGTATGGCACCAGTAGTGAGTTTAGGACCTCCCCATACCTCCTTCCATCTTCCTCATGAAACAATAACAACAACAACAACTACAACCATAGCGGGGGCGGCGCGGCCACGGTGCGGGGAGTGTGCGTCCTCACACCGGCTTGGTTAGCCGCCATTGCCATGTGCGCCCACGGGGTTACCACGAAGGGGCTGGCTGTCAGCTCCTCGTCAAGGGCGGAGCCCGGTAACCCCCGCACCCAATAACAAGCAACCGGCCGATTCCATCTGGGGCGGAGCTAACGAGCCGAGGGCGTGTCACTCCCCGCCGGATATACGCAGCCACTTACCGGACGTGACGTCAGATGCGCCCCCAGCTTGGAAAGACAAGTCGCGACCTCCGAGCGCTGAGCGACCTCCCCGCATCTTTGGACCGGACCGGGTCGATTTTGCCCCTGAGCCAAGGTGCACCTTGAGCCATCGAATACCTGCCCCTCCTTGCCATCAATCCCCGTGTGAGTCAGTTTTGTCCCGTTTGTCTGTGGTCTGTCGGGAATAAGATAAGTGTGTCTAAGTGCCTATCTTCCTATGCTGTCTCTCTCATCCCTGTAATCTAAACGTTCCGAACTAATATAACCTCCTCCGGAGGCCTTGAGAAATGTACCTGGTGTCGTGTCATTTAACCTAGCCGTTGTGTCCTTTCCTTCATTGATCTAGCGTAGCGCGACTCGGCCAACGTTCGAGTATAATCGGGTAACTTGTGCGAACACGGCGGCCATTCCGCTCGGCCCATCATAACATCTAAGTCGTGTCTGTAACAATATATATATATATATACATATATATATATATATACAATATATATATATATATACGTATATATATATATACACGTATATATATATATATATATATATATATATATATATATATATATATATATATATATATATATATATATATATATATATATATATATATATATATATATATATATATATATAACTGTAAGAAATAGTAGAAACTCCAAAGTACGAGCAGGGCGTCTCATTTGTATTGAATATATAATCGTTAGATTAAATAAGACGCGGACGTAGCTTCAGGACGTCGATCTTTAATTGTCGACCAAGCTTTCGACCAACAAAGGTCTTCTTCTGAGTCTACAAACCTTTGCAGTTTTTTGCATGCCTGCTGTTTTTGTAGACTCAGAAGAAGACCTTTGTTGGTCGAAAGCTTGGTCGACAATTAAAGATCGACGTCCTGAAGCTACGTCCGCGTCTTATTTAATCTAACGATTATATATATATATATATATATATATATATATATATATATATATATATATATATATATATATATATATCATGGAGCAAGTGTTTGTATGTCCATTCTTCACCCATTGGTTGGACAGCTGACCTGACTCCAACCACAAATGTAACATGAAATACTTAACCAAAAGTACCCAGAGGACCCAAAAGACGCCGAGGACCCTAAATACCACAAGAACCCCAAATACCCCAAACGACCCCGGGGATCCTAAGGACGCAGACGAACCAAAATACTCCAAAGACTAAAAGACCCCGAAGGCCCAATGGACCCCAAACACAAAAAGACCTAAAATACCCCAAAGACTGAAAATATTCCAAAGACCCTTAACAGCCCCGAAGACCCAAAACACCCCAAAGATCCAAGAGAACCAAAAGACCCTTAAGACCCTTAAATAACCCGAAGACCGAAAAGACACAGAGGATCCAAAAGACCCAAAATACTCCAAAGACCCTGAAAGACACAAAATACCCCGAATACCCAAAAGACCCCAAAGACCATTAAAGACCCAGAATACCCACGATAACCAAAATATCCTGAAGACCCAGAGAAACCAAAATACCCCGAAGACGCAAAATACTCCAAAGACCCTTAAAGACCCAAAATACCCCAAAGACCCAAAATATCGGAAAGACTCTTAAAGACGCCAAAGACCCAGAGAACCCAACATTACCGCTTTGCACCAAAAAGGTGCAAAAACAGATCCTTGCAACTACAGACCAATCAGACTGCTCCCAATTATCAGCAAAGTCATGGAATCCATCATCGCTTCGATATCAAGTCCTTCCTCTTCTCCAATGGCTTGATATCTGATCATCAATTTGGATTCATACTAGGTCATTCTACTCTGGACATGCTGCTTCTGCTGTCTCAACAATGGATGGAGGTCCTCAATGCCAAACAGGAAATCAGAGCTGTCTCCCTTGACATATCCCTTGCCTTCGATACGGTCAGGCACCCCGCTCTGCTCACCAAACTCTCCTATGGTATCCATGGAAATCTCCATGCATGGATTGCGGACTTCCTCTCTGGTCCCAGGCAACGTGTGGTCCTGAATGGATTTCTCTCATCTCCCCTTCCTGTTCAGGCTGGAGTTCCCCCAAGGCAGTGTTCTGGACCCTGTGCTTTTTCTGGACTTCATCAATGATATCTCTGACTCTCTGGAAAATCTGGAACTCCCTCTATCTCTTTGCTGATAACACCACTCTCTGCCACTCCATTCCTCATCCCTCAGATCGGCAGTCCGCAGCCTCCTCACTCTCTTCAAACCTGGACAAAATCACAGACTGGTCAAACACGTGGAACATGTCCTTCAATCCTGACAAATCTCACACTCTCACTAGGTCTGTCCGAAAAGACCGTCTGGACAACCCTCCCATATACTTTCTCAACCCACCCTCTTCAAGAAGTTCTGTCACTCAAGCTTTTGGGTCTCACTATCTGCCATGATCTTTCCTGGGAAAACCGCATTTCCAAGCTGGCCTCCAAAGCTATTCCCCGACTGGGCATCCTCCGTCGTGTGAAGTCCTTCCTTGGCACACCTGAGCTCCTCACCACATACAAGGCTTTCAGCCTCAGCTCAATGGAATACTGTTCTCCCCTCTGGGCTGGTGCTCCCGCCTCACACCTAGCTCGGCTTCACGCTGTAGAAACCAAAGCTTTCAGAATCATTGCAATCTCCCACGATGAAGCTAACACACGTGCCATAGGCACACACACACACACACACACACACACACACACACACACACACACACACACACACACACACACACACACACACACACACACACACACACACACACACGACATACACACACACACACGTGACACACACACACATGTGACATACACACACGCATGTGACATACACACACGCACGTGACACACACACACACACACACACACACACACACACACACACACACACACACGAGTGACATACACACACGTGACATACACACACACACAAACACACACACACACAAGGTGGGTGGAGGTGGGTGGACACTTTGAGACGTCGAGGGCTGCATTTCACATTCTGAAACCCGCATTTGTAGTTACCAGCCCATCTCACACGAACGATGATGGTGACAATTGATATGCACCATCTGTTCCGAATGATATAAATTCTTCAGAAATTTCGAGTTTGAGGGTGTGAATGTATCCGTCATCTGTTGCGCATCTTTTTACTTCAACGCATCCCTAAAGCTCTGGATCCGGTAACCCTAAATGAACCCAACTATCTTCACTAACTAAGCTGCTAGTAGTTTGTGCAGTTATAATTTTTTACATATTTTCCTTGAGGTTGATGGGAAATCCTGGTAAAGCATTGTATTGTATGTATTAATATATTGTAGCGGTCCCCGCTGAATGTACACAATCGCCTTGCACCTGCCAGGACACGGCCAGGGCGCGATCGCCATGCCGGGCTCGTCCGGACGGGCCCAGACGCGCCTCTCCTGGGCATGCCCGGACTCGCTGTTCCCGGGCACGCCCGAACCTCCCGGGCACGCCCGGTCTCGTCTTTCCCGGGCATGCCCGCTCTCGCCTTTCCAGGGCTCGCCCAGAGCGCCCGGGCACGCCCAGCTTCGACTTGCCAGGCCGCGTCCAGGACGCCCGGGCATGTCCAGACTCGCCTTTCCAGGGCTCGCCCAGAGCGTCCGGGCATGCCCGCTCTCCCCTTTCCAGGGCTCGCCCAGAGCGCTCGGGCATGCCCAGCCTCGACTTGCCAGGCCGCGTCCAGGACGCCCGGGCATGTCCAGACTCGCCTTTCCAGGACTCGCCCTTGACACCCGGGCATGCCCGGTCTCGGTTTTCCCGGGCAAACGCCCCGGCATAAATGTGTATATATATTGCTGCCCGATAAACGGGCTTTTCAGAATACCTGAGCTGTTTTGTTTCAATAAAGCAACTCGGACGAATTCCGTCTTTGGTCGCGTCAATTCTTTCGACTCGCGTTGGAGCGCAGCTCCTTCACTGGTGACCTACCGACATGGACACGGCAGTGACTCTTAAACTGCCTACCTTCTGGGAGGCTCACGCGGCTGTTTGGTTCGCCCAGGCGGACTCCCAGTTCGCCCTGCGAGGCATCACCGCGGACGACACCCGCTTCCACCACGTCGTGGCAGCGCTCGGTTCCGCCACCGCGGCCCGCGCCCTGAGCCTCCTCGAGCACCCGCCGGCTGCTGACAAGTATGACGCACTGAAGACGCTCCTCGACGCTTTCGCCCTCTCACCGGCGGCACGCGCACGGCGCCTGCTCGACCTGCCCGAGCTCGGCGACACGCGCCCGTCCGAGTGCATGGACTATATGCTCTCGTTGCTCATTGAGCACTCTCCGGATTTTCTGTTCCACGAGCTGTTCCTTCGCCAGCTGCCTCACCCGGTACGCCTCGCCCTGGCTGGCACGTCGATCACCGATCCCCGCGCCCTCGCCAGGGAAGCCGATAAGATCTCCTCGGCGGGCCAACACATCGGCGCGGCTACCTGAAGCCTGCCACCGTCCGAGGCGACGCCCGAGCGCCCTGCGCGGTTGGAGGCCGAACTGCCGGTGCAACTGGCGGCCGCCACGCCGCGCCGACCGCTTCCGACACAACGGCCGGGGCCTCCACCTGACCAGGCGTGGTGTTATTACCACGCCAGGTTCGGACACAAGGCTCGGACGTGCCGACCCCCGTGCACTTTCGGCAAGTCTGGAAATGGCCGGGCCGGCGTTCATTCCCAGCCATGAGCGCCGGCCACTCGGGCAACTTGCTTTTTATTCGGGACAAAGCGTCCGGGCGGCGTTTCCTTTGTGACACCGGCGCCCAACTGAGCGTCATACCCGCCTCCGAGCAGGACAGGCGGGACGCCGTTTGCGGCCCCTCTTTGGTCGCTGCTAATGGCTCGGCCATACGCACTTTCGGCCCGCGCGACGTCACCCTTTGCTTCGGCAGCCAGCGCTTTCAGTGGACCTTTGTGACCGCCTGCGTCCCCATGGCTTTGCTGGGCACCGACTTCCTCTGCGCGCACGGGCTGCTGGTCGAAGTCAAAACGTCATCGCCTTGTCAACGCCGAGACCTTCAGCTCCCTGGCGTGCACGATGAGCAGCTCCGCGCCGACCGAACTGGCGTGCGCCCTCCCGACGGCGAACGAGTTCGCTCGCCTGCTCGCGGAATTCCCGGCCCTCACGCGGCCGACGTTTTCGGCCGTCGCAGTGCGGCATGGGAGCGAGCACCACATACCCACTACGGGCCCGCCGGTCTACGCCAGGGCCCGCCGCCTCGACCCGGCCAAGCTCGCCGTGGCAAAGGCCGAGTTCGACGCGTTGGAGCACCTCGGCATCGTGCGGCGCTCCAATTGCACGTGGGCCTCACCACTGCACATCGTGCCATAGCCGAGGGGTGGATGGCGCCCGTGTGGCGACTACCGCCGCCTCAACGACGCTACCACCCCCGACAGGTACCCGATCCCGCACATCCAGGACTTTTCCGCCCGTTTGGCGGGACGGGTCATATTTTCCAAAATTGACCTGATACGGGGATACCACCAGGTACCTGTCCGGGCGGCCGACGTCCCGAAGACGGCCGTCATCACGCCGTTCGGCCTGTTCGAATTTTTGAGGATGCCGTTTGGCCTCAAGAACGCGGCCCAGGCATTCCAGCGCTTAATGGACGGCGTGCTGCGCAACTTGCCATTCTTTTCGTCTATCTGGACGACAGCCTCGTCGCCAGCACGTCCCGCGCCGAGCACCTGCTCCACCTCCGAACACTGTTCGGTCACCTCGGCGAGCATGGCTTAATTGTGAACCCGGCCAAATGCCACTTCGGCACGACGACCGTTGACCTTTTGGGCCACCGCATCACCAAGACCGGGGCCGTGCCACTGCCGACCAAGGTCGAGGCCATCACCACGTTCCCGCGTCCCCGTTCCATCAAGGCCCTACAAGAGTTCCTCGGCATGGTGAATTTTTATCACCGATTCGTGCCCCGCGCTGCTCAGCTCATGCGGCCCCTTTACGAGGCCCTCCGGGGCAAGCCGGCCAAGCATGACATCGTTTGGTCCGCGGCCATGGACGCGGCCTTCGCGAGCGCAAAACGGGCCCTCGCCGACGCAACGCTGCTGGCTCACCCGGTGCTCAACGCGCCCATCGCCCTCACTACGGACGCCTCCAACTACGCGGTGGGCGCCGTCCATGAACAATGGGTGGACGGGGTTTGGCAGCCACTCGCCTTTTCAGCCGGCAGCTCCGGCCGAACGAGTTAAAATACAGCACGTTCGACCGCGAGCTGCTCGGTCTATTCCTGGCCGTTCGCCATTTCCGACACCTCCTGGAGGGCCGCCCGTTCACGGCTTTCGTCGACCACAAGCCGTTGGTCTACGCAATGGCCAAAGTCACGGAGCCGGGGTCGGCCCGCCAGCAGCGCCACCTCTCCGCCGTGTCGGAATTCACCACGGACATCCGGCACATCGCCGGCAAAGACAACGCCGTAGCCGACTGTCTTTCTCGGGCCAGCGCGAACGCGGTCCACCTCGGCGTGGACTTCGCGCTCATGGCGGCCGACCAGACCACCGACACCTCAGTGCAGGCCCTCCGGGCGGCGGACACGGGCCTCCGCCTGGCCGACATCCCCTTCGTGGGCACCGTCCTGCTCTGCGACGTCTCCCAGGGCCAGCCTCGCCCCATCGTGCCCGTTTCTTGGCAGCGCCGCATCTTCGCCTCCATCCACGGCATTTCTCACCCGGGCCGGAAAGCTTCTCAGAAGCTGGTGTCGGCGCGTTTCGTCTGGCACGGCCTGCGACGGAACGTCCGCGACTGGGCCAACGCCTGCACGGCCTGCCAGCGGGCCAAGGTCCACCGCCACACCCAGGCCCCGCTAGCACCTTTCACCGTGCCTGCACGGCGTTTCGACCACGTCCACGTGGACCTGGTGGGTCCCCTGCCCCCATCGCGGGGGTTCACCCACCTGCTCACCATGGTGGACAGGACCACCAGGTGGCCGGAGGCCGTGCCCCTCACCTCCACCACCACCGCCGACGTGGCGCAGGCGTTCATCGCCAGCTGGGTCGCGCACTTCGGCGCACCGGCGGACATCTCGTCCGACCGCGGCCCACAGTTGACGTCCAAACTTTGGGGCGTGGTCGCCCGCTCGTTGGGGGTCACGCTGCACCGCACCACGGCCTACCACCCCCAAGCCAACGGGTTGTGCGAGCGGTTTCACCGCTCCATGAAGGCCGCACTCATGGCCGGCCTTCAGGACGATGGTTGGACCGACCGGCTGCCGTGGGTCCTTTTGGGCCTCCGCACGGCCCCCAAGGAGGACCTCCGGGCGTCCGCCGCCGAGCTCGTCTATGGCCAGCCGCTCCGCGTCCCGGGCGAGTTCGTGCCCGACGCTACCAGTCCCTGGTCCGCCGCACACCAGCGCTCGGACCTCCAGGAGGCCGCCCGCCGATTTGCCCCCGTGCCAACGTCCCGCCACGGTGGCCCCCAGTCCTACGTCCCCCCGGCGCTTCGCACAGCGGAGTACGTCTTTGTGCGTCATGAAGCGCACCGGGGGCCACTCCGGCCGCCGTACGACGGGCCCTTCCGGGTCCTGCGACGGGGCGACAAGTCCTTCGTCGACGACGTCGGCGGCCGGTCGGACCGGATCTCTGTGGACCGCCTCAAACCGGCGCACGTGGACGTCGACCGACCACCACGGTTGGCCCTTCCTCCGCGGCGAGGCCGCCCCCCGTCTACAGTTCCCCCCGCTCGACCACCCACCACCGGATCGGACCCCCCCCCCCCCACGACCCTCCAGGGGTCGCTTCGGCCAGGTCCTCCGGACCCCCCTTAAATTGACCCTGCCGGTGCAGGTCGATTCTGGAGGGGCGTGTGTAGCGGTCCCCGCTGAATGTACACAATCGCCTTGCACCTGCCAGGACGCGGCCAGGGCGCGATCACCATGCCGGGCTCGTCCGGACGGGCCCAGACGCGCCTCTCCTGGGCATGCCCGGACTCGCTGTTCCCGGGCACGCCCGAACCTCCCGGGCACGCCCGGTCTCGTCTTTCCCGGGCATGCCCGCTCTCGCTTTTCCAGGGCTCGCCCAGAGCGCCCGGGCACGCCCAGCCTCGACTTGCCAGGCCGCGTCCAGGACGCCCGGGCATGTCCAGACTCGCCTTTCCAGGGCTCGCCCAGAGCGTCCGGGCATGCCCGCTCTCGCCTTTCCAGGGCTCGCCCAGAGCGCTCGGGCACGCCCAGCCTCGACTTGCCAGGCCGCGTCCAGGACGCCCGGGCATGTCCAGACTCGCCTTTCCAGGACTCGCCCTTGACACGCGGGCATGCCCGGTCTCGGTTTTCCCGGGCAAACGCCCCGGCATAAATGTGTATATATATTGCTGCCCGATAAACGGGCTTTTCAGAATACCTGAGCTGTTTTGTTTCAATAAAGCAACTCGGACGAATTCCGTCTTTGGTCGCGTCAATTCTTTCGACTCGCGTTGGAGCGCAGCTCCTTCAATATAATATACTTCCATCTTGTGTTCCCAGGTTCCCCTTTCGTGATAACGATTCTCAAGATCTCTGAACCCTGACGTCATTTTTTCCTTTCTTCCAATGACCTCTGGTATCGTATACGTATTGCCTCTCCCCTCTCCCTCTTTCAGCTCCCTCCATCTCTCTCTCCCAGTTCTCTCCATCCTCATCCTCTCCCAGCTCCCTTCCCCTCCTCACTCAGCCCTCGCCCAGCTCTCTCCCCTCCTCTCCGATCTCCCTCTCTCCTCTCCCAGCTTCCCCCACCTCCCCCAGGCTCCTCCTTCTCCCAGCTCCCTCCCTCCTCCTCCTCCTCCTCCTCTCCCAGCTCTCTCCTCCTCCTCCTCTCCCAGCTCTCTCCTCCTCCTCCTCTCCCAGCTCCCTCCCTCCTCTCCCAGCTCTCTCCCCTCCTCTCCCAGCTCTCTCCCCTCCTCTCCCAGCTCGCTCCTCCTCCTCTCCCAGCTCGCTCCTCCTCCTCCTCCTCCTCTCCCCGCTCGCTCCTCCTCCTCCTCCTCTCCCAGCTCTCCCCACCTCCTCTCCCAGCTCTACCCCCTCCTCTCCCAGCTCTCCCCCCCTCCTCTCCCAGCTCTCCCCCCCTCCTCTCCCAGCTCTCCCCCCCTCCTCTCCCAGCTCTTCCCCCCTCCTCTCCCAGCTCTCCCCCCCTCCTCTCCCAGCTCTCCCCCCTCCTCTCCCAGCTCTCCCCCCTCCTCTCCCAGCTCTCCCCCCTCCTCTCCCAGCTCTCCCCCCTCCTCTCCCAGCTCTCCCCCCTCCTCTCCCAGCTCTCTCCCCTCCTCTCCCCTCCTCTCCCAGCTCTCCCCCTCCTCTCCCAGCTCTCTCCCCTCCTCTCCCAGCTCTCTCCCCTCCTCTCCCAGCTCTCTCCCAGCACCCTGCCCCTCCTCTCCCAGCTCCCTCTCCCCCTCCTCTCCCAGCGTCCTCCTCCTCTCCCAGCTCTATCCCCCTCCTCTCCCCGCTCTATCCTCCTCCCCGCCCAGCTCTCTCCCCCTCCTCTCCCAGCTCTCTCCTCCTCCTCTCCCAGCTCTCTCCCCCTCCTCTCCCAGCTCTCTCCCCCTCCTCTCCCAGCTCTCTCCCCCTCCTCTCCCAGCTCTCTCCCCCTCCTCTCCCAGCTCTCTCCCCCTCCTCTCCCAGCTCTCTCCCCCTCCTCTCCCAGCTCTCTCCCCCTCCTCTCCCAGCTCTCTCCCCCTCCTCTCCCAGCTCTCTCCCCCTCCTCTCCCAGCTCTCTCCCCCTCCTCTCCCAGCTCTCTCCCCCTCCTCTCCCAGCTCTCTCCCCCTCCTCTCCCAGCTCTCTCCCCCTCCTCTCCCAGCTCTCTCCCCCTCCTCTCCCAGCTCTCTCCCCCTCCTCTCCCAGCTCTCTCCCCCTCCTCTCCCAGCTCTCTCCTCCTCCTCGCCCAGCTCTCTCCCTCTCCTCTCTCTCTTCCTGTCTCAGCCCTCTCCCCATCCTCTCCCATCTCACTCCCTCCTCTCCCAGCTCTCTGCCTTCCTCTCCCCTCCTCTCCCAGCTCTCGGCCTTCCTCTCCCAGCTCTCTCCCCTCCTCTCCCAGCTCTCTCCTCCTCCTCCTCCTCTCCCCTCCCATCCCCTCCTCTCCTAGCTCTCTCCCCTCCTCTCCCAGCTCTCTCCCCTCCTCTCCCAGCTCTCTCCCCTCCTCTCTCAGCTCTCTCCCCTCCTCTCCCAGCTCTCTCCCCTCCTATCCCAGCTCCCTTCCCCCTCCTCTCCCAGCTCCCTTCCCCCTCCTCTCCCAGCTCCCTTCCCCCTCCTCTCCCAGCTCCCTTCCCCCTCCTCTCCCAGCTCCCTTCCCCCTCCTCTCCCAGCTCCCTTCCCCCTCCTCTCCCAGCTCCCTTCCCCCTCCTCTCCCAGCTCCCTTCCCCCTCCTCTCCCAGCTCCCTTCCCCCTCCTCTCCCAGCTCCCTTCCCCCTCCTCTCCCAGCTCCCTTCCCCCTCCTCTCCCAGCTCCCTTCCCCCTCCTCTCCCAGCTTCCTTCCCCCTCCTCTCCCAGCTTCCTCTCCCCCTCCTCTCCCAGCTACCTCTCCTCCTCCTCTCCTCTCCCAGCTTCCTCTCCTCCTCCTCTCCCCCTCCTCTCCTCTCCCAGATTCCTCTCCCCTTCTGCTCCCAGCTTCCTCTCCTCCTCCTCTCCCAGCTTCCTCTCTTCCTCTCCCCCTCCTCTCCCCCTCCTCTCCCAGCTCTCTCCCCACCTCTCCCAGCTTCCTCTCCCCCTCCTCTCCCCTCCCAGCTTCCTCTCCCCTCCTCTCCCAGCTTCCTCTCCCCCTCCTCTCCCCGCTTCCTCTCCCCCTCCTCTCCCCGCTCCTCTCCCCCTCCTCTCCCCGCTTCTTCTCCCCTCCTCTCCCCGCTTCTTCTCCCCCTCCTCTCCCCGCTTCCTCTCCCAGCTTCCTCTCCCCCTCCTCTCCCCCTCCTCTCCCCGCTTCCTCTCCCCGCTTCCTCTCCCCCTCCTCTCCCCGCTTCCTCTCCCCCTCCTCTCCCCGCTTCCTCTCCCCCTCCTCTCCCCGCTTCCTCTCCCCCTCCTCTCCCCGCTTCCTCTCCCCGCTTCCTCTACCCCTCCTCTCCCCGCTTCCTCTCCCCCTCCTCTCCCCCTCCTCTCCCAGCTTCCTCTCCCAGCTTCCTCTCCCCCTCCTCTCCCAGCTTCCTCTCCCAGCTTCCTCTCCCAGCTTCCTCTCCCCCTCCTCTCCCAGCTTCCTCTCCCCCTCCTCTCCCAGCTTCCTCTCCCCCTCCTCTCCCAGCTTCCTCTCCCCCTCCTCTCCCAGCTTCCTCTCCCCCTCCTCTCCCAGCTTCCTCTCCCCCTCCTCTCCCAGCTTCCTCTCCCCCTCCTCTTCCAGCTTCCTCTCCCCCTCCTCTTCCAGCTTCCTCTCCCCTCCTCTTCCAGCTTCCTCTCCTCCTCCACTCCAAGCTTCCTCTCCTCTCCCAGCTACCTCGCCCCTTCTCTCACAGCTTCCTCGTCCTCCATCCTCTCACAGCTTCCTCGGCCTCCATCCTCTCGCAGCTTCCTCGGCCGCCTCTGCCTCTCCCTCATATCCCATCCCCTGTTCACTTTAACTCCTAATTCCATTTCCCCATGGTCGGCCCACCCCTGCCTCTTAACCACACCCCTTCCTCTTAACCCCGCCCCTTCCTCATAACCCCGCCCCACACCTATCCCCAGCAAGAGCGCTTCACGGAGAGTCGCGCACAACGCCGCGTCGGACACGCCGAGGGAGACGTGGGCGGAAAGGTACAAACGCGACCCTCCTTTGTTTTCATCTCGATCTGTCTCTCTTTATCGGATCCTGTCCGCCCGAGACATCGACGCAGCGTTCGGAAGCAAAGTTTTCAAATGATGTCGTATGGTCTTAATTCCCCCTTCTGTGTCTGTATCCATATTATTATTATGTATATGTACACACGTTATATAATGTATAATATATAGTAATCGCCCGTGTGTTTGAGCGTACTGTACACGTCACACGTGTTTCATGTATACGTCCCATTCCCGGGTTTGTTCCGAAATCCGAGTGATCGGGACCCGGAGGAGCCGTGTTCGCTCGAGGCCGATAAAGCTGTTTGTCTCCGAATTAGACCGAAGGCATCCTTGGTGTCCATCATGGGGGAACGTTCGTGCTCGGCCTTTTATTGACGAAGCGGAATCCCCCCCGAGCTCGAGCTTGTTCGGTCGCCGAGAACGACCTTCCAGGTCGAGTCCGCGCGCGTGCTAACCTCGACTACGTCACCGCACCTGCCCGACGTAAACAAGGTGGCTCAGCGCACGAGCGGCTCGGAGACGGTCCTTTCGACTCCTTTCCGATGACCTTTCGTCGGTCGCTTCCTTCCTTTGATCTCCCCGCTTGTATTTACCTGTCGGGGTTCTCATGGGGGCTTTACACCTGGGCGCGGTTTTCTCTTCGGCGATTCCTTTCGAATGTCTGTCAGAAGGTACAAGAATCCTCCGCCATAACAATTTGCCAACCCTGAAAGTTTGCGGTAGTTGAAATATGAACTTCGCCGAAGACTTTGTAAGACCACGGAACTCATTTGTTGAGAAAGGTGTAGTGAGATGAGACCTGTGCACCTGTTTACGAGTGGGTACAAGGATAAGTGAAAGATTTCTGGTGAAGGTGGATGGAGGTGGTTTTTACACCTGTCTCTTGTCTGTTTGTGAGCAGGATATATCAAAAGGTTGTGGACAGATTCAGACTTGGTGGAGAGGTTGGGAATGTGACAAGGACAAAATGATTCGATTTTGGTGAAGATCCAGCTCCGGATCCAGATCTGAAGATTTTTTTTGGTACTCCTTCACCTTTGAGATGACCATGACCAAGACCACTCATTTTTTTCATCTTCAGGTGCATAGGGCTGCCGATGCATTTTCTTGGCTATCGGGCACAATCCTGGATGGGTCGCCACTCCGGCGCAGGATCACAATTCAGCGATAGGGTAAAAGACGACACACACACACATATATATATATCTTCTTTTCTTTTTTTTTAATTATGGACTTATGGCAAAACTAGGTAGTTCAATTGGTCAGGTGACAACAACAAGCCAATTAGACTTTGTTTCAGGTCTGAATCCAGATCTGGCCTATCGGTGAATACAAACAAAACAACAACAGGCATTTTAAGGCCATTTTCCCTGCTAGAGCGGGGGTTCGTCTTGTGATCCCCATGACAATCTTCTCCATGTTGCCCTATTTTCTGCATCTCCCCTTGTTAACCCCCTTGCCCGCATTTCTTCTTCCACCATCTTTAGCCAAGTCTTTCTCGGTCTTCCCCGTCCTCTACTTCCTTCTACATGCATTTCCATCACTCTTCTCAACCAGTCACTTTCATCCTTCCTCAACATATGACCAAACCATCTCAACCTGTTCCTCTTCACAGCATCAATCACAGGCTCTATTCCCAGCATCTTTCGCAATTCATCATTTGGCTTCCTCTCTCTCAACGATACTCCACACATCCACCGAACCATTCGCATTTCCACCCTTTCCAGCCTTCGTTGCTGCTCTACGTTCATTACCCATGTCTCGCTCCCATAAATCATAACACTTCTCACACATGCAGCATACACCTTTCCCTTCAGCTTCAACCTCACTCCCCTCCTCGTCAGCACGCCACTCAGTTCCCGAAACTTCTTCCATGCACATCTCACTCTAGCAACCGTTGCCGAGTAATGATCCACTTTCTCCATTCAGCATATCTCCGAGGTGAATACAAAACGTAAACTGGTTCGGCCTGGCGGAGGTATACCGACCGAGTGACCTTCTAGTTTAACTCAAGTTTAGACTTGTAAACAAAATCAGTGACAGGTTAGAATATTTAGCTGCTCCCCTCCATCCTTCAAAATTGCTTGGTGTTCAGTCCATGACTCATCTAACTTTTGAGGCCTAACGGGTCCTCACAAAAGTGGTTGTGTTAGTGTCGCCCGCCCGAGACGCGAAGAGTTTCCGGGTTGTAGATCGGATAATTTCCAATGACCCAATTGGAAAAATTAAAGAAAAGATGTCCCACCTGTAATACCTTCTCAGTCCTGGTTACATGTTCAGTATCCCGCACACCCACGCCAGAGGGCTCTCTCACTGATACGACAGCGAGGGATTTTGAACGTGAAATGTTCAGTACTGTATGAATCACCCTGCCTGGGAAACACCTGGATGACAGTTTGTAGCTGGGTCAGGATTCAAACCCAGGTTGGACGGTTTAAAGGTGTGTGTGCAGACGTCTAGGCCATTCTGTCAGTCCCAGAAGAATACTAGCACACTGCAAATACTGTGACATGGGCTGGCAGGGTAGCCAAAATGTATACACACTCACCGTTGAGCTGTCTAGCCCAGGTTTGAATCTTGACCCAACTGTCATGCTGGTGCTTCATGGACAGGGCAAGGCATCAATGTTTGTGTGTGTGCGTGCCGTCACCCCAATGCACGTTGAGTTGCAGGACCCATCTTCTAGCATTAACTGGTTGTCGTTAAAGATCGCACGTTGTCTTTTTTGAAGAGCAGCACCACGAACAATTTGCAAATTCCTGTCACCCTGAGTCAAAACATCAGGCCTGGGCAGCCGATTTTGATGAAGTCTTGGGCCCTAACGTTCCCCGGCCAACTCCACAACAATGTGGGAATAACCGGGGCCTTTAGGATAAGTCGTGGTATTAATGCTATCGTAAATTTAATACAGTAGTACAATTGTACAATGCAAATGATACTGAGCCGAATGCAAGTATGAACAGGTTTGAGGGTAAGGGTGACTGGTGTGGGTGCGGACGTGGGTGGGACACACGTGGGTGGGACTCTTATTCACCGATGACTCTCCGCACATATTCTGAAAGTGATGAGCAACCGAGAATTGTTGTTGGGATTAACCGAGTGATAAATAATAGGGTATTGCGATGGGTGTTTTATTTTTGACACCACCAGAGTCATTGGTGGATATTTTTTTTCCCTTCCTAAGTTCGACTAACAGATTAGCTTTCACAGGGGACGCAGCTGTGCCGCTGATGCAGTGACCCCCATTACCAGTCAGCTGGTACTCATTTTGCCGACCGCAGAAGGATGACAGGTTGAGTCAACCCACCTGGTGTTAATTCAACAGCATGACAGGGACTCAGGACCCTAAGATCTCAAACCAGTCACGTTAACAGTTAAGCCAACACCCACTCCCTTGTGTGTGACCCACTCCCTTGTGTGTGTCACGTTAACAGTTAAGCCAACACCAGGCCTTGTTCAAGCAATGCTAACGTCTTTCTATACCTCCATCCCCACCCATCCCCAATATACAGGTACATATGATTATATAATATCTTTCTTACTAATCGTACTTACCTTTCTGTTGGACTCAGCACTCAGACGCAGCATGACAATACTCAGCCCAACATGGCTGCTCATGGCAAAAGCAGGTTTTTGTTTTTGGGGTGTGATGGACAAATGAGGCCTCATACCGGGCAAAGAGTACTGGGCAAAGAAAGGAAAAGCATGATAAATGGATGAAAATTTTCTGGTAATTTATAGAACTCATGAAAGCTTGAGGGCACTTGAATTTGGTCACCGTGGTAATATATGTGCCAGGCCACCAATAACTGGTGTCTATAGACCTGAGTGGGGCACGCAGTCTCGGGTTGGATCTCACGGTGTGGCAGATCTGTGGTTAGACTTTGAGCTAGATATAAGAGGATTTGGGATTGTAACTGGAAGCACTGGTTACACCAAGAGCTATTATTGCCCAAGCATGTTGAGACAGCCTTTGGCTACACTTCATACCTTTTCTGTCTCTGAGCACAATTTGATGAGGTAATCTTTTCTTTTTTTCTTTTCTTTTTTTCCAATACCTTTTTCTCTCACATGCATAAAGGTTTTAAAGCAGGTTTAAAAAAAAATCTTTTAAAGCAAGCTACTTTTATGGAATTGCTTTCCCTTTGCAGTCGAAGATAGCTGTTCACGCCCAGACCACTTTTTACCTTGGCCCAGACTGGACGCCCAGTTTAAAGTCCATCCGAGGGATGACAGTATGAATGTAGCTGGGCCGAGACTCAAACCCAGGCTAGACAGCCTAGAGGCGAGTGTGCGTATCTCTAGGCCATCCTGGCAGCCATACGATACATGTAAACTGGTAAATATAAAGCTCGTTCTGATTACTCATTCTTGATTTAATTGATTTACTGTGAAGCCATTATCATCGGGTCAGATATTGAACCCAGACCAGACATAGATAGATTCACTATCTCTCTGGCGGCCTACTAGACAATCGTTAATAATCTAAAATCAATCAACATCTTAAAAAGTACGGTTGCTAAGTTAACATGATGATAACTCAAATCGGTTGTTAACGACATGAAACAGGGCAACACCCCTTAACATTTGTCTTTGACTTGGAATCATAAACTCTGTCTATTAGCGTTGCTTAGAAACCGATAAAAGTGTAAACATTTGGTTTATCTTATAATTTTTGACTTTTTTTACACAAACAATGTATCCATAAACTGTAAGAGTTCATTACGATCACTCATTTTACACCGATCACTCATTTTACACCGCCCTCCCTAGTCCATCTCCAGGCGCTGCATGACGTCATCGCTGGGTTCCGAAGGCCTTCGAAGCCCAGCGATGACGCGTGCCAAAAGGGAGTACTCAGTTTTAACTCCGTTTGCTACTTGCAAAATCGAAGATTTTTCAAGTACATTGGTCGGTTGCGTTTGTTATTCTTTTTGTCACTCACCTACAGGTCACAATTCTAAACCGATTGTCATGAAACTTCACCAAGTTTCACAGGTCGTCACAATTGAGAAGCCTATTGATTTTGAGGTCAAAGGTCATCTGGAGGTCAGATTTCTAAAATCGCAATTTTTCATTTGATTGACTTGAAAATTGAACAGCATTTGTATATTGAATCACTAAATTGGGAAATCAACTATTTTTGAGGTCAAAAGCTGAAAGGTCAACCTAAGGTCAAACTTCTAAAATAATCAATTTTCATCTGAAAAATCATCAATTTTCATCCGATTAACTTTTAAATTAAACAGGAATTGCACAGTGTATCGCTGATTTGAGAAACCAACTATTAAGGGCAAAGGGACAAAGGTCAACTAAAGGTCAAACATCTAATATCAACTTTAATCCGATTAACTTGACCTTTGATTTAGATCGTCATTGTAATCTTAATGAAATGGACAATTTGATGTATCCATGGCAACTTTTTTGGGGGGGAAGGGTGGATTTTGCAAGGACCATGCTCTGCATGACGTTTTATTGTTTGTTTTATTTGTTTTCTTTTTTGATTGTTTGTCCGTGCGATATCTCAGCCATCCTTTGAGCTAGGAAGCTGAAATTTGGGTACAATAGTGAGCACGTGCTTTGCAAAAAATGGTATTAAATTATTTTTTTAATGAATGAATTAATGGCTTAATTATTATCGATTTATTAATTACTTATTTATTTTCTTTCTAATCTGGGCAATATCTCAGGCACCTTTTGAGCTAGGAAGCTGATATTTGGACACAACAATGAGCATGATTTGGCTGTAAAAGGTATTTTTGATTTATCGTTTAATCAAATAATTGATGAATTATTTAATGTTTTGATTAATTACTCAACTTTCAAAAAATTACAGAGTCGAATGAAGCAGTGATGGTTTAAGTATGCTGTTAGCCAATTGATAAATAAATTAATTATTTTACGATTATTATCGATTTATCAAATTCATCAATCAATCAATTGATGATGATGATGATATGATGATGATTGATGCCTGGTGTTGGCTTAGCGGTTAGGGTGCTGGCTTGGGATCCTAGGATCCTGGGTTCGAATCCCGGTCGATCGCTGAATTAACGCCAGGGGGGTTGACTCAGCCTGTCATCCTTCCGAGGTCGGCAAATTGAGTACCAGCTTGCTGGGATGAATGATCCCGGTGTGTACCCCGGTTTAGAATATGTACACCGTATCCCTGCGCATCGTAAGAGGCGACTAAGGGTTGGCGTCAGGAAGGGCATCCGGCCATAAAAACATTGCCTCAAACAGTGAACC